>NC_073238.2:42147500-42456111 GCF_029281585.2 Gorilla gorilla gorilla | reverse complement strand
ATGCCATGTTTCCTTTGCCTTCAGCAGGCACCCAGGCTTTCATGATTCCTATCTGGTGAGGTGACCCACATCTTCATTTTTAGGGGTCTGGGTTGTTAGCAGTCCTGTCTGTAGGGGATAGTTATAGTTTGACTTTAATCACTGGGCAAGGGAGTACTGTGAGATGCCCCAGGGGACCTCATGCATTCCAGACATACTGCTTACCTAATTGTGTAATAGTGATCTGATTGCTTCTTCTTTTTTGAGACAGGGTCTCAGTCTGTCACCCAGGCTGGAGTGAAGTGGCACAAATCATGGCTCACTACAGCCTTGACCTCCTGGGCCCAAGTGATCTTCCTACCTCAGCCTCCCAAACATCTGGGACTACAGGTGTATACCACCTCACCTGGCTGATTTTTTTTTTTTTTTTAAAGACAGGGTCTCACTATGTTGTCCAGACTGTCCAGTTTCTTCTTGATAGGATTAGTCACCCCAGCTACTACAATAATTTCCTTCTTTGATTTACTGTTTCAGAAAGCTAAATATGGCTAAGTGCAGTTTCAACTCCTAATTCAGTGGCTCAATTAACATGTGCCCCCTTTACTAGTGGAAGCAAGGTAATCAATACCTTTAAACCTAATTAGATTAGAGAACTAATTCCAGAGAATCCAGAAATAATACAGACAATCCATCTATAAGTTTCTATTCCACTTCTGGCTATCCACTGCTGAATAACAACCCACCTCGAAACATAGTGGCTGAAAACAATCATTTATTTCTGCTTACAGATTATTTATTTCTGCTTACAAGTCTTCAATTTTGGTAGTATTTGGCAGCAATGGCTTATATCTGCCCCATGCAGTGTCACCCAGGGCAGCTTGTCTGGGAGCTGAGCTTGTCTGGGAGCTGAGAATCCACTTTCTTTCTTTTTTTTTTCTCTTTTTTATTTTGCCACACCTCACCTGAATGGGAAGCCACTTTCAAGATATCTCAGGCATATGGTTGACAAGTTGGTGCTAGTTGTCATATGCTAGATCACCCAGGGCTGTGGGCCAAGGCCTCAATTCTGCTCCACCTGGTCTTCAATATGGACTGCTTGTGCTCCCTCACAGCACTGTGGCTGGGTTCCAAGAGTGTCTGAAGAGAATCATGCAGAAACTGCATGGCCTTTTCTAATTGAGCCTGAGAAGTTACACAGTGTCAACTCCACTATAGGCTATTCATGGAAGCAGGCACCTACCTACCCAGACTCAAGGAGTAGGGAGTTTAACTCTATCTTTTGATGAAGATGTAGTTTCTAGAAGACCATGTGGGATGGGGACATACTGTTGAGGCCACCTTTGGAAAATAAAATGTACCACAATATGCTACCTTAAAAATAAGGAATCAAGAAAACAAAGGAAAAAGCTGGTAAAAATGTATAATATGAGCACTAACAGCAAGAAATACTCCTAGAGTTAAAGAGGGACTTTTGTTTTCTTTATTTTTGAGACGGAGTCTCGCTCTGTCGCCAGGCTGGAGTGCAGTATCTCAGCTCACTGCAATCTCTGCCTCCCGGGTTCAAGTGATTCTCGTGCCTTAGCCTCCCACGTAGCTTGGACTACAGGCGCGTGCCACCACGCCCAGCTAATTTTTGTATTTTTAGTAGAGATGGGGTTTTACCATGTTGTCCAGGGTGGTATTGATCTCTTGACCTCGTGATCCGCCCACCTCGGCCTCCCAAGTGCCGGGCCTGTGAGTCACTGCGCCCGGCCAAGAGGGACATTTTATATTGATAAGTTAAATTCACCAATAAGATTTTAACAGTTCCAGGCCAGGCATGGTGGCTCACGACTGTAATCCCAGCACTTTAGGAGGCCAAGGCAGAAGGATTGCTTGAGCCCAGGATTTGGAGACCAGCCTGGACAACATGACAAAACCCTGTCTACAAAAAATACAAATATTAGCCAGGCATGGTGGTGTGCACCTGTAGTCCCAGCTATTCAGGAGGCTGAGGTGGGCTGATTGATTGAGCCCAGGAGGTTGAAGTTGCAGTGAGCCGTGATTGGGCCACTGCATTCCAGCCTGGGCAACAGAATGAGACCTGGTCTCAGGGAAAAAAAAAAAAAAAGAAGTGCATATTTGCTTATTTATTTTGAGACAGGATTTTCCCCAGTTGCCCAGGCTGCAGTACAGTAGCAAGATAATAACTCACTGCAGCCTTCATCTCCCAGGCTCAAATGATCCTCCCACCTCAACCTCCTGAGTAGCTGAGACTACAGGCACATGCTACCACACCCAACTATTTTTTTTTCCAGCGGAGAGGAGATCTTGCTATGAATTTAATCTTTTTTTTTTTTTCTTTTTTTGAGACAGAGTCTTGCTCTGTTACCCAGGCTGGAGTGCAGTGGCATAATCTCAGCTCACTGCAGCTTCTGCCTCCCAGGTTCCAGCGATTCTTCTGCCTCAGCCTCCTGGGTAGCTGGGATTACAGGCGCCCTCTACCACACCCGGCTAATTTTTGTATTTTTAGTAGAAATGGGGTTTCACCATGTTGGCCAGGCTGGTCTCGAACTCCCAACCTCAGGTGATCTGCTGGCCTCAGCCTCCCAAAGTGCTGGGATTACAGGCATGAGCTACCGTGCCTGTCCTTTTTTTTCTTTTCTTTCTTTCTTGCGTGGTGTGTGTGTGTGTGTGTGTGTGTGTGACAGTCTCACTCTGTCGCCCAGGCTGGAGTGCAGTTGTGCAATCAAGAATTTAATCTTTAAAGCCACTTCTAAAATCGTGAAGAGTGGGAGTGGGTTATGAACAGCACATATAACCAGCCAACATGTAAAGAACTCCTACAAATCAATAAGAAAATAATAAGCACCCCAATAAATATTAGTAAGAGATTTGAAAAGGCATTTCTCAAAAGATGATATGAAAGGGCTGGGTATGGTGGCTCATGCCTGCAATACAGCACTTTGGGAAGCTGAGGCAGGAGGATCCCTTGAGACCAGACCAGGCAACATTGTGAGACCCTATCTCTACAAAATATTTAAAAAATTATCTGGATATGGTGACGTGCACCTGTAGTCTCAGCTACCCTGAAGGCTGAGGTGGGAGGATCACTTGAGCCCCGGAAGTCAAGGCTGCAGTGAGCCCCATGATTGTGCCACTGTACTCCAACCTGGGCAACAGCGAGACCCTATCTCAAAAAAAAAAAAAAAAAAGAGATATGCAAATAGCCCATAAGCACATGAAAAGGTATTCAATATCATTAATAATCAAGGAAATGAAAATTAAAACAAAAATGAATACTACCATTGGGACTCGGAAACCAATACCTCAAGGTCTCTCTGACATTCTCACCCTCCACCCTCCCCTAGACTTTCCCAAATAAGAAAGAAATTTTCTGAAGTTCCTTTATCTGCCTGAGATCCAGACCCGCCAAGGAGAACAATTGTTTTTTTCTTTCACACCCTGTAAGGCCAAGAATGTACACCTGAACAGACCCTTTCACAAGCTTATGTACAGATTAATCGCTGTTTCCTGATCCATTCATTCTACCTAGTAATCCCCTCAACACAATTCCTCTTCTCATCCCCCATAACCCGTTTTGCCAGGATGATGTATAAGCTTCTGAACTCCTTTGGGAATGGATAATCACTCCGTGATTCTCCCCATGTATACATTATATAAATTTGTATGCCTTTCTCCAATCTGCCTTTTATGTATTGATTTTTTTTTTTTCTTTGAGAGTCTAGTTCTGCTGCCCAGGCTGGAATGCAGTGGCGCCATCTCAGCCCACTGCAACCTCTGCCTCCCAGGTTCCAGCAATTCTCCTGCCTCAGCCTCCCGAGTAGCTGGGATTACAGGCATGCGCCACCACGCCCGGCTAATTTTGTATTTTTAGTAGAGACGGGGTTTCTCCATGTTGGTCGGGCTGGTCTCGAACTCCTGACCTCAGGTGATCCGCCCACCTCGGGCTCCCAAAGTGCTGGAATTACAGGCGTGAGCGACCGCGCCTGGCCTAGCCTCCACTTTTAAGTGAGAACGTGAGGTACTGGGTTTTCCATCTCTGCATTAATTCGCCTAGAGTAGTGGCCTCCAGCTACATCCAGGTTGCTGCAAAGGACATGACTTTGTTTTTTGGGTGTTTTTGTTTTTTTTGTTTTGTTTTGTTTTGTTTGAGACAGAGTCTTGCTCTGTAACCCAGGCTGGAGTGCAGTGGCGCGATCTCGGCTCACTGCAACCTCCGCCTCCCGGGTTCAAGCAATTCTCTGCCGCGGCCTCCGGAGTAGCTGGGATTACAGGCGCGTGCCACCACGCCCAGCTAATTTTTGTATTTTTAGTAGAGACAGAGTTTCACCATCTTAGCTAGGCTGGTCTTGAATTCCTGACTTCGTGATCCACCAGCCTTGGCTTCCCAAAGTGCTGGGATTACAGGCGTGAGCCACCGCGCCCAGCCATTTTTTTTGTATTTTATTGGAGACGAGGTTTCACCGTGTTGCCCAGGCTGTTCTCGAACTCCTGAGCTCAGGCAATCCGCAAAGCCTCCCAGAGTGCTGGGATTACAAGCGTGAGCCACCGTGCCCGGCCAACCTTGTTTTTTTTTTTTTTATTTTTTTTATTTTTTATTTTTTATTGATCATTCTTGGGTGTTTCTCGCAGAGGGGGATTTGGCAGGGTCATAGGACAATAGTGGAGGGAAGGTCAGCAGATAAACAAGTGAACAAAGTTCTCTGGTTTTCCTAGGCAGAGGACCCTGCGGCCTTCCGCAGTGTTTGTGTCCCTGGGTACTTGAGATTAGGGAGTGGTGATGGCTCTTAACGAGCATGCTGCCTTCAAGCATCTGTTTAACAAAGCACATCTTGCACCGCCCTTAATCCATTCAACCCTGAGTGGATACAGCACATGTTTCAGAGATCACAGGGTTGGGGGTAAGGTCACAAGAATTTTTCTTAGTACAGAACAAAATGAAAAGTCTCCCATGTCTACCTCTTTCTACACAGACACGGCAACCATCCGATTTCTCAATCTTTTCCTCACCTTTCCCCCCTTTCCACTCCACAAAACCGCCATTGTCATCATGGCCCGTTCTCAATGAGCTGTTGGGTACACCTCCCAGACGGGGTGGTGGCCGGGCAGAGGGGGCTCCTCACTTCCCAGTAGGGGCGGCCGGGCAGAGGCGCCCCTCACCTCCCGGACGGGGCGGCTGGCCAGGCGGGGGGCTGACCCCCCCCCGACCTCCCTCCCGGATGGGGCGGCTGGCCGGGCGGGGGGCTGACCCCCCCACCTCCCTCCCGGACGGGGCGGCTGGCCGGGCGGGGGGCTGATCCCCCCACCTCCCTCCCGGACGGAGCGGCTGGCCGGGCAGAGGGGCTCCTCACTTCCCAGTAGGGGCGGCCGGGCAGAGGCGCCCCTCACCTCCCGGACGGGGCGGCTGGCCAGGCGGGGGGCTAACCCCCCACCTCCCTTCCGGACGGGGCGGCTGGCCGGGCGGGGGGCTAACCCCCCCACCTCCCTCCCGGACGGAGCGGCTGGCCGGGCAGAGAGGCTCCTCACTTCCCAGTAGGGGCGGCCGGGCAGAGGCGCCCCTCACCTCCTGGACAGGGTGGCTGGCCGGGTGGGGGGCTGATCACCCCACCTCCCTCCCGGACGGGGCGGCTGCCGGGCGGAGACGCTCCTCACTTCCCAGACGGGGTGGCTGCTGGGCCGCGGGGCTCCTCACTTCTCAGACGGGGCGGCTGCCGGGCGGAGGGGCTCCTCACTTCTCAGACGGGGCGGCCGGGCAGAGATGCTCCTCACATCCCGGACGGGGCGGCAGGGCAGAGGTGCTCCCCACATCTCAGACGATGGGCGGCCGGGCAGAGACGCTCCTCACTTCCAGGATGTGATGGAGGCCGGGAAGAGGCGCTCCTCACTTCCTAGATGGGATGGCGGCCGGGCAGAGACGCTCCTCACTTTCCAGACTGGGCAGCCAGGCAGAGGGGCTCCTCACATCCCAGACGATGGGCGGCCAGGCAGAGACGCCCCTCACTTCCCAGACGGGGTCGCGGCCGGGCAGAGGCTGCAATCTCGGCACTTTGGGAGGCCAAGGCAGGTGGCTGGGAGGTGGTTGTAGCGGGCCGAGATCACGCCACTGCACTCCAGCCTGGGCGCCATTGAGCACTGAGTTAACGAGACTGTCTGCAATCCTGGCACCTCGGGAGGCCGAGGCTGGCAGATCACTCGCGGTTAGGAGCTGGAGACCAGCCCGGCCAACACAGCGAAACCCCATCTCCACCAAAAAAATACGAAAACCAGTCAGGCGTGGTGGTGCGCGCCTGCAATCGCAGGCACTGGGCAGGCTGAGGCAGGAGAATCAGGCAGGGAGGTTGCCGTGAGCTGAGATGGCAGCAGTACCGTCCAGCTTCGGCTCGGCATCAGAGGGAGACCGTGGAAACGGGAGAGGGAGAGGGAGAGGGAGAGGGAGAGGGAGAGCTTGTTTTTTTTTTTTTTTTAATGACTGCCTTAACCTTTTTTTTTTGAGACCGAGTCTCGCTCTGTCGCCCAGGCTGGAGTGCAGTGGCACGATCTCGGCTCACTGCAAGCTCCGCCTCCCGGGTTCACGCCATTCTCCTTCCTCAGCCTCCCGAGTAGGTGGGACTACAGGCACCCACCATCACGCCCGGCTAATTTTTTTTTTTTTTTTTTGTATTTTCAGTAGAGACGGGGTTTCACCGTGTTAGCCAGGATGCTCTCTATCTCCTGACCTTGTGATCCGCCCGTCTCTGCCTTCCAGAGTGCTGGGATTACAGTCGTGAGCCACCGCGCCCGGCCTTAGCACTCCTCTTTTATTTTTTTTTTGTATTATTTATTTATTTTTTCAACTTTTATTCCAGGGGTACATGTGCAGGATGTGCAGGTTTGTTACACAGGTAAACATGTGCCCTGCTGGTTTGCTGCACAGATCAACCCATCACCTGGATATTAAGCCTAGCATCCATTAGCTATTCTTCCTGATGCTTTCCCTCCCCCAGCCCCCACCCCACAGGCCCCAGCATGTGTTGTTCCCTTTTTCGTGTCCATGTGTTCTCATCATTCAGCTCCCACTTATTTTTATTTTTTATTTTTTGAGACGGAGTTTCCCTCTTGTTGCCCAGGCTGGAGTGCAATGGCGTGATCTCCGGCTCACCGCAACCTCCGCCTCCTGGATTCAAGCAATTCTCCTGCCTCAGCCTACTGAGCAGCTGGGATTACAGGCATGTGCCACCACACCCAGCTAATTTTGTATTTTTAGTAGAGACAGGGTTTCTCCATGTTGGTCACGGTGGTCTCGAACTCCCAACCTCAGGTGATCCCACCTGCTTCGGCCTCCCAAAGTGCTGGGATTACAGGCATGAGCCACCGTGCCCGGCAGCTCCCACTTATAAATGAGAACACGTGGTGTTTGGTTTTCTGTTCCTGTGTTAGTTTGCTGAGGATCACGACTTCCAGGTCCATCCATGTCCCTGCAAAAGACGATCTCGTTCCTTTTTATGGCTGCATGGTATTTCATGGTGTATATGTACCACATTTTCTTTCTTTCTTTCTTTCTTTTTTTTTTTTTTGATATGGAGTC
This sequence comes from Gorilla gorilla gorilla, assembly GCF_029281585.2. Classification (NCBI taxonomy): domain Eukaryota; kingdom Metazoa; phylum Chordata; class Mammalia; order Primates; family Hominidae; genus Gorilla; species Gorilla gorilla. The sequence goes on along the minus strand of NC_073238.2, from coordinate 42,448,565 downwards.
TCACTCTATTGCCCAGGCTGGAGTGCAGTGGCGGCGCAATCTTGGCTCACTGCAACCTCTGCCTCCTGGGTTCAAGTGATTCTCGTGCCTTAGCCTCCCAAGTAGCTGGGATTATAGGCACTCACACTACCATGCCCAGCTAATTTTTGTATTTTTAGTAGAGATGGGGTTTCACCATGTTAGCCAGGATGGTCTCTGTCTCCTGACCTCATGATCTGCCCACCTCGGCCTCCCAAAGTGCTGGGATTACAGGCATGAGCCACTGCGCCCAGCCTATGTACCACATTTTCTTTATTCAGTCTATTATTCATGGGCATTAAGTTGATTCCATATCTTTGCTATTGTCAATAGTGTTGCAATGAACATAAGCATGCATGTATCTTTATAATGCCTAACCATTTTTTTTTGAGATGGAGCTTCACTCTTGTCGCCTAGGCTGGAGTGCAGTGGCACAATCTCGGCTCACTGCAACCTCCACCTCCTGGGTTCAAGCGATTCTCCTGCCGCAGCCTCCCAAGTAGCTGGGATTACAGGTGCCTGTCACCATGCCCAGCTAATTTTTGTATTTTTGGTAGAGACAGGGTTTCACCATGTTGGCCAACTGGTCTCAAACTCCTGACCTCAGGTGATCCACCTACCTCAGCCTCCCAAAGTGCTGGAATTACAGGCGTAAGCCACCCCACCCAGCTCCTGCCTTAACCTTTTTTTTTTTTTTTTTTTTTGAGACAGAGTATCTCTTTGTTGCCAGGCTGGAATGCAGTGGCACTATCTTGGCCCACTGCATCCTCTGCCTCCCGGGTTCAATCAATTCTCCTGCCTCAGCCTCCTAAGTAGCTGGAATACAGGCACACACCACCACGCCTAGCTAATTTTGTGTGTGTGTGTGTATTTTTAGTAGAGATGGGGTTTCAGCATGCTGGCCAGGATGGTCTTGATCTCCTGACCTCATGATCCACCTGCCCCAGCCTCCCAAAGTGCTGGGATCGCAGGTGTGAGCCGCCGTGCCCAGCCTGCCTTAACCATTTTTAAGTGTACAGTTCAGTAGTGTTAAGTATATTCACTTTGTTGTGCAACCAATCTCCACAACTCTTTTCATCTTGCAAAACTGAAACTAAAATACTAGCCTTTGGGGTTTCCAGAGCAGTCCTTAAATCATCACTTTGAGATTTCCCCAGGACGAACTCACAAGAGTTTGTGATGAGAGTGAAATAACAGTTCTCTGTCAAAGAGGGAATGAAAAAGGGATCTAGTTGTGGGTAGTTAACACTGCTGTTGCCGGGCGCGGTGGCTCACGCCTGTAATCCCAGCACTTTGGGAGGCCGAGGAGGGCAGATCACGAGGTCCGGAGATCAAGACCATCCTGGCTAATATGGTGAAACCCCATCTCCACTAAAAATACAAAAATTAGCTGGGCATGGTGGTTCACACCTGTAGTCCCAGCTACTCCAGAGGCTGAGGTGGGAGGATTGCTTGAGCCCAGGAAACAAGAGGCTGCAGTGAGCCAAGACTGCACCACTGTTCTCCAGCCTGGGTGACAGAGCGAGACCCTGTCTCAAAAAAAAAAAAAGAAAGAAAAAAGAAAAAGAAAAAGAAAAAAGTTGTGTCATGTGGTTAATTAATGAATAATTCATTAATTAAAATAATTTAATAAAAATTAAGTTATTTGTCTTGATTTTGTGAAATCTGTGATATTTGTCAGCTTTTGAAAATCTGTAATTTGTTGTGATTCAATTCTAAATAAATATTTACTTTTGCGCCTAATTTTATACTTAGAATTTTGTGTTCTTTTTCCTTAATAAGGTTCCCAAAATTGTATGATTCAGGTATCCCAAAAACCTGGATCCTTCCTTTGGCTCTGATAGCAAGGGAAAAAAAAATGCTCTAGGACCTTTAGATGAGGACTCACTTAGAAAGTCGATATAGATGTACAAAACAGGATGGATCAATGAACAGAATAATTTCATTTCCCAATGAAAAGGGAAGCCTGCTGGCTGCTGCAGCCCAACACTCAGAAGCCTAGTTTCTTGCAGAATATACACTTTCACTTGGATGTTGTGTTTTCTGGGCTCTTCTCTCCTCCTTCTGAACTATTTTCCTAGATGATCTCACCTCTTCCCAGATTTCAGTCTCATGGCTTAAATACTATCCATAGGCTGGTGACACCCAAATTTCTATCCCTACCTCAGACATCTCTTCTGAACTCCAGACTTGTATGTCAAAATGCTTACCTGACATTATTGTTTGAATTTTCAACCTTAGCTTGTCAAAATTGCACTATTTCTCCAAGCTTTTTTCTCTGCCAGTCATTCCCATCTCAATAAAGGGCATTTCCGGCGGATCACAGTGGCTCGCGCCTGTAATCCCAGCACTTTGGGAGGCCTAGGCGGGCAGATCACGAGATCAGGAGATCGAGACCATCCTGGCTAACACAGTGAAACCCGTCTCTACTAAAAATACAAAAAATTAGCTGGGTGGTGATGGCGGGCGCCTGTAGTCCCAGCTACTCTGGAGGGTGAGGCAGGAGAATGTCGTGAACCCGGGAGGCGGAGCTTGCAGTGAGCCGAGATCGTGCCACTGCACTCCAGCCTGGGCGACAGAGCAAGACTCTGTCTCAAAAAATAAATAAATAAATAAAATAAAGGGCATTTCCGAACACCCAGTTTGTCTTAAAGCAGACACCTGAGAGTCCAGTACTTTGGAAGGCCAAGGCAGGTGGATCGCTTGAACCCAGGAGTTTAATGCAGCCTGGGCAACAGAGTGAAACCCCGTCTCCAATAAAATACAAAAAATTAGCCAGGCATGGTGGCATGAGCCTGTAGTCCCAGCTACTTGGGAGGCAGAGGTGGGAGAATCACCTGAGCCTGGGAAGTTGAGACTGCAGTGAGCCATGATTGCGCCGCTGCACTCTAGCCTGGGCCACAGAGTGAGACCCTGTCTCAAAATAAAATAAATAAATAATAAGAAAAAGAAAAGAAACCTGAGAGTCATCCTGATCACCTAACGCCCTTCAGCCTTCAACGTCCATCCATTGTCTTCTCTTCCCCTCCACTGCCCAGAGCCTTGTTTAAATCATCATCTCTCTACTATACTATTCCATCAGCCTCCTACTTTATCTTGTATAATCTATTCTCTACAGAGCAGTCAATCAGCATTTTACAAGGTAAACTGGATGATCACACCCTTGCCACCCCCAGTTACAACCTTCATGTCCCACTGAATTCAATATAAATCCAGACTCCTTAGCATGACCTTCAGAGCCCTATGTGATATGGTATATCTCTCCAGCTCATCTCCTATCAGTAGGTCCCCTCAGGCCTTATTTCAGTTCCTCCACACAAGAAACTTTTCTACTTCAAGATCCTTATACATACCATTTCCTCTGCCTGGAATGCAGCCCCTTCTCCCCAACCATATATGCTTTGCCTGACTGACTTGAACACATCCTGATACGGGTCTCAGTTTAAATCTCCTCAGAGAGCCTTTTCCTTATCATCCAATTTAAATTAGGTCTCTGTTATATAGTCTCTCCCAGCACCCTGCACTTCCCCCTTGTAGCATTTATCACAATTTGTAATTATAGATTATTTGTTTCATATTTGACTGTCCTCCTGAGCTATGGGCTTCATGAGAGCAAGGACTGTTTCTATTTAACTCAGCACTTGGTGCACAGAAAGATTTCCACAAATATTTATTAAATGAATGAGTAAACAAATATGACCCTGGCATGGTGGCTCATGCCTATAATCCCAGCACCTTGGGAGGTCAACCCAAAGAAATTTTGTTTTTTTTCTGAGACAGAGTCTTGCTCTGTTGCCAGGCTGGAGTGCAGTGGTGAGATCTCAGCTCACTGCAACCTCCGCCTCCTGGGTTCAAGCGATTCCCCTGCCTCAGCCTCCCGAGTAGCTGGGACTATAGGTGTGCACCACCACACCTAGCTAATTTTTTGTATTTTAATAGAAACAGGGTTTCACCATCTTGGCCAGGATGGTCTCCATCTCCTTACCTCATGATCCGCCTGCCTCAGCCTCCCAAAGTGCCGGATTACAGGCGTGAACCACCACGCCCGGCCAAAACATTTATATTAATGGTAGAATAAAAATACAGTTTTATATATGATTAGTAGTAAATTCTCATTGCTCCTCTTTCTTTTCAATGCATTTTAACTTTTTCTCCTTTCATCAAATTTAATGTTTTCCTGCACTGACCAAAGTTTTATACATTTCTCAATTCATTTATTAAGGTTTGAAAGTAGGCTACCCAGCACTTTGGGAGGCCAAGGCGGGTGGATCATGAGGTCAGGAGATGGAGACCATCCTGGCCAACATGGTGAAACCTTGTCTCTACCAAAATAAAAAAAACTAGCCCGGTGTGGTGGCATGTGCCTGTAGTCCCAGCTACTTGGGAGGCTGAGGCAGGGGAATTGCTTGAACCAAGAGATTGCACCACTGAACTCCAGCCTGGCAACAGAGCGAGACTCTGTCTCAAAAAAAAAAAAAAGAAAGAAAGAAATTAGGCTAAAAAAAAAAAGCGTATAGTTATCTGTTGCAGCTTAACATTTTAATTCAAAGCTTAGCATCTTAAAATAACAAACATTTGGCCAGGTGTGGTGGCTTATGCCTGTAATCCCAGCATTTTGGGAGGCCGAGGCGAGTGGATCACTTGAGGTCAGAGTTTGAGACCATCCTGGCCAACACAGTGAAACCCCATCTCTACTAAAATCCAAAAAACTAGCCAGGCGTGGTGGTGTGCGCCTGTAGTCCCAGCTACTTGGGAGGCTGAGGCAGAAGAATCGCTTGAACCCAGAGATCACGCCACTGCACTCCAGCCTGGCAACAGAGTGAGACTGTCAAAAAAAAGAAAGGAAGGAGGGAAGAGAGAGAGAAAGAAAGGGCTAAAAAAAAGCGTATAGCCATCTGTTGCAGCTTAACAGATTAATTCAAAGTTTAGCATCTTAAAATAACAAACATTTGGCCAGGTGCGGTGGCTTATGCCTGTAATCCCAGCACTTTGGGAGGCCGAGGTGGGTGGGTCACTTGAGGTCAGGAGTTCGAGACCATCCTGGCCAACATGGTGAAACCCCGTCTCTTCTAAAAATACAAAAATTAGCTAGGCATGATGGCGGATGTCTGTAATCCCAGCTACTCGGGAGGCTGAGGCAGGAGAATCACTTGAACCCGGGAGGTGGAGGTTGCAGTGAGCCAGGATTGTGCCACTGCACTCCAGCCTGGGCAAGAGAGTAAGACTCCGTCACAAACAAACAAACAAACAAACAAACAAATGAACATTTATTATCTCACAGTTTCTATGGGTCAGGAATCTGGGTGTGGCTTAGGTGGGTTCCTCTGCCAGGTTCGCCCACAAGCTGTAATCAAAGCCAGGGCTGCAGTCATCTCAAGGCTTGACTGAGGGAGGGAGCATTGCCTTCTAAGCTCAATATGTGCCTATTGTCAGGCCTCATGTCCTCCCTGGCTGTTGGCCAGGGACATTGGCTCGTTGCCTCATGAACCTTTTATGGGGAAGCTCAAGATATGGTAGCTGACTTCTCTCAGAAGGAGAGAGGGCAAACAAGATGGAAGCAACAGTCTTATTTTTATTTTTTCAACAGAGTCTCACTCTGTCGCCGAGGCTAGAGTGCAGTGGTGCTACCTCGGCTCACTGCAGCCTGGACTTCCCAGTCTCAAGCAAACCTCCCACCTCAGCTTCCCCAAGTAGCTGGGACTACAGGCACATACCACCAGGCCTGGCTAGTTTATTTGTGTTTTTTGTAGAAACAGGGTTTTACCACGTTGCCCAGGCTAGTTTTTTAGGGGTTTTGTTTTGCTTTGGTTTTGTTTTGTTTTGTTTTTGTGTTTTTAGGAGCGGAGGTTTAATAGAAGAAAGAGAGAGGAGAACAGCTCTCTCTCTAGTAAGAGAGAGGGGCTTCTGAGAGGAAAGAACCTGCTTTGTTTCTTTAAGACAAGGTCTCACTGTTGCCCAGGCTGGAGTGCAGTGATGCAATTGTGGCTCACTGCAGCCTTGAATTCCTGGGGCTCAAGAGATCCTCCTGCCTCAGCCTCCCGAGCAGCTGGGCTCACACCACCATGTCTGGCTAATTTAAAATTTTTTTTGTAGAGACAAGGTCTGAGTTTGCTGCTCAGGCTGGAAGCCACAGGTTTTTTTTTTTTTGTAACCAAACTGTGAAAATGACGTCCTGTCAATTTTGCCATGTTCTTTGTGTCAGAAGGGAGTCATTAGCTCTTACACTCAGGGGAGGGCATTACCCAAAAGCATGAATGACAGGAGGTGGAAATTCTTAGGATCAGCGTAAAGGTTGCTAGTTGTGAGCCATTTTAACTTTAACTAAAATCCATTAATAATCCCTTGAATACTTGAAACCGATTCAAACAGAGAAAGTCTTTAGTTAATATGATTCTTTTTTGTTAGCCATAAATCTAGAAATGTTCAAATGTTGTTGGTATATATACTCATAGCAATCCTAACTGACTGAAGACAATTGGTTATTGTTTGTTGGAATGCTGAGATTTTCAGGATTATGTTCATGATTTTTAGGGGCAAAGGGAAGGAAACAAAATTTATGAAATCTAAGTTATCTTCTAAAATCATAAAAGTGTCAGTAAAATTCTCTAAAACATGTATTTTGAAATTTCATAGCCAGAAGTGCTCAGGAATGGCTTTGTTTATAGGCAAGTAAGTCATTGGGCACCCTTGGAGACTTTCCCGTGTTATTGGCAAGGTTTACATTTTTCCCGCTGCTTTTCCATGGCATGAAAACTTGTGCTGCTCTGAGAATATCACCAAATTCCTGTTTCAAATTAAAGCCCTCATATAAAATTGATCCCCATCCTTTCATTTCACTACCTTCATCTCTCACTGCACCCCAACAGGAGTTTTCTATTTACCACCTGAACTCATCTAGTGATCTCTCCCTACAGGTCCATCACCTAGCAATCACTCGAATTGATAATAGATTCTTTATATTGGCAGTATCAAGCCATGTTATTCCCTTTTCTTCTTTTAACAGTCACCTTCCAGACTAATTCTAGCAGATTTTTAATCATGCAAACCTAATTAGACTTGAATTAAGATGCAGACCAGGGAGGGGATTGGGAGTTGCTATTAGATTGGTGTATTGAAATTTAAGATTTCAAGGTGTAACAATAGAAATGGACTGATAAATTGTGGTCAAAGTTGTTGGCAGCAAGGGCATCTATGTTCTTTAAGGGTAGACGATTGGACGGGTATTCGTCATCATGAAAAGTGCTGGAGTGGAGAGGTGCAAATGAATGAGAGTAACTAGCTGGGAGTGCAACATTCCTTCCACTCAATTCAGGAAGTGAAAAGTTGTGTAAGAGATTACAGTTCAAAAAGGTGGTGGTGGCCAGACACAGCGGCTCACACCTGTAATCCCAGCACTTTGGGAGGAGGCAGAGGTGGGCAGAGAGTGCTTGTGCTCAGGAGTGCCAGACCAGCCTGGGCAACATGGCAAGACCCAGTGTCTACAAAAAATACAAATAATAGCCAGGCATGGTGGTGCGTGCCTGTAGTCCCATTTAGTTGGGAGGCTGAGGTGGGAGGATCTCTTGAGCCTGGGAGGCAGAGGTTGCAGTCAGCTAAGATTGCACCATTGCACTCCAGCCTGGGCGACAGAGTGAGACCCTGTCAAAAAAAAAAAAAAGGTAGCAGTGGCTAAGAGGAATACATGAGAAGCCAGATTTTTTAATTTTGAAAAACGTGATGTGAACTAGCCAAAAGAGACTGGCCTGTGTGAATTATCCTGAAAGGTGCACCCAGCTTCCAACTCCTGATGCCAGATCTACAACCAATAATCGTAAGCACAAATCACAGCCATCCTGAGCTCCTCTTAGGCAGGTGAGTAAACTTGCAACTCTGGGAAGTTTTTAAATTATAAAAAAAATTGATGCAAATTACAATCTTAACATTTTTGTGCAGGTGTAATAAGTTTGCAATCTGTTATAGTTTCTGTGTTTTGTTCATGATTTGAGGTGTTTCATATGTTTTAAGAGAATCTGACAGATTTATGTTTTTAGGTGAAATCCTTAGAAAAATGTAGCTAATTAAGTTTGTAATCACTGTGTAAACATGTGAAGGAATCTAATTAGTAAATCTGCAAATTTTGTATTATTATGCATGTAAATGCTTCTTAAATGCTGAGAAAGTTTAATTAGACTTTTATTAAGTGTTTGAAGCACTACAGAGGAATAAATTTACTAAATGTGTGACTAGTTTGAAACTTCTAAGAGAATTTCATAAAGGTGTTGAATGTTTAGGAAGATTTAATACAATTCAATAATTTAAATTTATAAGATGATTATCAAAGTACAAGTAAGATGAGTATTTTAAATTTCAAAACTATATTCGATTTATAAATTAAATGACAATACTTATAAGTTGAGCTCAAAAGCTTCAAAAAACTAAGTTCTAAAATGTGCAGCCTTGGCCAGGTGCAGTGGCTCTCACCTGTAATCTCAGTACTTTGGGAAGCTGAGGTGTGAGGATTCCTTAAGCCCAGGTGTTTGAACCAGCCTGGGCAACACAGCGAGCCTCAATCTGTAAAAATAAAAAATAAAAAACAATTAAATAAATAAAATGTGTAGCCATAATAACTGAATATTAAAACAAAGATACCTGGCCAGGCACCGTGGCTCACACCTGTAATCCCAGCACTTTGGGAGGCCAACACAGGTGGATCATGAGGTCAGGAGTTTGAGACTAGCCTGGCCAATATGGTGAAACCCCGTCTCTACTAAAAATACAAAAATTAGCCAGGCGTGGTGGCATGCGCCTATAGTCCCAGCTGCTCGGGAGGCTGAGGCAGGAGAATTGCTTGAACCTGGGAGGCGGAGGTTGCAGTGAGCCAATATCGTGCCACCGCACTCCAGCCTGGGTTACAGAGTGAGACCCTGTCTCAAAAACAAAATGCCAGGCATGGTAGCTTGTGCCTGCAATCCCAGCACTTTGGGAGGCCTAGGCGGGTGGATCACCTGAGGTCGGGAGTTCGAGACCAGCCTTACCGACATGGAGAAACCCTGTCTGTACTAAAAATACAAAATTAGCCACATGTGGTGGCATGTGCCCATAGTCCCAGCTACTTGGGAGGCTGAGACAGGAGAATCTCTTGAACCCGGGAGGCGGAGGTTGCGGTGAGCTGAGATCGCGCCATTGCACTCCAGTCTGGGCAACAACTCTGTCGCAAAAAACAAAACAAAAAACAAAATCAAACATATCTATAAAATGTCCAAAAGCATGTATTGGTTCCATAAATTATGATTCATCCATATCATGGAATGAGTAACTTAACAGAATGTTGTGGCATAATCAACATGGACAATATTTGATTTTTTTTTTTTTTTTTTTTTTTTGAGACGAAGTCTTGATTTTTTGGCCAGGCTGGAGCACAATGGCACGATCTCAACTCACTGCAACCTCTGCCTCCCAGGTTCAAGCAATTCTCCTGCCTCGGCCTCCCAAGTAGCTGGGATTACAGGCATGTGCTATCACGCCCGGCTAATTTTTGTATTTTTTGTAGAGACAGGGTTTCACCATGTTAGCCAGGCTGGTCTCGAACTCCTCACCTCAAGTGATCTGTCCACCTCGGCCTCCCAAAGTGCTGGGATTACAGGCATAAGCCATCACGCCCGGCCGATTTTATTTTATTTTACTTTATTTATTTATTTTTTTTGAGACAGAATCTCGCTCTGTTCCCTAGGCTGGAGTGCAGTGGCGCAATCTTGGCTCACTGCAAGCTCTGCCTCCCGGGTTCACGCCATTCTCCTGCCTCAGCCTCCGGAGTAGCTGGGACTACAGGCGCCCGCCACCATACCCGGCTAATTTTTTTTTTTTTTTTTTGTATTTTTAGTAGTGACGGGGTTTCACTGTGCTAGCCAGGATGGTCTCAATCTGACCTCGTGATCCGCCTGCCTCGGCCTCCCAAAGTGCTGGGATTACAGGCGTGAGTCACCGCGCCCAGCCCAATTTTTTTTTTTAAGTAAGCAAAGAAGGAGCATGTGTATGATAATCCTATTCATAAAATATATGTTTAGATCTATGTATAAATATACACATAGAGAAAAAACTGGATAGACTGGCATCGAAGTGTAAATGGTTATCAGTTGGTACATGTAGTGTGAGTGTGCGTATGGATACTTTCCAACTTTTTTCCTTTTTTGCGTTTAACATGTACACTTATGCTAGAGAAAGAATACTCCCTTTTCTTTCTTTTTTTTTTTTGAGACAGAGTCTCACTCTGTCACCCAGGCTGGAAGTGCAGTGGCGCGATCTTGGCTCACTGCAGCCTCAGGCTCCCAGGTTCAAGCGACTCTCATGCCTCAGCCTCCCAAGTAGCTGGGACTACAGATGTGCACCACCTTTTTCTTTTTTTTTTTTTTTTTGAGACGGAGTTTCACTGTTGTCGGCCAGGCTGGAGTGCAATCATGTGATCTCAGCTCACTGCAACCTCCGTCTCCCGGGTTCAAGTGATTCTCCTGCCTCAGCCTCCCAAGTAGCTGGGATTACAGGTGCCTGCCACCACACCTGGCTAATTTTGTATTTTTAGTAGAGACAGGGTTTGACTATGTTGGTCAGGATGGTCTCAAACTCCCAACCTCAGGTGATCTGCCCGCCTCGGCCTCCCAAAGTGCTGGGATTACAGGCATGAGCCACCGCACCTGGCCCATTTTTGTATTTGTAATAGAGAGGGGGTTTCACTATGTTGGCCAGGCTAGTCTTGAACTCCTGACCTGAAGTGATCTGTCCGCCTGGGCTTCCCAAAGATTACAGATGTGAGCCACCATGCCCCGCCAAGAGTATTATTTTTAATAGAAAAAAAATAGGTAATGATCTGTAAGTAGCAATGGAGAACTAGAAGAATGCCAATATTCCAGGCTTCATCATATATGGAACAGGGGGAAACAAGAATTTTCCCCAACTGCTTCCTCTGTAGCATTTGAAAGAGCTACAGAGGAAGCAGTTTCCTTGGGTTAAAGCAAGGTTTCTAAGGGCCATAGTGAAGGGAATGTTTTATGGAGCACACTTTTCACTGTGACCCTAGTATGCCTGGCACATGCTTTTATCAAAACCTCTGTAACACTTTGGTGCAAATATTTGTTTATGTGACTGTCAAGCAATATTATATTATATACCTTTGGGAATAAAGAATAACTATTTCTCTTATTGCCTCTACACTGTCATTTTTTACTTATTTATTTAGAGACAGAGTCTCGCTCTGTTGCCATGCTGGAGTACAATGGCGCTATCTCGGCTCACTGCAACCTCTGCCTCCCGGGTTCAAGTGATTCTCCTGTCTCAGCCCTTCAAGTAGCTGAGGTTACAGGCACATTCCACCACATCCAGCTAATTTTTGTATTTTTAATAGAGATGGGGGGTCTCACCATTTTGGCCAGGCTGGTCTTGAACTCCTGACCTTGTGATCCACCTGCCTCGGCCTCCCAAAGTGCTGGGATTACAGGTGTGAGTCACCACGCCCGGCCTACACTGTTTTTTTTAAAGTGCAGATCCTGATTTGAAGACCATTATCCCCTAAAATAAAAATCCTGAAAATACCTCCTTACCAGATTGCCACAGTGATTAAAAATATCCCAATTGAGGCTGGGCGCGGTGGCTCACGCCTGTAATCCCAGCACTTTGGGAGGCTGAGGGGCGCGGATCACAAGGTCAGGAGATCAAGATCATCCTGGCTAGCATGGTGAAACCCCGTCTCTACTAAAAATACAAAAAATTAGCCGGGCATGGTGGTGGGCGCCTGTGGTCCCAGCTGCTCGGGAGGCTGAGGCAGCAGAATGGCGTGAACCCATGAGACAGAGCTTGAAGTGAGCCGAGATCGCACCACTGCACTCCAGCCTGGGCAACAGAGCAAGACTCTGTCTCAAAAAAAAAAATTCCCAATTGAAGTAGTCCTTTTTAGTTAAAACGTTATTTCCAAAAACTGCACTCTGGAGCTCTACTCATTTTCAGGAAAGACAAAATGATGGTCATTGTTGAAACAGAGTGATGGATACATGTATCATTATACTATTCTTTCAGCTTTTGTGTATGTTTGAAAATTTCCATATTAAACAGTTTTTCTTTTTTTTGGTCAAGCACAGTGGCTCATGCCTGTAATCTCTGCACTTTGGGAGGTCAAGGTGGGAGGACCACTTGAGCCTGGGAGTTTGAGATCAGCCTGGACAACACAGTGAGACTTCACCTCTACAAAACACATAAATAAATAGGGGCCAGGCGCGGTGGCTCACGCCTGTAATCCCAGCACTTTGGGAGGCCTATGTGGGAGGATCACCTGAGGTCAGGAGTTCGAGACTAGCCTGACCAAGATGGAGAAACCCTGTCTCTACTAAAAATACAAAATTAGCCGGGTGTGGTGGTGCATGCCTTTAGTCCCAGCTACTAGGGAGGCTGAGGCAGAAGAATCACTTGAATCCAGGAGGTGGAGGTTGCCATTAACCGAGATCATGCCATTGCATTCCAGCCTGGGCAATAAGAGTGAAATTCTGTCTCAAAAAAATAAAAATAAAAATAAATAAATAAATGTGCCAGGTGTGGTGGTGTGGGTTTGTCATCCCAGCTACTCAGGAGGCTGAGGCAGGAGGATCGCTTGAGCCCGGGAGTTCAAGGCTGCAGTGAGCTATGATCATACCTCTCCACTTCAGCATGTTGGATAATGCGAGACCCTATCTCAAAAAAACAAATTTTTTTCTTAGAAACTTGTCAATATCCTCTGGTGGAAAAAACAACAACAACAACAAAACAAAAGTAAAATAAATAAGATAAAATTAAAAGAAGAAACTCATCAATAAATTCACCAGTCATGCAACGAATATTCATTGATTTATGAGAGCATGCTGGGTACTAGTCGTTGTGTTAAGGTCTAGGAATGCAAGTGTGAGTAACAGTTGGGGGATGAGGTGCAGGCAACAGTCGGACAAACATAGAGGCTAAGAACTGTAGTACAGTGGGACAGACAGAGGAGAGAAACAAGAGGATGTACCTGAGTCACATGTGGCTGGGGGGATAGCGATAGAGTAGTCAGGGATGAATCTAGAAGGTGAATCAGAGTTGGTCACATAGACTGGAAGGGGCAAGGGAAATAGTGAGAAAGGGGCATGGGTCATTGCAGATACCAACACAGGTATCAAGACATGGAAACAAGAAGAACATAAGGAGTTTGGAGTTCTGGTTCACTGTGACTCTAACTTGGGTTTATGTGGAGGAGTGGTGGCTATGCAAACAGGGTACAAAGTAAGCTATTGTTACAGACAGCCCCCAAGCACCATGGATTAAATGAGACCGAAGTTTATTTCTCTTAAGCAGCAGTCTAGAGGGATGTAGGTAGTCCAGGTTTTGGAGTTGCTCATGCAAATCTAATGCCTTCTATATTGTTGTTCCACCATACCCTAGGCTGTTGTTCATGTATGTATTGTCAAAATGGGATTACTGTGACATCCATGTCCCAGCTCAAGGGAAGGAAAAAGCATATTTGGAAAAAGCCTAGTGTGATCAGAGAGTGTAGTACAGTCATGTGCTGCATAACAACATTTTGGTCAAGATGGACAATGATCCAAAAGATTATAGTTCTGGTTTTCTACTGTACTTTTTCTATATTTCAATATGTTCAGATATACAAATACTTACTATTGTGTTACAACTGCCTACAGTATTCAGTATAATACATGCCATATAAGTTTGTAGCCTAGAAGCAACAGGCTATACCACATAGCCTGGGTATGCAGTAGGTTAATATCTAGGTTTGTGTAAGTACACTCTGATGTTTACGCAACAATGAAATTGCCTAGCAATCCATTTCTCAGAACCTGTCCTATTAAGTGACACACAACTATATTTATAAAATGCCATGTAAGTCCAAAAAGAAGATGTTTTGTCTGCTTGTAGGATATAAATTCTACATAAATGTGTTCACTCTTTCCTTGTTAATTACTTTGTTCAAACCCCTTATGTCCTTAGTTATTTTTGACAGTGTAAAATGGGCCAACTCGCCTTACCACAGATACCTCCATCTTTGTAACTTGTCTTCTTTCCATGAACTCCCTCTTTTGGCTTTCTGGATCATCCATCTCTCCTGCTTCAAAGTTTAGGCTGCTATTAGACTTCTTTGGAATGGGAAAAATACCTAACCTATGGGATTGTTATTAGTATTAAGTGAAGCAAAGATTGTAAAGTGATTAGTACAATGTTTGGCACATTTTAGGAACTCAAATGGTGGCAATTATTATTCTAAGCCATAATGGCTGAAAGCAGGGGTTTTGGATATGAGCCAATTTGAATTCTAATCACATTCAGCCTCTTACTGGCTGTGAGACTTTAGGTAGGTCACCTAACAGCTCTGAGCCTTAGATTTCTGATGGAGAAATCAGTTCCATCTCACTAATAAGGCCATGAGTCAGAGATAATCAGTTTGCATTTTAGTGTATTATCTTCCAGTTATTTGAGTAGGCATATACATAATTTCTGAAAATTTAATGACTGTCATGTGATGTAGTTTGTACCCTTTTTTTAACCTTAAACTCTTTGAAAGCACAATTTTCAACAGCTCCCATTTTTGTGTTAACTTCTAAAAGTTACCCATGCTCAATATTTTTTGTAAAAGTAAAATATCAAATTGAAATCTACTTAATATATCAATTAACAACCAATCTATAGGTGAAGCAAATGAATTAATTTCTATTGATTTTGAAATCTATCCGTTAAGGGCTGAATTGTGTCCCTTAACAGGACACAATTTTTTTGTGGTCCTAAAAAACATATTTTTGAGGTCCTAACCCCATATTCCTCAGAATGTGACCTTATTTGGAGATAGGCTTTTTACAGAGGTAATCAAGTTACAGTGAGGTCATTGGGTGGGTCCTAATCCAATATGACCGGTATCCTTATGAAAAGGGGAAATTCAAATGCAGCGCTACACAGACACGCACACAGGGAGACTGCCACGTGAACATGAAGGCAGAGGTTGGGGTGATGTAGCAGAAGCCAAGGAGCACCAAATATTGCCTGCAAACCACCAGAAGCCAGTACAAGGCTTGGAACAGATTCTCCATGACAGCCCTTAGAACCAACCCTGCCAACACCTTGATCTTGGACTTCTGGCCTCCAGAACTGTGTCTGTGGTACTTTGTTATGGCAGCTCCAGCAAACTAATACATTATCTGTTGCGAATAATTCTAAGGAGATGATTATTTTGAAATCATCTTAGACATAAAGGAAGAACTATCAATTATGAAATTCTGCAGTTGGAATTTTGCAGTTTACCTGTGTGCCACCAATTGCATAATGGAAACAGATTCCAGGGTCCTGTTATTGTTCATCCCATTTAGATGGGTTAATAAAAACACAGTAAAGAGCAGCTCATGAGTTCTAAGCAGGGGTAGTCATCTTCCACACATTCAGGATAAGTTAACTTGTCCAATATTTCAAATCTTTTTTTTTTTCCCTTGGAAGAAAATGACTTTATTCTAATTAACTCACAAAAAATAAAATCATAACAGCTCTTTTAAGGAGGCCACACAAACATTTGCCCAGCCCCAAATTCTACAGAGTAGGAACACCCCCTTCCATTTCAATTCAGAAGCAAGGAAGCTAGGAATGACACAAGAGGTTTAACTGATGGTTACACTTTATACCTTCACTATCAATTCTATTTTTATACTAAATTAACTTGGTTATAGAGCTGATTTTCCATTTCTCCAGGTTGAACTTCTTGATCAGGCCAATCGTTTTGCCAGTCGGCACTGTTTCAGCACCTCATTGAAACCCTCACAGAGCTTGATGTCACCATGGTTCTGGGCACACTCCAGAAACTGTTTGATCTCATAGAAGCAAGGCTGCTGCTGCTGTGCCAGCTGGGTTCCCTGAGGCTCCTGGTAAGTGATGTCAGGCCTCGCAGGCTCAGCATTACTTCCTCCACTAAACCCCCCAGTAATGGCATGACCCAGTGTGTGCCCCACGGCAGAGCCCACAGCCACGCCAGCTGCAGTGGTTGCCATCTGGGCCATCAGACGGGGCATAGCAGCAGGAGAGCCAACTGTAGATGGGGGTGCCGCTGCTGGTGGCTGAGCGGCTAGTGCTGGCCTGGATGCAACTCTCATCTGAGGGGCCCAGCTGGCTAGAGGGGTCATGCGGGAGGTGCAGCTTCAGCTTCCACATGGCATCCTAGGTACGCAACGGCTCGGCCTTTTCTTCAAATCTTTTTTATTCAAAACCTTTTATTATAGAAAATGTCTAATAAAAAGTATAATGAACTTATATGACTGTGGCTCAGGTGCAACTACTGGTGACACATGGTTAATTTTGATTGCTCCACTCAAACCCTCCACATCAGATGATTTTGAAGAAAATCTCTGGCTTTATGTCATTTTTTACAGCTTCACTGAGATCCAATTTACATGTCTATAGTTCACCTATTTAGCCTACAATTCAGTGGTTTTTAGTGTATTTACAGAGTTGAGCAACCATCACCATAATCTAATTTTACAATAGTTTCATCATCCCAAAAAAAGAAACCCTGTTCCCATTAACTGTCACTCCTTATTCCCCCTCAATCTTCCCATTTCATATCATTTTTTCTGTAACTATTTCATGTGTACCTCTGCAAAGATAGGAATGATTTTTAAAATATATAACAATGCTATCATCACACGTAATTTTTTTTTTTTAATGGAGACAGAGTCTCTCTCTGTCCCCCAGGCTGGAGTGCAGTGGCGCAATCTCGGCTCACTGCAACCTCCGCCTCCTGGGGTTCAAGCAATTCTCCTACCTCAGCCTCCCACACACATATAATTTTTTATAAAATAATATCAAAATTAAAACCAGTGATCACATTTTCCCAATTATTTTATGTATATTTTTCGGGTTACTTGAATCAGCATCCAAATAACATCTTTACATTGCACATTACAATTGCTTGATATTGTAATGTCCTTAATATATCTTAGGTTTCTTTTAATTTATAGGCTCCATCTCTTTTTTTATTTTCTTACAAATTTTCGTTGAAGAAACCAAGATATTTGTTCCATACAGTTTCCTAGGTTCTGGAATTTTATTTATTATTTATTTATTTATTTATATTTTTTTGAGATGGAGTCTTGCTGTGTCACCCAGGCTGGAGTGCAATGGTACCATCTGGGCTCACTGCAACCTCCACCTTCTGGGTTCAAGCGATCCTCCTGTCTCAGCCTCCTGAGTAGCTGGGATTACAGGCAGCCGCCACCATGCCCAGCTTATTTTTTTATTTTTAGTAGAGACGGGGTTTCACTATGTTGGCCAGGCTGGTCTTGAACTCCTGACCTCAAGTGATCCGCCCCCCTCAGCCTCCCAAAGTGCTGGGATTACAGGTGTGAGCCACTGCACCTGGCCTTTGGAATTTTAAAATTATGTCCCTGTGTTGTCCCATATTCCACTATCCCATGTATTTCCTATAAATTGGTAGTTGGATCTGGGATCTTCAGGTGTGCGCCACCAGGCCCTGGAATCTTAATCAGATTCAAATATCATTTGTTTGTATAAGAATACCTTGTAGGTGAAAATGTGTCAAACTTATTTATTTATTTATTTTTAATTATTATTTTTTAGAGACAAGATCTTGCTCTGTTGCTCAAGCTGAAGTGCAGTGACACAATCGCAGCTCACTGCAGCCTCAACTTTCTGGGTTCAAACAATCCTCCTGACTCAGCCTCCTGAATAGCTGGGACTACAGGTGTGAGCCACATACCCGGCTAATTTTAATTTTTTTTTTCTAGAAGTGGGGTCTCCCTTTATTGCCCAGGGTGGTCTGTAACTTCTAGGCTCAGTGATCCTCTTATCTCAGCCCCCCGAAGTGCTGGTATTATAGGTGTGAGCCACTGTGACTGGCCTCAAACTTCTTTAATTTTCCTTTTTTTTTTTTGAGATGGAGTCTTGCTCTGTCGCCCAGGCTAGAGTGCAATGGCACCATCTCGGCTCACTGCAACCTCCGCCTCCTGGGTTCAAGTGATTCTCCTGTCTCAGCCTCCCTCCCAAGTAGCTGGGATTACAGGTGCGTGCCACTGTGCCCGGCTAATTTTTGTACTTTTAGTAGAGACGGGGTTTCACCATGTTGGCCAGGCTGGTCTCAAACTCCTGACCTGTGATCCGCCCGCCTCGGCCTCCCAAAATACTGTGATTACAGGCATGAACCACCGCACCCGGCCTTTAATTTTCTTTTGTTGTGAAATACATCATACTCACAGCAGTGTGTAAAAATAATTACATAGATTAAAGAATAACAATAAAATGAACATCCAGCACCCACCACAGAGGTTAAAAAAAAAATACGGTGTGATTGGACATGGTGGTCCACACCTGTAGTCCCAGCTACCCAGAGGCTTGAGTCCAGGAGTTCAAGGCTGCAGTGAGCTATGGTCGTGCCTGTGAATAGCCATTACACTCCAGCTTGGGCAATGTAGCAAGACCCTACCACAAAACAACAATAAGGTATGTTAGCACCTCAGAAATCCCCAGTTTGTCTTCTGTAATTAAACCTCCTCTTCCCACCCCATACCAGACGTAACCACAATCCTGACTTTTGTGGTAATTATTCCTTTACTTTCCTTATACCCCTATGAATGTATTCCTAAGGAGAATATTGTTTGCTTCCGCCTTTATGTCTATTATTCCATGACTTGCTTTTCCCCCTCAACATTATGTTTTTGAGATTCATTCATGGTGTGTCAGGTAACTGTAGCTCATTCATTTACACTGTTATTTAATATATAGGTATTTTATTATGACTGTACTGCAATTTATCCTTTTGTTGGTGGGCATTTAGATTGTTCCCAATTTTTTGATATTATAAACAATAATGCTATGAACATTCTTATACTTGTCTCTTGGCACATATGTGTTTCTTTGAGGTTTATATCTGGGGCTGAAACTGCTGGCTGGAGGATATGTTCAACTTTATTAAGATATGCCGAATTATTTTTCAAAGTGCTCACACCCATTGGGATGTCCACCAACAGTGTGTGGGTGTTCTCCATTGCTCTGAATTCTTGTCAACACTTTGTATTGTCAGATTTTGCCAATTGGTGAGTTCAAAGCCCCTATTAATAAAAGATGTGTAAAATTATACTATAAAGTTGATATCTCAACTGAATTCACATGAACCCTATTCAAATATTCCTTTTGTTTGTCCCTGATTTTCAGGAAAACATAAGGCTTTGTAAGTTAAAAATGACATTAAAGTATTTCACCTGTGAGCTGCTACGAAACTATGTCACAATTTTTGGAGAGAGAGAGGAAAGGGAGAGGAGATATTTGTGTGACTTAAGGGGTGGAAACATGGTATCAAGATGCTGGTAAGATAGATGACCACTTACTCATGGCTAAGCATCATGGTGCTAAGAATCTAGATAAAATACATCCTTTCATAGAGTTAGCACTAGACACTCCATTCAACCCAGAAACAAACTTACTCTTCTCTTTTCCGATTTCTCCTGTTTCAGCTCATTTCTTCTAGTTGCTTTTGACCCTTTAAGAGTTTCTTTATTACAGAATTCCTATCATGAACTCTGACACCAAAATTTCATACTTGGGCATGCATACCTGGGCGTGTAATCCAGGACTCTAGACAATTTCAGGCTACTTTCCTTAGGGTTGCTGTGAGGAAGAAATTAGTTCTCATATTAGATATGACTCTTGGCACATCTCAAAAAAACATGGGCATTACTTCACCTTCTGTTAGCCTATACCTCATACTCCAAAATATTTCAGTCTATAAGATTTGCTCCTTCTAGAATTATTTTTTCCACCAATTTCCACGGAAAATCAAGTGTTCCTAGAAACCATTCCTGGCTGGCCGCAGTGACTCACACCTGTAATCCCAGCACTTTGGGAGTCCAAGGCGGGTGGATCACGAGGTCAGGAGATTGAGACCAGCCTGGCCAAGATGGTGAAACCCTTCTCTACTAAATATACAAAATTAGCTGGGCGCAGTGGCGGGTGCCTGTAATCCCAGCTACTCAGGTGGCTGAGGCTGGAGAATCGCTTGAACCCGGGAGGCGGAGGTTGTAGTGAGCCTAGACCGTGCCACTGCACTCTAGCCTGGGCGACAGAGCAAGACTCTGTCTCAAAAAAAAGAAACCATTCCTAACTTCTCCTCTCTCACCAACCCCCTTTTTCATGAAGATCTCTGTCTTGTGTCCAAGATTCTTGGACAAAGCAGCAGTATCTTTATGATTTTGTATCCTGAATACTGCTGCACTCAAGCTGATGTTCTGCAAATCTGTAATAATCAGTTTCATTTTTTTTAGTTTTTCATTTTATTTATTTATTTTTTTGAGATGGAGTCTCCGTCTGTCGCCCAGGCTGGAGTGTAGTGGCGCGATCTCGGCTCACTGCAACCTCCGCTCCCCAAGTTTAAGCAATTCTCTGCCTCAGCCTCCTGAGTAGCTGGGATTACAGGCGTGTGTCACCACGCCCGGCTAATTTTTTGTATTTTTAGTAGAGACGGGTTTCACCATCTTTGCCAGGCTGGTCTTGAACTCCTGACCTTGTGATCCACCTGCCTTGGCTTCCCAAAGTGCTGGGATTACAGGCATGAGCCACTACGCCCGGCCAAGACCAAGTCTTGCTCTGTTGCCCAGACTGGAGTGCAGTGGCATGATCTCAGTTCACTGCAACATCTGCTTCCTGGGTTCAAGCAATTCCCCTGCCTCAGCCTCCCGAGTAGCTAGGACTACAGTGCCACCACGCCCAGCTAATTTTTGTATTTTTGTTAGAGATGGGGTTTCACCATGTTGGTCAGGCTGGTCTCCAACTCCTGACCTCAAATGATCCAGCCGCTTTGGCCTCCCAAAGCGCTGGGATTGCAGGCATGAGCCACAGCGCCCAGCCAATCAGTTTCCTTTAAGACAGTAATCGAGCTTTAAATAGAAGGTAGTGTGTTAGGTCTTGGCCATTGGAAGCTTGCTTTTCTCCCCATAACCAGCCTGTTTCATTGCTTTATCTCCTCATGTTTCACTTATTTCAGGCCATCTTCCTTCACTTCTGTTTCTGACCTAAGGTAGACACAACACTCTTTAAAAAAATTTTTAAACCCCCAGCAGCTACACAAAAACTTAAAAAATTTAAAATTGAGGTAAAATACACATACATAAAATTTACCATCTTAACTTTTTGTTTTTGTTTTTGTTTTTGTTTTTGAGACAGAGTCTCACTCTGTCACCCAGGCTGGAGTGCAGTGGTGTGATCTCAGCTCACTGCAGCCTCTGCCTCCCGGGTTCCAGTGATTCTCCTGCCTCAACCTCCCAGGTAGCTGGGATTACAGGCATGCGCCACTACGCCTGGCTAATTGTTGCATTTTTGTAGAGATGGGGTTTCACCATGTTGGCTAGGCTGGTCTCGAACTGCTGACCTCAGGTGATCTGCCCACCTCGGCCTCCCAAAGTGCTAGGATTACAGGCATGAGCCACCGCACCCAGCTTTAGCCATTTTTAAGTGTACAGTTTAGTAGCGTTAAGTACATTCACATTGTTGTGCAACCAGTCTCCAGAACTCTGCTCATCTTGCAAAACTGAAACTCTGTATCCATTAAACACTGGCTCCCCATTTCCCCCTGCCCCCAGCCCATGGTAACCACCATTTAACTTTCTGTCTTTATGAATTTGTAATGGGATACAGTATTGTATTTTTTGGGACTAGCTTATTTCACTTAGCATAATGTCAAGATTCATCCATATTTTAGCTGTGTCAGAATTTCCCTCCTCTTTAAAGCTGAAAAATACTCAGTCGTATGTATACACTGCATTTTTGTTTATCATTCATCTGTTGTGGACATGGGTTACTTCTGCCTTTTGACTACTGTGAATAATGCTGCTTTCAACACGGGTGTACAGACATCTCTTCAAGACCCTGCTTTCAATTCTTTTGGCTACATGGCCAGAAATGGAATTGCTGGACCGTATTTTTTTTTAATTTTTCGAGAAACCTCTATAGTGTTTTCCATAGTGGCTGCACCATGGTAGACACTTCTAAAGTTTCTGCCATACCCTAGGGGAAAGAATTATTGTACTGTAGACAACATCTAAGGAAAAGAACTGTATGGCCAAGAGTAAACAGTCAATTTTCATGCTTTATTAGAAAATAATTAAAATAATTAAGAGCGTGGAATTCCTAGAATTGGGAGAGACATTATGAACCATTTGGTCCATCCCTTTCCTTTACGATGAGTAAACAGAGGTTTGTGGAGGTCAAACGGCCAGTTAAGTAAGGGAAGAACCAGAATTGGCATCCAGAGCTTTCCAATCCTCAACTTATTGCAAAGAAAATAATAATAATTTTCAACTCGAAAAATTATGCGATGAAGAACAAGAACTATTGAGCGGATGATTCGCAACATCCTCTGGGATGTATTTTCTGTGTGTTTTGTTTTGAAGGCTGTTTGTTAACCTCCCTAATTGCCTTGGTTGACATTGAAACCCTGCCTGTTTTTCTTGATCCCGCCGCTGACTGGGTCCTGAGCATCCTAGGAGATGGAGGCAGAGACAAAGGAAATCAGTCCACAATTAAGAATGGAATGATTCTTAATGGAATGCTCGCCTGTGCGCTGGCGGGAGTTGCCAGCGTGCCGAGCGGATTCAGCGCCTTTCTCAGGGCCTCAAAGATCCCAGCGCACTAGGAGGGTGGTTTGTGGCTCCCTGCAGTCCCCACGCCCCGGATCCAAACGACAGAGTTCGGAGACTCACAGGGGCAGCAAGGCGGCAGAGCCGCGGAGCCAGTGCAACTTCTCCGGCGGGACCGCGCCCAATCTTCCCCGCCGCAGTCGGGGAGCCCCGGGGGCCGCCGAGCACAGGCTGCGGACCGCGGCGGGCACGTGGGCTCGGCTGCAGCGCTGCGCCAGGCACCGGCTGCTCGGCTCTGCCCAACCTCTCCGCTCCCGCCTCGGTCCCTGCCTCTGGGGAGAGGGTTCCTCCCCCCTTCCACTTTGCACCAGTCCGAGGGAATTTGCGGTCGGTGACGCGCATCCTTAAGAGAGCCACCTGCAGCGCGGGGCGCGCCGCTCCAGGCGGCATCGCAGGGCTGGGCCGGCGCGGCCTGGGGACCCCGGGCTCCGGAGGCCATGCCGGCGTTGGCGCGCGGCGGCGGCCGGCTGCCGCTGCTCGGTAAGGCCCCGCTCGCTCGCTCGCAGCCCCTCGCGGTCCCTCAGCCCCCACCCCGCAGTGTGGACCCGGGCGCGCGCCTCCTCCGGCCCAGCCGCCTCGCTCCTCCCCGCGCTCGCTCCTTCCATTGCCTCCCGCGCCCCTCCCCTCTTTCGCGCCCTCCGGACTCGCCCACTACTTGCCTGCGGCCCCGGCTTTTCCCACCCCGCGTCCTCTTCCCTCTTCTCCGAAGTCTCTCCTCTGGCTCGGGCCGCGGTCCCGAGTGGCGGCCCGGACTTCGCAGACGGCCTCGCCGAGGCGCTGCGCCGGGTCTGGGGCAGCTCGGCCCGCGCGCTCGGGTGCTGGGCCGTCAGTGGGAGTCTGCGGCCGCGAACTCAGCGCCAGGTGGCCAAGGACCTCTCCTGGCCCGGCCCTTGGATACTGTAGATACCTGGGTGTCGTCTTTAACTCTTCTTTTGAGGTTTTGATTTATGGAGGGAACTCTGATGGGAAAATGCGTCCGCGTTCTCCCCTAGAGCGAGTCATCCTCAATAAAGATACCCCCCAGCCCCGCCGAATTTTGGTTGGATCAACGAATAGTTTACCTAGGAAATATTATGCAAACAGATTTACATATTAAAATACTAGCTGTCCCTTTCTTCTAGTCTCTTCTTATCCTGGCATTAAACCCCAAAGGGGTTTTCAAGGACTCCGAGGACTGTCCCCAAAGAATCTGCTGGGTAGCATAGTTGTTATTGAAAAAAAAAAATCTTCCCATCGGTTCGCGTCAGCTTTCTATTTGGAAAGATGAGAGGACTGAATCGAATTTGGGTTGAAGGCGACAGAGTTCTGGGAGCCCGGCAGCTCCGGTCCCTGTCCTAGGTCTGCAACCTTGGGACTGACACTCACCTCCCCCGGCCTCCGCGTCCTCATCTGTGCAGTGAGGGAGTCCGTCCGAGTCCCCTTCAGCTCTGAAATGCTAGGACTTGAAGTCTCTGTGGTAAATAGAGAAAATGCTTGCAATATAGAAGTGCAGGAATTATATCCAATAGCTTTTGTTACAAATAATTCTGAAATATAAAAAGTAAAAAATGGAAATCGGGGGAAAAGAGTTGAAAAACAAAGACATTTTAGTTCTTAAATAGTTATCTTTACTAGTTAGTAAATCTGTAATTTCAAATGTGTAGTACAATATGTTTTCCAGATTCCATTAATACAAAATGTTAGCTTTCTATTATGTATGATATTAAGTAGTAAGTGCATTTTTCAGAAGCATAATAGGCTTTCTAAATGTATAAGCATCAATACTTGCAACGATATTTAAGCTGCTTTGAATTCTTTTATATTTAGGAAAGAATTCAGAAATTTCTATATCTCTCTCTCCAGATATTTCTAAATGAAGTACAATTGGCACACAGTAAATATGCACACATCTTAAGAGTACAATTTCATTAGTTTTCACATATGTACGTGCCCAAATAACCACGATCAGACTGAGATATAGAGCAATTCTAGCTCCACCCTCTCTGTCAGTACCCCCTCCCCAGGTAGCCACTATTCTGACTTCTGATGCCATGGATTGCTTTTGCCTATGTTTGAACTTCATGTAAACCAAACCATCATCGTGTGCTCTTTTACGTCCACCTTCTTTTACTCAACATTATAATGATAAGATTCAACCTTGTTCTCTGTAGCAGTGTTTTTTTTTTAATTGCTGGTACCATTCCGTGGTATGAATAGATGTTATAATTTATTTTATCCATTATGTTCATGAAGCACATGGAAGTTGTTCCAATTTTGTGTAATTATGCATAGCACTGCTGTGAACATTGTTTTATATATGGTGGACATAAACACCAATATAAAGGATTATGCCCACAAGTAGAATTCCTGGATCATAGGGAAGGGATATGTTCAGGTTTGGTAGATACTGTCAAACGGTTTTCCACAGTGGTTATACCAATTTCCACTCCCACTAGCAGTGTATGGCAGTTCCAGTTCCTCACATCTTTGCCAATACTTTGTATTATGGATTTTCTTGAATAAAGAAGGATAAAGTGAGAAGCTTAAACATGAGAACTTTAAAATGGTTAATAGCCTTAAATTCTTTGAATTAGAACATGGGATCCCAATTTCCCTTATATTGTAATCACTACTTTTTTTTTTTTTTTTGAGATGGAGTCTCGCTCTGTCACCCAGGCTGGAGTGTAGTGGCGTGATCTCAGCTCACTGCAACCTCCGCCTCCCAGGTTCAAGCGATTCTCCTGCCTCAGCCTCCTGAGTAGCTGGGATTACAGGTGCGTGCCACCACACCCAGCTAATTTTTGTATTTTTAGTAGAGACGAGGTTTCACCATGTTGGCCAGGCTGGTCTCGAACTCCTGACCTCAGGCGATCCACCCACCTCAGCCTCCCAAAGTGCTGGGATTACAGGTATGAGCCACCACACCCGGCCATGCCCGGACTTCTATTCATCATTTATTAATAATGATGAAGCTTTCTAAGTGGGATTTGAAGGAGAGGAACATGTTCCCAATGGGCTTTTCTGCATTATCTGCTGATACTGGACAGAGAGAAGTATTTCAATATTTTAAGAGCTATGATACTACCTTTTTCATTAGTGTTAAAAAAAATTCATATTCAAAGCCTTGAACTGCACATTTGAGTTGCCATTCTTTGCTCTTGTTGCTTATCTTAGTTTATTTGCCTTCTTGGAAACTCCTAGCCCAAGGGGGAATGATTCAGGAGAAAGTGGAGGGAAGGGACACTCAGCAAAGCTTGGTTTGGATCGGATGTGAGCCCAGACCTGCCGACCTGACATTAATGTCCCCTCTGACTCTGAAACTCTAGTTCTAATTTTTGCCATTATATAGGTGTAGATTGGATATTCATTTCTTTTTAGGTACTTCACGTCTGTCTATAGTAAATTATCCTCTTAGGTTTAATTGTGAACTTCTTGCCTTACATTAAAAATGGATTAACTTTTTATAACTAAGAAGGCACTTTCAGTAACTCTTAGCTATTGGTAAATATTTGTTATTGGATTCTCCTGTTGTTTAAACTGAAAAACAATCAGGCAATGAGATATTAAATGGGAAGGAGGAAGACTTACTTATATTCCAAGGGAAGACTTCAGATAAGAAAAATGAAGAGAAAACATGCATTAGGAAGAAAAAAATCTGTTTTTATTTAACAAACTTTAATTGAATACCCATTTTTTTCCTTCCTTCCTTCCTTCCTTCCTTCCTTCCTTCCTTTCTTTCTTTCTTTCTTTTTCTTTCTTTCTTTCAACAGTCTCCCTTTGTCATTGAGGCTGGAGTGCAGTGGTGTGATCACAGCTCACTGCAGCTTCAACCTCCTGGGCTCAAGCAAGCCTCCTACCTCAGCCTCCTGAGTACCTGGGACCACAGGCACGTGCCACCACACCTGGTTAATTTTTTGAAAAATTTTTTGGTAGAGATGAGATCTCACTGTATTGCTCAGGCTAATCTTGAACTCCTGGGCTCAAGTGATCCTCCCAAAGTGCTAGGATTACAGGTGTAAGCTACCGTGCCTGACAGAATACCTATTTCTACTATTTCTTGCTAGGCACAAGCGGTACAAAGATTAAAGAGATGGAGGTAGGGGAACTTGTGTATAAATAACCAATTTTATTTTTTTAAGAAATGTGTGGTCATTGCCTTTCCCCAGGAAAAGTATTTCAGTATGCTTTCTTTTATTAAACCTTCCAACACAGTTATTATGATTACTAAATATACATTAAAAATTGCATGAGTCTGGCTGGGCGCGATGGCTCACGCTTGTAATCCCAGCACTTTGGGAGGCTGAGGCAGGCAGATCACTTGAGGAGTTTGAGACCAGCCTGGCCAACATGATGAAACCCTGTTTCTACTAAAAATACAAAAGTTAGCCAGGCGTGGTGGCGGACGCCTGTAATCCCAGCTACTTGGGAGGCTGAAGCAGGAGAATCACTTGAGCCTGGGAGGCAGAGGTTGCAGTGAGCCAAGATTGCGCCATTGCACTATACCCTTGGTGACAGAGTGCGACTCCATCTCAAAAAAAAAAAAAAAAAAAATTGCATGCGTCAATGAAGGAAGCTTTAGCCTGGTCAGAAAAGGGATCCCAGTTTTTTGCCACATAAAACTACTTTTTAAATTTTTTTTGAGACAAGACCTGGCCCTATCACCCAGGCTGGAGTGCAGTGGTACAGTCTCGGCTCACTGCAGCCTCTGCCTTACGGACTCAAGCAAGCCTCCCACCTCAACCTCCTGAGTTGTGGGACTACAGGCATGCACCATGACACCCGACTAATTTTTGTATTTTTTGTAGAGATGGGGTTTCACTGTGTTGCCTAGGCTGGTCTTGAACTCCTGAGCTCAAGCAATCCTCCTGCCTCAGCCTCCGAAAGTGCTGGGATTACACATGTGAGCCAGTGTGCCCAGCCTAAAACTACTTAAAAATGGAGATATAGTATTGTATTTAATGCTTATGGGAAAGAAAATGCTCTTCCATTTAAAGTAAAAGGAGCAAACTGTTCCAAAGCTAAATATGGTCATCTTTTAGGTCTTGGGAAGAAGCACTTTTCCAAATCATTCTTTAAGCAAAGGTATTGACTACATTTTACTCTGGGAGGGTATTCCTGCTCATTTGAGAAGCCCACAAAATGCCTTGGCTTCAGCAACATATCCACGGTTCTTTGTGTTCCTCTCATCTCATCCTTGCATGACACTCGGCAAGCAGGGTGACAGTAACTAACCCCTATCATTCAAGTTCAAGATTACAATCTTGCTGCCTCCCCACATACCTACCAGACATTGCCTTAATCTTTGGGCAAATATTTTGATTTGACAAAAAGCAAATAATCTCAAGAGTATTGTATTTTATCATTTTTCTTGACTTTGAAAGGGATCTTGTAGATAACAGGAATAAGAATTTGGAGAGGGGGCCGGGCAAGGTGGCTCATGCCTGTAATCCCAGCACTTTGGGAGGCCAAGGTGGGCAGATCACGAGGTCAAGAGATCAAGACCATCCTGGCCAACGTGATAAAACCCTGTCTCTACTAAAAATACAAAAATTAGCTGGCTGTGGTGGCGCACGCCTGTAGTCCCAGCTACTCAGGAGGCTGAGGCAGGAGAATCACTTGAACCTGGGAGGTGGAGGTTGCAGTGAGCCAAGATCATGCCACTGCATTCCAGCCTGGAGACAGAGCGAGACTCCTTCTCAAAAAAAAAGAGAGGGGAAACCGAAGGGCTGGAAATTGGCTTAGCTTGGTCTTGACACTGTGCTGTATCCTTTATTCCCTCTGAAATAGCAAATTCTTATGAACTTCACAGTAGGTGGTTTGTCTGCGTAGAGCTTTTTGGTTTTTTGTTTTTTCTTATATACCCAGACTGCTCACCTGCAAGCTTTTTGGTTTTTATCAGGAGACTTTGTGATCTTAAGATGTTTTTCTATGACTTCCAGAAAAGCTGTATCCACTTCTCAGGTAGTCATAGTTATAGGGTCGAAGATTTTTCTGTCTTTGGGGAATCTCTGAGTTTTATACCTAAGTGATTTAGTTATTCTTGGTTGATACTTTCTATGGCTGCATTATCAGTGGTTTTGAAGTAATGAAAGCTTTTGTAGAAGTCACTACTGGTCACTAATTTGACTCACGCAATTCTGTTCTATGGGTACCAACACATGTGAAGGAAATTTTAAAATAATATAAAAGTAGGCAGAGTGCAGTGGTACACACCTGTATCCCCAGCACTTTGGGAGGCCTAGGTGGGAGGATCACTGGAGCCCAGGAGTTCAAGACCAGCCTGGGCAATACAGCGAGACCCAGTCTCTACAAAAAAATTTAAAAATTAACTGAGCGTAGAGGCACATGCCTGTAGCCTCAGCTACTCAGGAGGCTGAGATAAGAGGATAGCTTGAGCCCAGGAATTTGAGGCTGCAGTGAGCTACGACCATGCCACTGTACTCTAACGTGGGTGACAGAGCAAGATGCTATCTCTTAAAAAAGAAAAAAGAAAGGAAAAAAATATATAAAGTGCACACAGTGTTCTTTTGTGGCCACAGAAATTGCATAAGATCCTAAAAGAGGAACCATTTTTTTTTTTAGGTTAAACAGTAAAAATATATATATTTTTTTACTGCTGTCATTATAAGGTCAATTGGTAGCCAAGAATCTTCCATAGAATTATTTACAGTCTATGCTAAAGCAGGCTTTAGTGTATAAGACAGTGTATAAGATAGTCACTGAATTCGGTCTTCGAATATTTTGTTATTTGAGTTATGCTTTTCCTAATGTTTGATATTATGTTCTTGGAGGTAATGCCCATAGATATATTAGGACTAAAAACACATTTAGGAAACGTGCTGTTTTCTGTGGCAGAGAATGTCTCTGCACTTAAGTTCCTCATTTGTAAAAAGGAGATAAGCAGTATCTTACTCCTTCATCAGATAATACTTGTAAAGCACAGCTGCACTCCTTGTTAGGCACGTGTTTTGCAGAAAGAAAAATATATGAAGTCTGAAGACATTAGGATTTGGAGTCACAAGATTTGCCTGCTTCTCTCCTTCCCTCCCTTCTTTTTTAATTCCCTCCCTCCTTCCCACCCTTCCTCCTTCCACAGATGTTTTTGAGCGCCGTCTATGTCTAGGACCTGTGTTAAATGCTACACAGTACTGTTTCCTGCCCTCAAAGTATAATGTTAGGGGTGTTGGTGGGAGAAGGTCAGACATATAGAAAGAAAATTGCAGTGGAGTTTTAGAAATATGCACAGTGGCTGAACCTCTAACCCAGACTGAGAAGGTAAAGCAAAGCTTCCAAGAGAAGGTGATGCCAGAGTCATACTGGGAGAGAAGTAAGACTTGTCAGAGAAAGAAGAGGGTGAGGATGTTCCAGGTAAATAGGACAGCAAATGGAGTTTTCCACAGATGGAAAACTATGATTTCATTCTGAGTTGTTGTGACACAATGTATAAGGTCGCCAGGATTAGAGTAACTATCATTTATAAAGTTGTAATTCAGCAAATTATTTGAAGATTTCTAATGAATAGGTTTTAACAAAAGAAAATTCAGGGTTGCCTGAGCATAACGTGTAATGTGTAAGGGATACTTTGGTGATGTGTTATGTTAAGTGGTTGGACTTTATCATGTAGACCAAGAGTCTCTGGATGGTTGGTCTGACGTGGGGATCCATGCCTATAGTCCCAGCTACATGGGAGGCTCGCTTGAGCCCAAGAGTTCAAGTCCAGCCTGGCCAACATAGCAAGATCCCATCTCTAATTAAAAAAAAAAAAGAGGCCAGGTGTGGTGGCTCACACCTGTAATCCCAGCAGTTTGGGAGGCCAAGGTGAGTGGATCACTTGAGCCCAGGAGTTTGAGGCCAGCCTGGGCAACATGGCAAAACCCCATTTCTACAAAAAATACAAAAAAAGTTAGCCAGATGTGCTGGCACGTGTCTGTAGTCCCAGCTACTAGGGAGGCTGAGGCAAGAGAATTGCTTGAGTCTGGGATGTGGAGGTTGCAGCGAGTCCAGATCACACCACTGCACTCCAGCCTGGGTGACAGAGCGAGACCCTGTCTCAAAAAAAAAAAAAAAAGGTAGTCTCTGGATGGATTTCAGGGGGTTTGTTATATCTTCCCTCTGTGTGTGTATGTGTGTGTGAGCATGCATTTTTTTTTTTTTGGAAAGTGAGTTAATTGCTACCTTCAGATTTTCAAAGGGGTTTGTGACTCAAGAAAGGGTAATCATTGCTGTTGGTTCTGGAGGGCTTTAAGCAGAGGTGTGACATGCTCTGATTTGTATTTTAGAAAGACAATTCTGGTGTCTGTGTGTAGGATGAATATGGGGCCAACAGAACTATGGCAGGGAAGTTGTTGGCAGTAGTCCAGGCCAGAGATGATAACGAGGGCTTGAATTAGGGTAATGGTGATAGAGATGTGGAGCTGAGAATTGCTTTGAGAATTATCAAGTAGTCAGAATGTTAGCTGAGCATGGTGGTGTGCACCTGTAAGCCCAGCCACTCTGGAGGCTGAGGCAGGAGGATCACTTGAGCCCAGGAGATTGAGGCTGCAGTGAGCTATGATCCTGCCACTGCACTCCAGCCTGGGTGGTAGAGCGAGACCCTATCTAAAAAAAAAGTCAAAATGTAAGGGTTGGCAATTGCCTGGGTAATGGGAAATGAGGCAGAGGGAGGAGTCAAAAATGGCTTCTGGGTTTCTGGATCCTGTGACGCTGGAGGTTTGCCACTGAGGAGGATTTGGGGAGAGGGAGGAGAGAGGGAGATAGGAAGAGGTGGGGCTTAGGGAGGAGAAAGGTGAGTTAAATTTCCATTTGAGTTTAAGGTTCCTGGCGGGGGTTACCCAGATATATAGTTAAAGACACAGAAGGTATGAATTAGGAACTTGTGAGCAGATATATTCTTTTTTATTTTATTTTTATTTTTTGAGACAGAGTCTCGCTCCATCACCCAGGCTGGAGT
The DNA here is from genome assembly GCF_029281585.2 of Gorilla gorilla gorilla. NCBI lineage: Eukaryota > Metazoa > Chordata > Mammalia > Primates > Hominidae > Gorilla > Gorilla gorilla. The sequence continues at coordinate 42,416,954 of NC_073238.2, read as the reverse complement.
GCAATGGCGTGATCTTGGCTCACTGCAACCTCTGCCTCCTGGGTTCAAGTGATTCTCCTGCCTCAGCCTCCCGAGTAGCTGGGACTACAGGCGCTGTCCACCACACCTGGCTAATTTTTGTATTTTTAGTAAAGACGGGGTTTCACCATGTTGGCCAGGCTGGTTTCGAACTCCTGACATCAAGCGATTCACCTGCCTTGGCCACCCACGGTGCTGGGATTACAGGCGTGAGCCACCACGCCTGGCCTATTTTTTATTTTTATAGAGATGAGGTCTTGCTGTGTTACCCAGGCTGGTCTTGAATGCCTGAGTTCAAGCGACCCTCCCACCTTGGCTTCCCAAAGTGCTGAGATTACATGCGTGAGCCATTGCACCCAGCCTCACCAGCAGATAGACAGTAGTTAAAATTATGAGAATTTATAGAGAAAGAACATTGAATGAATGAGTTCAGAGAATGAAACCTTAGAGTTACCCAGTCTACTGCCCTCATTTACCACAGGAAGAAAATGGGGCCCAAAGAGGATAAATGAGTTGCTCAAATTCAGTTTTCAAAGCTGATAACTTTCAGAAGAGGGACTTGGAACTCTGGTCTCCAACTCTTTGCCTCACAGAAGACAGCTTGAAAATGAAGTGTCTTGACATCCTCTGGTTTGTTTCATAATGTGTAAAATAAAGCCACAACTCTTTAAAGTTTTAGATTAATGTCAACTTTTGTTGTACTTACCCCCACCCCCATCCCAGTACTGTCCCTTCAAAGTGTACCACTTTGAGAGCTCTTTTTCAATTCCAAAGTTGTCCTCACTGCTCAGAATGTGTTTGGAACTGGATTCTGGGAATTTCCATTAAGGTTTTAGAATGAATTTTTGGAAAGAACCTTAATATTGATGGTGGCAAATTTCCTTTGGCTTTGTTCTTTTGTTGAGGGGGCAGGGGCGGACAGGTCCCACTCTGTCACCCAGGCTGGAGTGCAGTGGCATGATCTTGGCTCACTGCAGGCTTCACTTTGCGGACTTCAGTGATCCTCCCACCTCAGCCTCCTGAGTAGTTGAGACCACAGGTGTGCACCACCACACTAGGCTAATGTTTGTATTTTTGGTAGAGATGGGGCTTTGCCATGTTGGCCAGGCTGGTCTCTTACTCCTGAGCTCAAGTGATCCTCCTGCCTCGGCCTCCCAAAGTGCTGGGATTATGTGTGAGCCACCGCGTCTGGCCAGCTTTTTAAAAAGTCAGGTTTATTGAGGTACAATTTTCATACAGTAAATTTCATCCTCTTTAGTATGCAGTTCTATGAGTTTAAGAAACAAATACAGTCATGGAACTGCCACCACTACCAAGATATAGACATTTCCATTCCCCTTAAAAGTTCCCTCATGGTGGTGCACAGTGGCTCGAACCTGTAATCCCAGCACTTTGGGAGGCTGAGGCAGGCGGATCAAGAGGTCAGGAGTTCAAGACCAGCTTGCCCATCATGGTGAAACCCTGTCTCTACTAAAAATACAAAAAATTGGGCATGGTGATGCACGCCTGTAATCCCAGCTACTCAGGAGGCTGAGGCAGGATAATCATTTGAACCTGGGAGGCGGAGGTTGCAGTGAGCTGAGATTGTGCCACCACACTTCACCCTGGGTGACAGAGACAGACTCCATCTAAAAAAAAAAAAGTTCCCTCATGGTGGGGCGCAGTAGCTCACGTCTGTAATCTCAGCATTTGGGGAGGCCGAGGCGGGCAGATCATTTGAAGTCAGGAGTTTGAGACCAGCCTGGCCAACATGGTGAAACCTTATCTCTACTAAAAAAAATATATATAAAACTTAGCCGGGCATGGTGGCAGGCGCCTTTAATCCCAGTTACTCGGGAGGCTGAGGCAGGAGAATTGCTTGAACCCAGGAGGTGAAAGTTGCAGTGAGCCAAGATCACGCCACTGCACTCCAGCCTGGGCAACACAGCAAGACTCCGTCTCAAAAAAAAAAAAAAAAGTTCCCTCATGCCCTTTTGTAGTCAACCCTGATCCCTACCCCAAGCCCCTCACAACCAGTACTCTCTTTCCTGTTTTCATTCCCTTTATAGAATGTCATGTAAGTGGAATCTTATGATATGTAGCCTTTGAGTGTGTTTATTTCACATAGCAGAATTATCAGATTTATCTGATCAGATGATTGTTACGTATATCAGTAATTTTTTCTTTCTGGTGCTGAGTAGTATCCTATTGTATGGATAGGCCTCAGTTTGTTTATCCATTATCCAGCGACTGGTCATTTGTTTGCTTCCAGTTTTTGGCAATGATGAATAAAACAGCTATAAATATTTGAATACAGGTTTTTGTGTAAGCATAGGTTTTCATTTCTTTTGGGTAAATACCTCAGAGTGGTATTGTATTGCTGCAGTGGATGCTAAGTGAATGTTTAACCTCATGAGAAACTGCCAAACTGTTTTTCAAAGTGATTGTACCATTTGTCATTTTCCCCAACAATGTGTGAGAATTGCATTTGCTCAAGGTCATCGTCAGCATGTGGTATTGTCAGTTTTTTGGTTTGGGTTTTTAACCATTCTAATAGCGGTGTAGCAATGTGTACTGTGGCTTAAATTTGCATTTCCCTAATGACTAATGATGTTAAGCATCTTTTCATGTGTTTAATTGTCATCCTATATTTTGTTTGGTGAAGTGTCTCCCAAAATCTTTTGCCCATTTTTAAAACTGGAGTGTTTGTTTTATTATTATTGGGTTTTAAGGGTTCTTTGCGTATTATGGATACCAGTCCTTTTTCACATGTATATCATCAAACTATTTTCTCCAGTCTGTGGCTTGTCTTCATTTTTTAAGAATGTTTTCTGGGCTGGGTGCGCCAGCTCACGCTTGTAATCCCAGCACTTTGGGAGGCCGAGGCAGGCGGATCACCAGGTCAGGAGTTCGAGACCAACCTGGCGAACATAGTGAAACCCTGTCTCTACGAAAAAACAAAAAAATTAGCTGGGCGTGGTGGTGGGCGCCTGTAATCCCAGCTACTCGGGAGGCTGAGGCAGGAGAATCGCTTGAACCCAGGGGGTGGAGGTTGCAGTGAGCCGAGATCGCACCATTGCACTCCAGCCCAGGTGACAGTGTGAGACTCTGTCTCAAAAAAAAAAAAAAAAAAAAAAAGGTTTTGGATGGCTCACACCTGTAATCCCAGCACTTTGGGAGGCCCAGGCAGGTGGATCACCTGAGGTCAGCTGTTCAAGACCAGCCTGGCCAACATGGCAAAACCCTGTCTCTAGTAAAAATACAAAAATTAGCCAGGCATGGTGGTGCGCACCTGTAATTCCAGCTACTTGGGAGGCTGAGGTGTGAGAATCACCTGAACCTGGGAGGTGGAGGTTGCAGTGAGCTGAGATTGTGCCACTGCACTCCAGCCTGGGCAACAGAGTGAGACTCCGTCTTAAAAAAAAAAAAAAAAAAAAAAAAAAAAGAATGTTTTCTGAGGAGCAAAAATTTTTCATTTTGGTGAAGTCCACTAGTGAAAAAAAATTAACTCTAAACTGAACACTGCTTTGATCCCACCTAACCCAGCTTAAATGCAAGACATGAAAGAACAAAGTGCTCACCATAAATTTAATTGCATCCCAGAAAAAAGTTCAAGAATATTTAACAGAAGACAAAAACATCCAGCACCAGGTAAAATTCACAATGTCTGACACCCAGTTATAAATTTACTAGACAAACAAGGAACAAGAAATATTTAACTTAAGGAGAAAAATCAGTCACCCAAAAGGGACCCAGAAATGACATCAAATGTGGAATTAGTGGGCAAGAAAATTAAAACGGTTATTATAACAATATTCCAAATCTTTCTGAATGAGGAAAGATTGTACATGTTAAGAAGAGACATAGTAAATATAACAAATTACTCAAATTGAACTTCTAAGGATGAAAACTCAATTACACTGGAGAGGATTAGTACCAGATTAAACATTGTAGGAGAAAAGATTAGTGGACTTGGCGGCATAGCAACAGAAACTATCCAAAATGAACAGAGCAAAAAAGACCAAATAACGTAAACAGAGAATTAGGGAGGTACAGAACTTCAGGTCGCCAGATATACATGTAATTAGAGTCCCTAAAGGAGAGAATGGGGGAAAGGAGGATGACAGTAAAGCTATTTCAAAAATAATGGAGGAAAATTGTCAAAATCGGATAAAAATGATAAACCTATGGGTTCAAGAAGCCCAGTGAAACTCAAACACATGACCCATGACAACTACAAAAGGCTAATTTTCATCAAATTGGTTAAAGCCAGAGACTAAGAGAAAATCTTAAAAGCATCCAGAGAAAAAAAGATACATTCATTTGGCAGACTTCTTGTCATGAACTATGTAAGTCAAAAGACAGTGAAGAAACATTGCAACATCTTTAAAGAACTGAAGGACGCTTTGGGAGGCTGAGGCAGGAGGATTGCTTGAAGCAAGGAGTTCAAGACCAGCCTGGGCAACATAGCAATCCCCTGTCTCTACGAAAAATAAAAGAACTGGCCAGGCATGATGGTGTGTCCTTGTAGTCAAAGCTACTTCAGAGGCTGAGGTAGGAGGATTGCTAGAGCCCAGGAGTTCAAGGCTGCAGTGAGCTATGATCATGCCACTGTACTTCATCCTGGACAACAGAGCAAAACTAATAATATAAATGTGTAGTTCTATATCCAAAAATAAAACACTTTCAAAAATGAAGAGAAACAAATAGTTTTTCAGATGTACAAAAACTGAAAGAAACAATCACTACCAGACTGGCACAATAGGAACTGTTAAAGAAAAGTTCTTCAGACAGGTGGGCATGGTGGTTCATGCCTGCAATCCTAGCACTTTGGGAGGCCAAGGTGGGCAGATCCCTTGAGGTCAGGAGTTCAAGACCAGCCTGGCCAGCATGGTGGAACCCCATCTCTACTAAAAATACAAAAATTAGCTGGGTTTGATTGTGCAAGTTTGTAATTCCAGCTACTTGGGAGGCTGAGGCAGAAGTATTGCTTGAACCTGGGAGGCGGAGGTTGAAGTGAGCAGAGATTTCACCACTGCACTCCAGTGTGAGTGACAGAGCAAACTCTGTCTCTCTCACACACACACACACACACACACACGAGTTCTTCAGACAGAAGGAAAAATAATACAAAATGAAAATCTGGATTTACACAAAGGAATACAAAATAGTGGGAATGGAAACTATTTGAGTAAGTATAGCCTTTTTTTCTTATTGTTTAAATCTCTTTAAAAGACAATTCACTGTTTAAAGCAATAATAATAATAATGTCTTGTGGGGTTTATAGCTTACATAGAAGTACAGTGCATGTCAGCAATACCACAAAGCCTGAAAGAAATGAAACGGAAATATGCCAGTGTAAGGTCCTAGTATTAGATATGAAGTAATGTAACATCACCTAAAGGTAGACTGTGTTATGGTAAACATGTAATACTATGAACCTTAAATCGACTACTAAAACAAAACAAAGCATTATAGCTAATAATCCACAAAAGAAAATAAAGTGGAATCATTTTTTTAAAAGCTCAGTTATTCCCAAAGGAGGCAGAAAAAAGAGAAGAAAGAATAAAAAACAGAAGGGACAAATGGAAAACAAAGAACAGTATAGTAGATTTAAATCTGATCATGTCAATACTTTCTGTAAACTAAAATGATCTAAATATCATAATTAAAAAGCAGAAGTTTCAGATTTGGCTAAAGAAAAGTAAGACCCTACTATATGCATCATAAATGAAACCAGTCCTGGATTTTTTTTAATGTAATTTTTTATTTAAAGAAGGGGTCTTGCCATGTTACCCAGACTGGTCTTAAACTCCTGGGCTCAAATGATCTGCCCACATTGGCCTCCCGAGGTGCTGGGATTACAGGTGTGAGCCACCATGCCCAGCCCTAGTCCTGAATATGAAGACACAAATAGATTAAAAGTAAATGGATGGGGAAAAAAAATCCCATTCCAACACTAATCAAAAGAGAGCCAGAGGTAATAATATTAGACAAAGTACATTTCAGAGAAAAGAATATTGCTAGAAACAAAGCGAGCCATTTCATAATGTTATAAGGCTTGATTCATCAAAAGGACATAACAATCCTAAACGTATGCACCTAATAACAGAACTTGAAAATACATGGGGCAAAATCTGATTGAACTGCAAGGAGAAATAAACAAATACACAATTATATTCAAAGTGTATGACACTCCTTCTCCTTCAATAACTGATAGAACAAGAACAAATAAATAAGTAGGATATAGAAGACTTGAACAGCATTGTCAAGCAGCTTGACCACATCACATTTATGGAACATTCCACCTAACAATAGTCACAGTAGTCAAATGCACATCTTTTTTCTTTTCTTTTTTTTTTTTTTGAGATGGAGTCTCGCTCTGTTGCCCAGGCTGGAGTGCAGTGGCACAATCTTGGCTCACTACAACCTCTGCCTCCTGGGCTCAAGTAATTCTGCCTCAGCCTCCCGAGTAGCTGGAACTATAGGCGTGCGCCACCATGCCCAGCTAATTTTTTGCATTTTTAGTAGAAACAGGGTTTCACCACATTGGCCAGGCTGGTCTTGAACTCCTTTCTCAGGTGATCCGCTCGCGTCGGCCTCCCAAAGTGAGGTGTCACAGGAGTGAGCCACCGCCCCGGCTTGCGCATCTTTTCAGGTGCACACTTACCAAGGTAGAGCATATTCTGAACCATAAAACAAGTGTCAGTGAATTTTTTTTTTTTTTTTTTTTTTAAGAGGAAGGCTTGCTCTGTCGCCCAGGCTGGAGTGCAGTGGCGCGATCTCGGCTCACTGCAAGCTCCGCCTCCCGGGTTCACGCCATTCTCCTGCCTCAGCCTCCCGCGTAGCTGGGACTACAGGCGCCCGCCACCACGCCCGGCTAATTTTTTGTATTTTTGGTATAGACGGGGTTTCACCGTGTTAGCCAGGATGGTCTCAATCTCCTGACCTCGTGATCCGCCCTCCTCGGCCTCCCAAAGTGCTGGGATTACAGGCATGAGCCACTGCGCCCGGCTGTAAATTTTAAAAGATTCAATACATACAAAGTATATCTTCTGACTACAATGGCATTAAATTAAAATTTCAGCCTGGGCAAGATGGCAAAACCCCATCTCTACAAAAATTAGAAAAAAATAATTAGCCAGGTTGGTGGCATTTGCCTGTACTCCCAGCTACACAGGAGGCTGAGGTGGGAGAATCACCTGAGCCCAGGGAAGTTAAGGCTGCAGTACACCGTGATCACACCACTGCAGTCCACCCTGGGTGACGAGTGAGACTCAAAACAAAAAACAAACAAAATTAATACCTGCAGGACATTTTTGTAAAAAAATAAAAAATTAATTAATTAAAATTAATAACAGAAAGAGGCCAGTACAGTAGCTTGCGCCTGTAATCCCAGCATTTTTGGAGGCTGAGGTGGCAAGATCACTTGAGGCCAGGAGTTCAAGACCAGCCTGGGTAACATAGCAAGACCTCGTCTCCCAAAAAATAAAAAAAAATTAGGGAGACGTGGTGGCCTATGTCTGTAGTCCTCACTAGTTGGGAGGCTGATGTGGGATGATCATTTGAGCCTAAAAGTTCAAGTCCAGCCAAGGCAACACAGCAAAACACCATTTCTTTAAAAAAAAAGAAAAAAAGTAAGCAAAAGAAAGGAAACACAGTAATAATCATCAGGGTGAAAAAGAAAAAGAAAACAAAAAAATTAGAGATTAAAACAATAAAACTAAGAACAATAAAAGATCAATAAAATCAGTAAACCTCTAGCCAAACTGTTAGGAAAAAAGAGTGAAGACGTGAATTGCCAATATCAGGAATGAGAGAAGTAGTATCGCTACATAATCTACAGATATTAAATGGTTAATATGGAAATATTACTAACAACTTTATACCTATACTTTGACAACTTTGATTAACAGAAAAAGAAAAGACACATACTATCAATGCTTGTTCAAGAAAAATTGATAAGCTAAATAATGCTCTACTAAAGCAATTTAATCTGTAGTTAAAAATATTCCCACAAGGAAAATTATTAGAGCAGATGGCTTTCACTGGGAAATCCACCAAACATTTAGAGAGGAAATAAAACCAATTCTATATAGACTCCTCCAGAAAACTGAAGAGAAGGCGACACTTCTCAACTCATTCTATGAAGCCAGCATTACTCTAATACCAAAACCAGACAAAGGTTAAAAGAAGGGTATAGATCAATAACTTCCATGAGTGTAAATGTAACAATCCTTAGTAATATTTTAACAAATTGAATTCAATGATATATAAAAAAGATAACAGGTGATGTCCTGCTGATGTTTATTCCAGGAATGCAAGGTTGGTTAACATTTGAAAATCAATCACTATATTTACAGACTAAAAAGAAAATTATTACTAAAAAAAAAGAACAAAACCAAGTCTATCTGATCATCTCAATAGATACAGACAAAGCATTTGACAAAGTTCAATATCCATTACTGACAAAAACCTCTTAGCAAACTAGGCATAGAAGTGATTCGGCTGGGCACGTGGTGGATCATGCCTGTAATCCCAGCACTTTGGGAGGACAAGGTGTAAGGACTGCCTGAGCTCAAGAGACCAACACCAGACTGGGCAACATGGTGAAACTTCATCTCTACAAAAAATACAAAAATTGGCCAGGCGCGGTGGCTCATGCCTGTAATCCCAGCACTTTGGGAGGCCGAGGTGGGCAGATCATGAAGTCAGGAGATCGAGACCATCCTGGCTAACACAGTGAAACCCCGTCTCTACTAAAAATACAAAAAAAAGTAGCTGGGCATGGTGGCGGGTGCCTGTAGTCCCAGCTACTCGGGAGGCTGAGGCAGGAGAATGGCGTGAACCCAGGAGGCAAAGCTTGCAGTGAGCTGAGATCGCGCCACTGCACTCCAGCCTGGGCGACAGAGCAAGACTCCGTCTCAAAAAAAACAAAAACAAAAAACAAAACAAAAAAAAATTAGCTGGGCGTCGTGGCTCCTGACTGTAGTCTCAGCTACTTGGAAGGGTCCCTTCCAAGGTTGGAGGATCCCTTGAGCATGGGAGGTGGAGGTTGCAGTGAGCTGAGATCGCACCATTGGACTCCATCCTAGGTGACACAGTGAGATCATGTCTCAAAAAAAAAATTCCTCCTGGAGTGGGCAGCAGAAAAAACAAAAAATAAAAGACTAGGCACAGTGGCTGATGCCTGTAATCCCAGTGATTTGGCAGGACGAGGCAAGGGGGGTTGCTTGAGGCTAGGAGTTTGAGACCAGCCTTGGCAACATAGCAAGACCCCATCTCTACAAAAATTTAAACAATTTTTTAAAAATTAGCTGAGTGTGGTGGTATGTGCATGTAGTCCTAGGTACTTGGGCAGCTGAGGTGGGAAAACTGTTTGAGCCCAGGAGTTCAGTGTTGGAGTGAGCTATGATAATGCCTCTGCACTCCAACCTGGGCAACAGAGCAAGATCCTGCCTATAAGAATCAAAGTAGGCCGGTGCAGTGGCTCACGCCTATAATCCCAGCACTTTGGGAGGGTGAGGCAGGCAGATCACCTGAGGTCAGGAATTCGAGACCAACCTGGGCAACATGGCGAAACCCTGTCTCTACTAAAAATATAAAAATTAGCCGGGCATGATGGTGGACACCTGTAATCCCAGCTACTCAGAAGCTAAGGGACAAAAATTGCTTGAACCCGGGAGATGGAGGTTGCAGTGAGCCAAGATCGCACCATTGTACTCCAGCCTGGGCGACAGAGCAAGACTATGTCTCACAAAAAAAAAAAAAAAAAAAAAGAATCAAAGTAAAAAAATCAAAGTAAAAATTATAATAAAAAATTATAAAAGAGAAAAGAACTTATCTTCCTCAAGCTAATTAAGGGTATCTATGAAAAACCAATAGCTAACATTATACTTCATAGTAAATTGATAAATATTTTCCCTAAGATCAGAAACAAGGGGAGGATATCCACTCTCACTTCTTTTATTCAACTTTATACTGGAGATTTTAGCCAATGTATTAAGACATGAAAAAGAAATGAAAAGCATCCAGATTGAAAATGTAAAACTCTTTATTTACAGACAACATGATAACCTATGTAGAAAATTCTATAGAACCTACAAAAAGTGACTATAACTAATAAGTGAGTTCTGTAAGTTTGCAGGATGTACTATCAGTGTGGAAAAAAATTAATTGTCTTTCTATGTCCTAGCAACTAACAATCAGAAATTGAAGGGAAGAATACCAAAATAGTATCCAAAAATATGAAACAGGGAGAAAGATGGGCAAGACCCATAATGAAAACTATAAAACACTGATAAGAGAAATTAAATAAGATCTAATTAAAAGGAGTGATATGCCATATTTATGTATTAGAAAACTCAATATTGTTATAATGTCAGTTTTGCCCAAATTGATCTAGTGATTCAATGAAATTCCTTTTAAAATCCCTGTAGATCTTTTTGCAGAAATTGACAAGCTGATTCTAAAATTCTTATGGAAATGCAAGAGAACTAGAATATCCAAAACAACTCTAAAGAACAAAGTTTGAGAATTTGTAGTAGATTCCAAGGCTTATTATAAAGCAGTAGTAACCAAGACAATGTGGCATTGGCATCCAGATAGACAAACAGATTAATGGAACAGTATAGTGATTCGCGACCCAGTAATTGACCAAAAATATATGGTCAATTTATTTTTTATAAAGGTGTAAAGGTAATTCAGTGGAGAAATCAGTCTTTCAACAAATGGTACTGGAACAATGGCATATTCATATGCAAAACTTTGATCCATATGTCATAATGTATGAAAAGTTAATTGAAAATGGATCATAGACCTAAATATAAAATTAAATGTAAATATGACTTCTAGGAGAAAACCTTTCTGATTTAAGATTAGGTGAAGATTTTTTAGATACAAAGCCAAAAGCATGATCCATAAAAGAAAAATTGATAAATTGGACATCTTCAAGATTACAAATTTCTGATCCTCTAAAAACAAGCCACAGACTGGCAGAAAATATTTGCCAATTACGTAAGTGATAAAGGACTCGTATCCAGAATATATATAATTTTAACCTCTCAAAACTCAATAATACAAAGTTTCAGTTAGGAGGGATAAGTTCTGGATATCTATTGTACAGCATGATGACTATAGCTGATAATAATGTTGATATAGTTTGGATATTTTTTGCTCTAAATCTCATGTTGAAATTTGATCCCTAGTGTTTTATTTATTTATTTATTTTTGAGATGGAGTCTCTCTCTGTCACCAAGGCTGGAGAGCAGTGGTGCGATCTCCACCAACTGCAATCTCCACCTCCTGGGTTCAAGCAATTCTGGTGCCTCAGCCTCCTGAGTAGCTGGGATTACAGGCATGCCCCACGGCGCCCAGCTAATTTTTGTATTTTAGTAGAGACGGGGTTTCACCATTTTGGCCAGGCTGGTCTCGAACTCCTGACCTCAGGTGATCCGCCCACCTTGGCCTCCCAAAGTGCTGGGATTACAGGCGTGAGCCACCATGCCCGGCCAGATCCCCAGTGTTTTAGATGGAGCCTAGTGGGAGGTGTTTGCGTCCTGGGGGTGGATACCTCGTGAGTGGCTTGATGTCATCCTGTGGGAATGAGTGAGTTCTCATTTTACTAGTTCCTACAAGACATGATTGTGAAAAAGAGCCTGGCATCCCCCTCCTCTCTCTTCCTTCCTTTCTCACTATGTGATGGCTGCTCCCCTTCGCCTTCTGTCATGAGTGGAAGTGATATGGTTTGGCTGTGTCTCCACCCAAATCTCAACTTGAATTGTATCTCCCAGAATTCCCACATGTTGTGGGAGGGACGTAGGGTGAGGTAATTGAATCGTGGGGGCTGGTCTTTCCCGTGCTATTCTTGTGCTCGTGAATAAGTCTCACAAGATCTGATGGGTTTATCAGGGGTTTTTGCTTTTGCTTCTTCCTCATTTTTCTCTTGCTGCCACCATGTAAGAAGTGCCTTTCACCTCCCACCATGATTTTGAAGCCTCCCAGCCATGTGGAACTGTAAGCCCAATTAAACCCCTTTTTCTTCCCAGTCTCAGGTGTGTTTTTATCAGCAGCATGAAAACAGACTAATACAGTAAATTGGTACCAGTAGAGTGGGGTGCTGCTGAAAAGATACCTGAAAATGTGGAAGTGACTTTGGAACTGGGTAACAGGCAGAAGTTGGAACAGTTTGGAGGGCTCAGAAGAAGTCAGGAAAATGTGGGAAAGCTTGGAACCTCCTAAAGACTTGTTGAATGGCTTTGACAAAAATCCTGATAGTGATACGAACAATAAGGTCCAAGTCGAGGTGGTCTATCTGATGGAGATGAGGAACTTGTTGGGAACTGGAGCAAAGGTGACGACTCTTGTTATGTTTTAGCAAAGAGACTGGAGGCATTTTGCCCTTGTCCTAGAGATTTGTGGAACTTTGAACTTGAGAAAGATGATTTAGGGTATCTGGCTGAAGAAATTTCTAAGCAGTGACACATTCAAGAGATGACTTGAGTACTTGTAAAGGCATTCAGTTTTGTAAGGGAAGCAGAGCATAAAAGTTGGGAAAATTTGCAGCGGGATTATGCAATAGAAAAGAAAAACCCAGGCCGGGCATGGTGGCTCACGCCTGTAACCCCAGCACTTTGGGAGGCCAAGGCAGGGGGATCACGAGGTCGGGAGTTCAAGACCAGCCTAGCAAACACAGTAAAACACTGTCTCTACTAAAAATACAAAAATTATCTGGGCATGGTGGCGTGCACCTCTAGTCCCAGCTACTTGGGAGGCTGAGGCAGGAGAATCGCTTGAACCTGGGAGGCGGAGGTTGTGGTGAGCCAAAGTGGTGCCACTGTACTCCAGCCTGGGTGACAGAGTGAGACTGCATCTCAAAAAAAAAAAAAAAAAGAAAAGAAAAGAAAAACCCATTTTCTGGGGAGAAATTCTAGCTGCTGCAGAAATTTGCACAAGTTGCAAGGAGCCTAATGTTAATCCCCAAGACCATGGGGAAAATGTCTCCAGGCCATGTTGGAGACCTTCACGGCAGCCCATCCCATAACAGGCCCAGAGGCCCAGGAGAAAAAAGTGGTTTCATGGGCTGAGCCCAGGATCCCCATGCTGTATGCAGCCAAGGACTTGGTGCCCTGTGTCCCAGCAGCTCCATCCATGGCTGAAAGGGACCAATGTACAGCTCAGGCTGTGGCTTCAGAGGGTGGAAGCTACAAGCCTTGGCAGCTTCCACGTGGTGTTCAGCATGCGGGTGCACAGAAGTCAAGAATTGAGATTTGGGAACCTCTGCCTAGATTTCAGAAGATGTATGGAAAAGCCTGGATGCCCTGAGAAAAGTTTGCTGCAGGGGCAGGGTCCTCATGGAGAACATCTGCTAGGGCAGTGCGGAAGGGAAATGTGGGGTCGGAGCCCCCACACAGAGTCCCTGCTGAAGCACTGCCTACTGGAGCTGTGAGAAGAGGGCCACTGCCTTCCAGACCCCAGAATGGTAGATCCATTGACAGCTTGCACCATGTACCTGGAAAAGCTGCAGACACAATTCCAGCCCATGAAAGCAGCCAGGAGGGAGGCTGTACCCTGCAAAGCCACAGGGGCGGAGCTTCCCAAGACCATAGGAATCCACCTCTTGCATCAGCGTGCCCTGGATGTGAGACCTGGAGTCAAAAGAGATCATTTTGGAGCTTTAAAATTTGACTGCCTCGCTGGATTTCAGACTTGCATAGGCCCTGTAACCCCTTTGTTTTGGCCAATTTCTCCCATTTGGAACAGCTGTATTTACCCAATGCCTGTACCCCCATTGTATCTAGGAAGTAACTAGCTTGCTTTTGATTTTACAGGCTCATAGGCAGAAGGGACTTGCCTTGCCTCAGATGAGACTGGACTGTGGACATTTGGGTTAAGGCTGAAATGAGTTAAGACTACGGGGGACTGTTGGGAAGGTGTGATTGATTTTGGAATGTCAGGACATGAGATTTGGAGGGGCCGGGGCAGAATGATATGGTTTGACTGTGTCACCACCCAAATCTCAACTTGAATTGTATCTCGCAGAATTCCCACGTGTTGTGGGAAGGACCCAGAGGGAGGTAATTGAATCATGGGTGCCAGACTTTCCCATGCTATTCTCATGATAGTGAATAAGTCTCACGAGATTTGATGGGAATAAGTCTCACGAGATCTGATGGGTTTATCAGGGGGTTCTGCTTTTGCTTCTTCCTCATTTTTCTCTTGCTGCCACCATGTGAGAAGTGCCTTTCGCCTCCTGCCATGATTCTGAAACCTCCCCAGCCATGTGGAGCTGTAAATCCAATTAAACCTCTTTTTCTTCCCAGTCTTGGGTATATTTTTATCAGCAGTGTGAAAACGGACTAATATATGAAGCTTCCTGAGTTCCTCACCAGAAGCAGATGCTAGCATCATGCTTCTCACACACACTATGTAACTGTGAGCCAAATAAAACTCTCTTTTCTTTTGTTTTCTTTTTCTTTCTTTTCTCTTTCTTTCTCTCTCTCTTTCTTTCTCTTTTTCTTTCTTTCTTTCTTTCTTCTTTCCCTTCCTTCCTTCCTCTCTGTCTCTCTTTCTTTTCCTTCCTTCCTTCCTTCCTTTCTGTCTGTCTCTTCCCTCCCTCCCTCCCTCCCTTCCTTCTTTCCTTCCTTCCTTCCCTCTCACTCTGTCACCCAGAGACAGGGTCTCACTCTGTCATCCAAGCTGAAGTGCAGTGGCATGATCACAGCTCACTGCAGCCTTGACCTCCCTGGGTTGAGGTGATCTTCCTGCCTCAGTTTCCTGAGTAGCTGGGACTACAGATACATGCTACCACACCTGGCTAATTTTGTATTTTTTGTAGAGACAGAGTTTCACTGTGTTGCCCAGGCTGGTCTCGAATTCCTGGGCTCAAGCAATCCTCCCACCTTGGCCTCCCAAAGTGCTGAGATTACAGTCCTCACTCATGCTACAAACACTGCCTTCTCTCTGCCTTCTGGAGTAGAACACCTTTTCTCCTCCTGCCTTTGGACATCAGACTGCAGGTTCTTTGGCTCTTGGACTCTGACACTTGCACCAGCAGCCTTCTGGGGGCTCTCAGGCCTTTGGCCTCAGACTGGGGTTGCATTGTTGGCTTCCTTGGTTTTGAGGCTTTTGGTCTTGGACTGAGACACGTTACTGGCTTTTCTCATTTTCTGGCTTGCAGACAGCTTGTCCTGGAACTTCGCCTTTGTAATCACATGAGCCAATTCTCTCTAAAAAATTCCCTTTCATATACAAATATATGAAATATATGTATATATATCCTATTGGTTTTGTCCCTCTGGAGAAGGCTACTACAAATGTATTGTGTAAAATGAAATAAAATAAACGTCAGCATTTGATTATATTTTGTAATATATTTTCTCTTTTTGGGGCCATTGTAGGTACTTAATATTTGTTAATTGCATGGATGGATGAATAAATAAATGTCAAAATGCTCATATTTTAAAAATGCATTGTATATGAGAAAATTGCTATGAAAGGCCATGTGCAGTGGCTCACGCCTATAATCCCAGCACTTTGGGAGGCCGAGGCGGGCAGATCACTTGAGGTCAGGAGTTCCAGACCAGCCTGGCCAACATGGGGGACCCTCACTTCTACTAAAAATACAAAAAATTAGCCGGGTGTGGTGGTGCATGCCTGTAATCACAGCTACTTGGGAGGCTGAGGCAGGAGGATCACTGGAACCTGGGAGGTGGAGTTTGCAGTGAGCTGAGATGGTGCCACTGTACTCCAGCTTGGGTGACCGAGTCAGACTCTGTCTCAAAAAAAAAAAAAAAATTGCTAAGAGAGTAGGTTTTAGATGTCTCAACATGAAAAAATAAATACATGAAGTGATGCATCCATTTTTTTTTTTTAGACAGAGCCTCACTCTGTTGCCCAGGCTAGAGTGCAATGGCGTGATCTCTGCTCACTGCAGCCTCTACCTCCCGGGTTGAAGTGATTCTTCTGCCTCAGCCTCCTGAGTAGCTGGGACTACAGGCATGTGCCAATTCACCCGGCTAATTTTTGTATTTTTAGTAGAGACAGGGTTTCACCATGTTGGCCAGGCTGGTCTTGAACTCCTGACCTCAAGTGATCTGCCCACCTCGGCCTCCCAAAGTGCTGGGATTACAGGTGTGAGCCACCATGCCCGGCCTTGTGATGCATCTATTTTTTATTGATACATAATATTTTACATATTTATGGGGTACATACGATATTTTGTGACCTCCATAGAATGTGTAATGACCAACTCAGAGTGTTTGAGGTAATCATCACTTTGAATATTTATCATTTCTATGTGTTGGGAACATTTCAAGTCCAAGAAATATATGAAATATATGAAAAAATATTCAACATCACTAATTATCAGGGAAATGCAAATCAAAACCACAATGATGTATATGTTAATTAGCTTGATTTAATCATTCCACAATGTATGCATATATTAAAACATCACATTATACTCCGTGAGTATACATTTTTGTCAATTATAAAATACTCAATACTTTTTAAAATGAGCAATCACATTAAAAAAGGTTAGATGTGGGCAAAAGATGTGAACAGATACACCACCAGAGAAGTTATGGAATGTAATAGCATCATCTAAATGGATGTTCAGTGTTCATTAGTCAGGAGGAAAATGCAAATTAAAACCACAATGAGGGCTGAGCGCAGTGGCTCACACCTGTAATCCCAGCGCTTGAGGAGCCCAAGGCGGGCAGACAACTTGAGCCTAGGAGTTTGAGACCAGCCTGGACAAAAAATACAAAAATTACAAAAATACATAAATTAGCCAGGTATGGTGGTGCGCACCAGTTGTCCCAGCTACTCGGGAAGCTAAGGTGGGGGGATGGCTTGAGCCCAGGAGGTCAAGGCCGCAGTGAGCTGTGATCACGCCAGTATACTCCAACCTGAGTGACAGGGTGAGACCCTGTCTCAAAAAATAAAAAATAAAAATAAGTAAGAACACAATGAGATACAACACACTTATTAGAAAGGCCAAAATTTTAAAGTCTCATCATACCAAATGTTAGCAAGGATGTGACACAACTGGGATTCCATACACTGCGAGTGGGAACATAAAAGTTCTAACCTCTTTGGAAGACAATTGGGCACTTTCTTAAAAAGTTACAAATACACTGACCATATAACCTAGGCATTCAATTCCTTAGTATTTACCCAAGAGAAATGAAAGTGTATATCCATATTAAGACTTTTATATAAATAGCAGCTTTATTAGTAACAGCAGAAGTGGAAACAGCCCAAATGTGTGTCCACAGGTGAATAGATTAAAACAAATTGTGTTATATATCTATACAACAGATTACTACTTGGTAATTAAAAGGAATGAACTACTGATACCTACTACAGTATGGACAAATATCAAAAAAATGCACAATGAAAGAGGCCAGACCACCCACCCTATAAAAAAACAGTTCATACTGTGTGATTCCATTTGTATGAAATTTTAGAAAATTCAAACCAGTCTATAATTACAGAAAATAGATCAGAGGTGGCTTGGGTGTGGGGGAATGGGGTTGGTAGCAGGGCGTGATATCAAAGCTTCATAAGGAAACTTTTGTGAGTGATAGGTAACTTTACTATCTTTTAAAAAAATTGTTTTCTTTTTTTTTTTTTAGAGGCAGGATCTGGCTCTTGCCCAGACTGGAGTGCAGAGGTGTGATCATAGCTCACTGCAGCTTCAAACTCCTGGCCTCAAGCTATCCTCCCACTTCAGCCTCCCAAGTAGCTGAGACTTCAGGCTTGTGCCACCACACTTGGCTAATGTTTTAAAAACAAATTTTTGTAGAGATGGAGTTTCACTCTGTCTCTCAGCCTGGTCTCTAACTCCTGGTCTCAAGTGATCCTCCCACCTTGGCCTCCCAAAGCACTGGGATTACAGGTGTGAGCATCATGCCCAGCCTTAAATTCACCATTTTGATTGTGGTGATGGTTTTGTAGATATGTATGAATTTACTAAATTGTATACTTTTAATGTGCACAATTTATTATAAGTTAATTATACTTATAATTTTTAATACTTAAAAAATATTATAAAATATTTTTTAAATTACTATTTTTTTAAAGACTAGAGAGAAAACATTACAGAGTGGAACAGGAAAAGTTCTTACTTTCTGAGACTGTCTCAGATTATGAGATTACAAAGATGGCTGAACACATATATTACCTCCTGTCGCTATCTACAGACCACTCAAGTGACAGTAAAAAATGCTTTTTTTTTTTTTTTTTTTCCAGAGATGAGGTCTCACTGTGTCACCCAGGGGCTGGAGTGCAATGGTGCAATCGCATCTCACTGCAGCCTCAACATCCCATGCCTGAGCGATCCTTTCCCACCTCAGCCTTCTGAGTAGTTGGACTGGGACTATAGGCGCACACCACTATGCCCAGTTAATTTAAAAAAAATTTTTAGGGATATGATTTTACTGGGTTGCCCAGGCTGGTCTCAAACCCCTGGCCTCAAGCAATCCACCCACCTCAGCCTCCCAAAGTGCTGGGATTACAGACATGAGCCACCAGGCTCAGCCAAAAAATGCTTTTAAAGAGATAAGCATATTTGTTGTTGGTGGTTTTTTTTTTTTTTTTAGAGACGGAGTCTCGCTCTGTCGCCCAAGCTGGAGTGCAGTGGCACGATCTTGGCTCACTGCAAGCTCCGCCTCCCGGGTTTACGCCATTCTCCTGCCTCAGCCTCCTGAGTAGCTGGGACTGCAGGCGCCTGCCACCACGCCCGGCTAATTTTTGTATTTTTTTAGGTAGAGACGGGGTTTCACCGCGTTAGCCAGGATGGTCTCGAGCTCCTGACCTCGTGATCCACCCGCCTCGGCCTCCCAAAGTGCTGGGATTACAGGTGTGAGCCACCACGCCCGGCCGCATATTTGTTAAGAGAATAGATCTTGGCCAGGCACAGTGGTTCATGCCTGTAATCCCAGCACTTTGGGAGGCCAAGGCAGCTGAATCACTTGAGGCCAGGAGTTTGAGACTAGCCTGGCCAACAAGGTGAACGCTGTCTCTACTAAAAACACGAAAATTAGCTGGGCATGATGGCGCACACCCGTGATCCCAGCTACTTGGGAGGCTGAGGCAGGAGAATCACTCAAACCCCGGAGACAGAGGTTGCAGTGAGCAGTGATCGTGCCACTGCACTCCAGCCTCGGCAACAGATCAAGACTCTGTCTCAATTAAAAAAAGAGAGAGAGAGAGAGCGAGAGAGAGTAGATCTTAAATGTTCTCATCACCAAAAAAGAAAAAGAAAAAGATAAGTATACAAGCTGATGGATAGGTTAGTTAGCTTGTTTGGGGTATTCATTTCACAATGTGTGTATGTATATGTGTATATACTTATATGTACATATATACTTAAATACATAAAGAGAAGCCCATATATATGTATATATACTTAATATATACATATACATACACACATTATATATAAATACACATATATTTGTATATATGAAAATTACATGATGTACACTGTGAATATATGATGTACACTGCAATTTTTATTTGCCAATTATACCTAATACCCCCAAAGAAACAAAGATATAAACATATAAAGACAAAGAGGATGGAGGAGAAAGTAAAACTTTGAGAGCTTTAAAGCAGATAAAGCTGGGTGTAGTGGCTCACACCTATCATCCAACAACTTGGGAGGCCAAGGCAGGGGAATCACTTGAGTCCAGGAGTTTGAAGTCACTGTGTGCAACATAGCGAGATCCTGTCTCTTAAAAAAAAAATTAAAAAGAAGAAGCAGATGATGAAAGCTGAATTATAGTTGGGGGTTGAGAAAGCTGAGAAGCAGCCTGCTTTTCATTGCAGGACCCCACAATAGTATAACTTGCCAAGACCAGCTCACAGGACACAGGCAGCAAGCAAGAGAGAGAATCTTCTCTGGGGAGTCGGACCAGCCGGTGAGAAAAGACCTAAATATACACCTACAGAGATTGGGCCACAAGCCACATCATAGAGCTTAGGACAGACACTCAGCACTTCATTCTTATATGTGAAGAGACTGTCAAAGATTGTCAGTCATTTGGGGAAAATATCTAAATCATGGGCAAACAGAAAGTAAAGAGGAGAGAAGGAATCAAAGAAATAATTCAAGAAAATGCCAAACAGAGGGATATGAATTTCTAGATTGAAAAGGCCCACTGAGTACCCAGCACAATGGATGAAAATAGACTCTCAGGAAGGCACATAATTTTGAAAATTTTAGTGCTCTGGTTTCAAAGAAAAGATTCTATAAGCACCCATAGAGAAAAAAGAATATACCAGGCCGGGCACAGTGGCTTACACCTGTAATCCCAGCACTTTGGGAGGCAGAGGCGGGTGGATCACCTGAGGTCAGGAGTCCAAGACCAGCCTGGCTAACGTGGCAAAACCCCGTCTCTACTAAAAATACAAAAAAAAAAAAAAAAAAAGAAAGAAAATTAGCTAGGCACGGTGACGGGCACCTGTAATCCCAGCTACTCGGGAGGCTAAGGCAGGAGAATCACTTGAGCCCGGGAGGCGGAGCTTGCAGTGAGCCAAGAACGCGCCACTGCACTCCAGCCTGGGCGACAGAGCGAGACTCCATCTCAAAAAAAAAAAAAAAAAAAGGTAGAAATCTATATACAACAAAAAGTGCACACACACACACACACACAAATCATGTATACAAATAATCATTTCCTCAGTCAAACTAGCCTCATTTCAAAAGCTTAAGAGCCACATGTAGCTAGTGGCTGCCATATTAGACAGCACAGGCATAGAACATGTCCATCACTGTAGACTGTTTTATTGGACAGCCCTGCTCTAAGTATCTCTGCTCCTGATTTAAACTAGACTAAACTTGCATAAAATCGAATTTCCTTCATACTTTCATAGTGGCCAATTTCCTCTGATTACACTTTGTTTTGTTGTTTGGTTGCAAGATAAATGCGTGTTTTCTTTTTAAGGTGTGCATGTATCAACATTATCATTTTTATTTTGTTTTACAGTTATTTTTTCTGCAATGATATTTGGGACTATTACAAATCAAGATCTGCCTGTGATCAAGTGTGTTTTAATCAATCATAAGAACAATGATTCATCAGTGGGGAAGTCATCATCATATCCCATGGTAAAGTAACATTAAAATTATACCTTTAGCTGTTTTTCTCTAGAGAACGTAATTTGTAAGTTATTGAAGCCTACCATGGCTAAATGGGCGTCTCTTTATGTATTTAAGTATATTATGTCCTCACATCTGGTACCAACAGAGCATCTATACTCCTAGCTCCCTGGCACTCCATTCCTTCAAGAACCGTATTCTTCATATGAGGATTTAGGAAGGACACTGATTGATAACTAGCATGAAGTAATGAGTAGAGTCGTCCCTTGGTATACAGGGGGGATGGTTCCAAGACTCTCACTAATACCAAAATCCATGGATACTCAAGTACCTGATATAAAATGGCTTGGTATTTGCATGTAACCTATGCAGATTCTGTATATTTTTGAGACAGTCTCATTCTGTTGACCAGGCTGGAGTATAGTGGCATGATCATAGCTCACTGCAGCCTCGCCCTCCTGGGCTCAAGCAATCCTCCCACTTCAACCTCCCAACTAGCTGGGACTAAAGGCACATGCCACCACACCTGGCTAATTTTTTTTATTTTTTGCAAAGATGGGGTCCCACTCTGTTGCCCAGGCTGATCTTGAACTCCTGGGCTCAACTGATCCTCCCACCTAAGCCTCCCAAAGTGCTGGGATTACAGTCCTGAGCCACCATGCTTGACCCTCCCGTGTACTTTTAAAATTATCTCTAGATTACTTATAATACCTAATACGATGCAAATGCTTTATAATACCTAAACAACTATGTGAATAGTTATTATACCCTATTGTTTAGGGAATAATGATGACAAGGGAAAAAAGTCGGTACATGTTCAGTACAGATGCAACCCCATTTTTTCAGAATATTTTCAATCTGTGGTTGGTTGTATCCATGGATGCGGAACCCATGGTTACAGAGGGCCGACTGTATTTCCTTTTCTCCTTAAAGAGAATCCAGGCTTTTCTTCCAAGCCTGAATCCCTCACTTCCAGCTTCCCCCAGTATATAGGTAGATTTTCCATTTGCACATCAAAATCCACCTACATCATTTATTTTATTTCATTTATATTTCCCCAAGCCTGCTCTTATTCTTGTATTAATTGATTTTGTTTATACCCCTGTTTAGTTCCCAGGCTTGAAAGCTCAGCATCATTTTGGACTACTTTCTTTCTATTACTTTCACATTTGGTCAGTTACCAAGTGTTGTCGATTCCCTTTAGGAGTTCTCATATAATCATCTCATATTCTCTAGTCTCACTGCCATTTCCCTAAGTCAAGCCCTCGTTAACTCCCTCATAATCACAGTGATATCCTAAGTGGCCTCTTCCTGCTACAATTCATCTCAGAGATAGCTGCTGGGCTAGCCTCCCTGAAGCAGGCACATCCTTCACTGCCTGGCTCTGAACCCTCCATGATTTCCCATTACTTAGACTGATACCAGGATTGCTCAGTAATCTGGCTCTGGCTCCTTCAAGTTCCTACTTTGTTTTTCATGACTCCTCTCTTTTACACTATTCGTCTTGTTTTTCATTACCCCCTCTCTTGTGCTATTCCTACCCCTCTATTTTAAAAACATATATTTAGTAAATTTACTCAAGGGAAGCTTAAGTGATGGAGAACTGAAAATAGTAGAAATCAGCCAGGTACAGTAGCTCACACCTGTAATCCCAGCACTTCGGGAGGCCAAGGTGGGTGGATCGCTTGAGCTCAGGAGTTTGAGACCAGCCTGAGGAACATGGTGAAACCCCGTGTCTATCAAAAATACAACAACAACAAAAAAATTAACCAGCCATGGTGGTGTGCGCCTGTGGTCCCAGCTACTTGTGAGGCTGAGGCCGGAAGATCATCTGAGCCAAAGAGGTGGAGGTTGCAGTGAGCCAAGATTGTGCCACTGCACTCCAGCCTGCCTTGGCCTCCCAAAGTGTTGGGATTACAGGCATGAGCCACTGCTACTGGCTGATATATATCTCATATATATATATGATATATATCATAGATTTTTTTTTTTTTGTAGAGACGGGTTTTGCCATGTTAGCCAGGTGGGTCTCGAACTCCTGACCTCAGGTGATCCGCCCACCTTGGCCTCCCAAAGTGCTGGGATTACAGGCATGAGCCACTCACTGCACCCGGCTGGGAATCGCGTTTCAACATGAGCTTTGGAGGGGACACACATCCAAACCATATCACCAACTATTCCATATTCTTCAAATTTGCTTTTAAGAGGTGACTGTGCTAAGGCACCAAGTATTCACAGCAGCTGATTGAGATGTACTGTTTTTTTTTTCCCTGTCAGTGATTAGAGAGCATAGGCAGGCAATCCACCATAACTCTAAAATTATCTCTCCTTACCAAATAGGTTCATTTATACCTCCCTTCCTCCAGAAAGTCAAAGCTGCATTTAATGTCACATTCCTCCTGAACAGATCTTGTGCCATTGCGGCACAGTCTAAACAAAACAAAACAAAACATAATAAAAACAAAAATAATAAAAACAAAAAGTCTCCACTATGGTTTAATGACGGGCTTTCTGTTTGTGAAGAACTGAAGTTACTGGAGTTGACCAAATGTGTTTGACAATCATGACCTCATATTTCAGGCAGGTGGCCTGCACAAGCCAGCTCATTTTCTTTATTTGCCATGTCCCACCCTGTACTTCTAGAGAATGAGTTGTTGATTTGTTTGTTTGTTGGTTGGTTTTCTGTAACAAGGATTTGGGAAAGAATGGTGGACTTTGTGTGATGGATCATTTTACGTGCTTTCTCTGGACTTTTCACAGCTTGTGCAGCTGTTTTACTTACGTAAGCAGACAACAACTGTGTTAGCGATTTCATGTCCTCATTAGTTAGCTATACTTGTTATAAGAAGATCAACAGACTGAACTTCACTGTTATTACAAAAGTTGTATTTTTTTTTTAACATTGTGAGTTTTAGATATCACAGTCTCTTAAATTCCAGTGCCTTCGTGGCTCCGTGGGACTCAGCTCTGCCAGGTGGTGAAGAACGTGGCCTGGCCTTCAAGAACATCCCTTGGGTCCTGGTCAGCCTGGCTCAAGCTATTCCCGGACTGCCAGCGGTGGAGCCCACCACCTCTGTACTGTGCATTTATCATGCTATTCTCTCTCCTCTGAAGCCTGCAGATTTGTCTATCCAGATTGTGGATTGTACCCAGCTTTAATTTTTAAAAACTTTTTACAGGGGCTGGGCACGGTGGCTCACGCCTGTAATCTCAGCATTTTGGGAGGCCCAGGCAGGTGGATCACCTGAGGTCGGGAGTTCGAGACCAGCCTGGCCAACATGGAGAAATTCCGTCTCTGCTAAAAATACAAAATAAACCAGGCATGGTGGCGCATGCCTGTAATCTCAGCTACTCAAGAGGCTGAGGTAGGAGAATCACTTGAACCCCAGAGGCGGAGGTTGTGGTGAGCCGAAATCATGCATTGCACTCCAGCCTGGCAACAAGAATGAGATTATGGATTTCTGGCAAGAATTTCCCAGGAGCGTGCCCTTCCCAGAGCATCATATTCAGAGTGACAGGAAGTCATTTGGTGTCATTATGAAGATGTGAACCTTGATCATTAGATTTAGACGGTGCATGCCAGGTGTCCCCACTGCAAAGTTACTATTTTCTTCACTTATAATTAATAAGTGTCTTGGAGGGGATGCAAATATCCTGTTCCTTCTTTAATTTTCACCTACTGATTTTAGCACCCATTGGTGGATCTTGCCTACGATTATTATGGTGGTGTTTGCCTAATGGTGCTTTTCTTTTTCCTACATTCCCTCTATGTTAATTGGAATGTTTTGTAAGGAAGCACTGTCCCTTTCCCCTCATTTTATGTACGTATTTATTCAATTTTTTATTTATATCAGTATAGGCCCATGAATATTTATTTTATCCTCTGGGTTGTAACCCAATACAATCATTATTTATTTTGTTGCTCAAATTCTTCCAGCTTTGGCCATTGAGAGTTACTTCAGTTTTGCTCCTGTGTCCTTTCAACATCTCCTCATCTTTTTCCAAGCCCTTCCTTAATTTTTGACACACTACCAGATAGTTCAGGTTCATCTTGTATTTTTCTTTTCTTGCCTTAGCCCTGGAATTCAGCACTTCTCCAAAGAGCACTGGCTTCTTTGGGGGGTAGTATTTAGAAACCAAGATCTGAGAGTTGGGTGTGCCCATTGCTGCTGGGATATCATTGCTTCTAGGCCCTCTCGGCAGGCAGAGCCTGGAAATACAATATATAGATAATCTAATTTTAGAATTACTAACCCATACCCTGGTGAGAAATAGATTTACTAACTAAAGGACAGTATTTGTGTACAGTGCTTTTTGTCTTTAGCCTTAAGGGATCCAAAGTATTATTTTCTGAAGTTACTTAGGTTAGTTCCTTTCTTTCCCATCCCCTTCACTATGGTTTTATTATTTATTTGTGATACAATTGAATTAATTTGGTTCGTATTCCGTCTTGATATTTCTTCCAGCCCCCTCATTTCACATATTCTAGTTGGTTTATTTATTTATTTTATTTTATTTATTATATATTCTTTTACTAGAGACAGGGTTATACCATGTTGCCAAGGCTGGTCTTGAACTCCTGGACTCAAGCAATCTGCCTGCCTCGGCCTCCCAAAGTGCTGGGATTACAGGCGTGAGCCACCACGCCTCGATTATTATTATTATTATTATTATTATTGTTATTACTTTGAGACAAGATCTCGCTCCGTTGTCCAGGCTGGAGTGCAGTGACACAAACATAGCTCACTTCAGCCTCAACCTCCTAGGCTCAAGCAATCCTCCTGCCTCAGCCTCCCGGGTAGCAAGGACCACAGGCATGCATCACCATGCCTGGCTAATTTTTTAATTTTTTGTAGAGATAGGGTCTCACTTTGTTGCCCAGGCTGATCTTGAACTCCTGGGCTCAAGTGATCCTCTTGCCTTGGCCTCACAAAGTCCTGGGATTACAGGCATGAGCCACTGTGCCTGACCCTCCTGGTTGGTTTAATTACTTGTTTTTTGAGACATGACATGACTCTTGTCCTAAAAGTCAAAACAATGTGAAACAGTATACTCAGAGAAGTATCACTGTCTCCTCACTCCTACTGACAAGTTTCCACCCTCTTTCTACATATCCCTGTACTTAACCAATCCCTTTAGATGTTTTGCTATTATTCCAGTATTTATTGTGCACAAGTGACCAGATACATATATATTTCCTTATATTCTCCTCTTTCTTACATAGCATAGCATACTTGAAGGTAGATACTTTTTGCACCTAGCTTTTTTCACTTAACAGTATGTCCAGGAAATCATTGCAAGTCAGTTCTTAGAGGTTGTCTTCATTCTTTTTTATAGCTACATAGTACCCCCTGGTGTGGATGTACCATAATTTGTTCAACCACTCTCCTATGTACGAGCATTTAGGTTGTTTTCAGTATTTTGCAATTACGAATTGTGCTGCAATTAATTGCTAGAGGTGTGCTTATTCCCAGGAGTGAGATTGCTGGCTCAAATGGTGAGTGAATCGCAAGTTTTATTAGGTATTGCCAAATTCTTCTCCAGAAGGGTTGTGCAGGGTGTGTTCCCCCAGCAATGCAGGAGAAACTGTTTCCCCATGGCCTCACTGACAAAATGTGTTGTCATATTTTTTAATTTTTTGCCAGTCTGATAGAGGAGAAGTGATATATTAGTCTTGTTTTAACTTACGGATTTCTAATTATAAGTAGGTTTAATATTTTCTCATATGTTTGAGGGCCATTCTTTTTTTTCTTTTTTTGAGATGGAGTCTCACTCTGTTGCCCAGGCTGGAGTACAGTAGTGCCATCTTGGCTCACTGCAGCCTCCGCCTCCCAGGTTCAAGCAGTTCTCTGCCTCAGCCTCCCAAGTAGCTGGGATTACAGGTGCCTGCCACCACACTCGGCTAATTTTTGTATTTTTAGTACAGGCAGGGTCTCACCATCTTGGCCAGGCTGGTCTCGAACTCCTGACCTTGTGATCCGCCCACCTTGGCCTCCCAAAGTGCTGGGATTTCAGGAGTGAGCCACCGCCCCTGGCTGAGGGCCATTCTTTATATCTTTTTTCTTGAATTGTGTATTCAATTCTTTTTCCCAGTTTTCTACTGTGTTTTGGTTCTGTGTCCCTCAATTTTCAAAGGTTCTTTTTATATTAGGGGTATTCGCCCTTTACGTGTAATATATGTTGGCATATTTTCTTCTAGTATGTCAGCTGGGTTTTTTTGTTTTGGGACGGGGTCTTGCTATGTTCTCCAGGCTGGACTTGAACTCCTGGGCTCAAGTGATCCTTCCACCTCAGCCTCCTGAGTAGCTGGAACTACAGGCATGTACCACCATGCTTGACTTGTCTATTATTTTTTACTTTATCTTGTGCCCATCTTTTATGATCCAGCTCAATTACTGGACTTGGGTGAAAAACTTAAACATCCGGCTTAGAAATCTCTTCTCCCTCCTTTGAAGTTCCAGGGCACTTACAATTTACATTTCAAAGTATTTGGTATCTTTTTATGGGACACTTGTATTTCTCCTGTGTTATACTTATTTATTCCTAGGAGACTCAAACTCTTTAAGGGCAAGATTAGTCTTTTTTTTTTTTTTCTAGTCTCATAGTACTCAGCAGATGGTCTTGCACTTATCATATACTTACTAAGAGAACAATTAAGACCAGAAATATGGTTTTTGACTGGTAGCAGAAGAGCTACCCTGCTCTTCACCTGAAGAAATATGTGTGTGCTCATGTGTGTGCATGTGTGCATGCTGTGTTCAGCCATGTAAAGGAGATAGGAGGTGAGGGACTCCACAGCAGAAGCTGCTCCAACCCCTGCTCTCAATATATCTTAATTAATTAATTAATTAATTTTTCGAGACAGAGTCTGACTCTGTCCCCCAGGCTGGAGTGCATTGGCGGGATCTAGGCTCATTGCAACCTCCATCTCCCAGGTTCAAGTGATTCTCCTGCCTCAGCCTCCTGAGTAGCTGGGATTACAGGCGCCTACCACCACACCCAGCTAATTTTTTGTATTTTCAGTAGAGATGGGGTTTCACCATGTTGGCCAGGCTGGTCTCGAGCTCCTGACCTCAAGTGATCTGCCCACTTCAGCCTCCCAAAGTGCTGGAATTACAGGCGTGAGCCATGGCGCCTGGCCTAATATATCTCAATTATTTAAAGCAGGCAAGAAGTGTGGTGGCAGTGTGGCTATGGGGACATCTGCCCAGAAAATTTGGTTTTTAAATTTCCTCTAACACAGATACCAATTTACCATCGCTTTATAAATTTTTATCTATATACCAACAATCACAAAAATATTTACCTATATATTATAGATTTTATAATTACGGTCTGATTAGTTTGCTGGGGGTGATAAAACAAACTACCACAGACTGGGCAACTTAAACCAACAGAAATTTATTATCTCACAATTCTGGAAGCTAGAAGTCCAAAATTAAGGTGTCAGCAGGGTTGGTTTCTTCTAAGGGCAGTGAGCAAGAATCTGCTCCAGGCCTCTCTCCTTGGTTGGAAGATGGCTGTCTTTCTGTTCACATGGTGTTCTTACTGTCTGTGTATCTGCCTTCAAATCTCCTCTTTTTTTTTTTTTTTTTGAGACAGAGTCTCACTCTGTTGCCCAGTCTGGAGTGCAGTGGTGCGATCTCAGCTCGCTGCAACCGCTGCCTCCCATGTTCAAGCCATTCTCCTGCCTCACCCTCCCGAGGAGCTGGGATTACAGGTGCCAACCACCACTTCCAGCTAATTTTTTGTATTTTTAGTAGACATAGGGTTTCACCATGTTGGCCAGGCCGGTCTTGAATTCCTGGCTTCAAGTGATCTGCCTGCCTCCGCGTCCCAAAGTGCTAGGATTGCAGGTGTGAGCCACCATGCCCTGCCTCCTCTTCTTATAAGGACACGAGTCATACTGGATTTAGGCCCACCCTAATGACCCATTTTAACTTGATTACCGCTGTAAAGACCATCTCCAAATAAAGTTGCATTTGAGGTTTAGGACTTCAACATATGAACTTGCAGAGGTAGGGGGACACACGCCATGACAGTCCGTACAACATTTTAGAAATGCAGCCCAGTGTTATTTATCTTTTCTTTAGAGAATTATAATTAATAGGACCTTCAGTCGGCAGCGTGTTCTCAGTGGGTTCCAGCTTGTGTGGGTGTTGCGTGCAGTGTGTCAGCATGCATATGTTTGGTAAAGTTTTGATGTGAAGAAGGGGAGGCCTTAGACCTGCAGTTTTCATGAATTCACTTTGTTCTATCTGCAACGTAGGTATCAGAATCCCCGGAAGACCTCGGGTGTGCGTTGAGACCCCAGAGCTCAGGGACAGTGTACGAAGCTGCCACTGTGGAAGTGGATGTATCTGCTTCCATCACACTGCAAGTGCTGGTCGACGCCCCAGGGAACATTTCCTGTCTCTGGGTCTTTAAGCACAGCTCCCTGAATTGCCAGCCACATTTTGATTTACAAAACAGGTAAGTGGAGGAATACCTTCTTGACATAAAATGTGGTTCATTTGGAATTTTGTTTCAAGTTTCTGTTCATGTTTATTGTAAACCTTTTTTTGTGTGTGAGTCAGGGTCTCTCTCTGTCACCCAGGCTGGAGTACAGTGGCACAATCTTGGCTCACTGTAGCCTCGACCTTCCAAGCTCAAGTAATCCCCCCACCCCAGTCCTCCCAAGTAGCTGGGACTACAGGCGTGTGCCACCACACCCAGCTAATTTTTTAAATTTTTTCTAGGCACCACGGTTTTTCACCATGTTGCCAAGGCTGGTCTTGAGCTCCTGGGTTTAAGCGATCCACCCACCTCAGCCTTCGAAAGTACCAGGATTACAGGTGTAAGCCACTGAGCCTGGCCTCAGCCTGTTTTTTGTAACTCTTATCTTCAGTGAAATAATGAACTAAAAATACAGTTAGGGCATCAATACATGACATTATATATCTGTCAAATCTCATAGGATGTATAATACAAAAAATGAACCCTAATGCGAACTATCTCGCTCTGTCATCCAGGCTGGAGTGCAGTGGCCTGATCTTGGCTCAGTGAAACTTCTGCTTCCCAGGTTAAAGTAATTCTCCTGTCTTAGCCTCCTGAATAGCGGGGATCACAGGCGCACACCACCACACCCAGCTAATTTTTGTATTTTTAGTAGAGATGGGGTTTCACCATGTTGGCCAGGCTGGCCTCGAACTCCTGACCTCAGATGATACTCCCACCTCGGCCTCCCAAAGTACTGGGATTACAGGCGTGAGCCACCGTGCCCGGCCCAAACTATGAACCTTAAAATTGGTTCATCAATTGTAACAAACATATCACACCTATGCAAGATGTTAATAATAAGGGAAACTGTGTGTGGAGGGAAGGGCATATATGGCATCTTTCTGTGTCTTCTGCTCAATTTTCCTGTAAGTCTAAAACTCTCTGAAAAGTAAAGTTGGTTGGGTGCAGTGGCTCATGCCTGTAATCCCAGCACTTTGGGAGGCCGAGGTGGGAGGATCACCTGAGGTCAGGAGTTCGAGACCAGCCTGGACAACATGGTGAAACCCCATCTCTACTAAAAATAAAAAAATTAGCCCGGCGTAGTGGTGTGGGCCTGTAATCACAGCTACTTGGGAGGCTGAGGCAGGAGAATAGCTTGAAGCCCGGAGGGGGATGTTCGGTGAGCCGATGTCACGCCACTGCACTCCACCCTGAGAGACAAGAGTGAGACTCCATCTCAAAAAAAAGAAAAAAAGAAACAGGTTAAGTCTATTAAGTTAAACCTATACACACAGACACATGTATAAGTATATAGAAAGCAGTGAGTGGCTGGCAAAATGTAAAACAAATAGTGAAAAGAATATCTAGGTTTTTTTTCCTTTTTCTTTTTTTGTTTTTTTAAATATTTTTACCTTATTTACAATTAAGAATTTTTTTTTTTTGAGGCAGAGTTTTGCTCTGTCTCCCAGGATGGAGTGCAGTGGCACGATCTCAGCTCACTGCAACCTCTGCCTCTCAGCTGCAAGCAATTCTTGTGCCTCAGCCTCCTGAGTAGCTGGTATTACAAGCACCCACCACCATTCCTGGCTAATGTTTTTTGTTTTCATTTTTTTTTTTTGTATTTTTAGTAGAGACAGGGTTTCATCATGTTGGCCAGTCTGATCTCAAACTCCTGACCTCAGGTGATCCACTCGCCTCAGCCTCCCAAAGTGCTGGGATTACAGGCGTGAGCCACCACACTGGGTCTATTTGGGATTTTTTAAGTGTCTTGTTTTTTAGTTGGATATCATGTTAAAGATAAAATTTAGAAAGTTTTCATTTCATTCTTGTTAGTGTAGCAAGAAATTTCTTTTTTAAATTTATTTATTTATTTATTTATTGAGGCGGAGTCTTGCTCTATTGCCAGGCTGGAGTGCAGTGGCATGATCTTGGCTCACTGCAACCTCCATCTCCTGGGTTCAAGCAATTCTCCTGCCTCAGCCTCCCGAGTAGCTGGGATTACAGGCACCTGCCACCACGACCAGCTAATTTTTGTATTTTTAATAGAGGTGGGGTTTCACCATGTTGGACAGGATGGTCTCCGTCTTTTGATCTCTTGATCTGCCCACCTCGGCCTCCCAAAGTGCTGGGATTACAGGCATGAGCCAAGCATCCAGCCAAGAAATTCTTAAAAAAAAAATTTTTTTTAAAGGAAATTTATTCTTGGGAAATGCTTGGGAAAAGAACATTTGATCTTATCTATTTTGTTTCACAATATGATAAGCAGAATTGCAATGTTATGTGCTATCTACAGATTATTTAGTAAGACATTGATCTGTCTGTGAGGAACATCGATCTCATCCAGAAAAATGTCTTAGCCAGGATGTGTGGGTAATGTCCTAACCCTGTATAGCTCTATGCTGATTGCTGCCCCCTGCTGTCCTTGTCCTCTTGCTGAAATGAGATGGGGCAAAGGACATAGGTCAATTAAATGCCCTCTTAACGCAGCCTTTCTTTTACATTCTTGTGGCTGTCCTGTTGTCCCTTAGGTGTAGAGAAGGCACGCGCTTTCCAGGAACTATGTAGTAAACAGTACCCAAATGGCCTGCAAGGGGTATCAGGCCCCTTGATAGGGTCTTGGAGAACGTCTCTGTGATCAACTTGTACCAGTTATTTGTATTCGTTTTTAAGGTCAAATACATTCTTCTCTTAAGTGATTTGCAGGACAGTGAGTATAGTTCTGAAGTTGAGTTCTAAATCTTGGAACACATTCATTTTCCTTTCCTCTTTTGAGATTGTATTACTCACTTCTTGTTTTTTGGCTGCAAATGTGCTGGGATTACAGGCGTGAGCCACAGTGCCAGCCACATTTTTTCTTTTTATTGGGAAGGCATCTCAATATGTTGCCCAGGTTAGTCTTGAACTCATGGCCTCAAGCGATCCTCCTACCTCGCCTCCCAAACTGCTGCGACTGCAGACGTGGTGGCTCACGCCAGGCGAATGGTTCAGAGAAAAAAAGTATATCATCAAAATAGATCTGCAGAAGCAAATCAAGTATATAACCTACTAATTGACTGTGTTTAAGAATGCAGGCCCATGTACTATTGAACCTGCTTGCTGCTTTAAAGCAGGGCTTCTCGAATATAACCTGTATTTGGATTGCCTGGAGATCTTGTTTAAAATGCAGATTCTGATGAGTAGGTCTCAGTGGGACCTGAGATTCTGCATCTTTGTCAACTGCCAGCTGATGCTAACACTGTTAGAGAAAGACTACACTTTGCACAGTTAAGGGTCTAAAGGTCAGAAAGTGTGAACTTATTTTATTATTTTATTTTATTTTATTTTTTGAGATGGAGTTTCAATCTTGTTGCCCAGGCTGGAGTGCAATGGCATGATCTTGGCTCACCGCAACCTCCGCCTCCTGGGTTCAAGCAATTCTCCTGCCTCAGCCTCCTGAGTAGCTGGGATTACAGGCATGCGCCACCCCACCCAGCTAATTTTGTATTTTTAGTAGACAGGGTTTCTCCATGTTGGTCAGGCTGGTCTCGAACTCCCGACCTCAGGTGATCCACCCACTTCGGCCTCCCAAAGTGCTGGGATTACAGGCATGAGCCACCATGCCTGGCCAGAAAGTGTGAATTTAAATCCAGCATCACTCAACAAAGTGCTAGGAGGACTGTCAGCTTTAGAGAGAGAGGATAGCACCAAATACACATCATAGTTATCTCTCGGAAGAGAATGCCCGTAACCCAATTTATGTTTACTGATTATCTGAAAAGTTAAAAATACTGACACTGAGACATCTTTCTCTTTACATCTAAGTGATATTCAGTGTAATTATGACTTTATAGGAACATGCCTTTTGTCAGATTTTGCTTGAGTTCTTTCAGTTAGACAGAGAAAGGCACAAACTAGGAGAACTTTTTTTTTTTTTAATCTCAGTGTTCTGTGAATGGGAAACTGAGGCTGAGGCTGGTGACCAGGTGACTTGGGCACATGTGATCACAGAGGGTGCTTTCTTATGGAAGGAAATGGCATGCCACTGCTAAAGGGACTGTATCACCAACACTGTGTGTGGGAGGTTTTTTTTTAATTTTTTTTTTTCGAGACAGAGTTTTGCTCTTGTTGCCCAAGCTGGAGTGCAATGGTGTGATCTTGGCTCACTGCAACCTCTGCCTCCCGGGTTCAAGCGATTCTCCTGCCTCGGTCTCCTGAGTAGCTAGGATGACAGGTGGGCGCCACCACGCCCAGCTAATTTTTTGTATTTTTAGTAGAAACAGGTTTCACCATGTTAGCCAGGCTGGTCTCGAACTCCTGACCTCAGGTGATCCACCCATCTCGGCCTCCCAAAGTGCTGGGATTACAGGCGTGAGCCACTGTACCTGGCCGTTTTTTTTTTTTTTTTTTTTTTTAATTTTTAAAAAATAGAGGTAGGGTCTCACTATGTGGCCCAGGCTGGTCTTGAACTCCTGGGCTCAAGTGATCTGCCAGCCTTGGCCTCCCAAAGTTCTGGGATTACATGTGTGAGCCACTGCACCCAGCTTACTGTGCTTTTGTTGTTGTTTTTTCAGTTTTTTTTTGAGACGGAGTTTCACTCTTGTCACCCAGGCTGGAGTGCAGTGGTGCGACCTGAGCTTGCTGCAGCCTTTACCTCCTAAGTTCAAGCAGTTCTCCTGCCTCAGTCTCCTGAGTAGCTGGGATTACAGGCGCCTGCTGCCATTCTCAGCTAATTTTTGTATTTTTAGTAGAGACAGGGTTTCACCATGTTGGCCAGGCAGGTCTCGGACTCCTGACCTCAGGTGATCTGCCTGCCTCGGCTTCCCAAAGTTCTGGGATTACAGGTGTGAGCCACCGCACCCGGCCTCCTGTGTGTTTTTAGATGGGAGTTTTCGATCCTAGAAGCTCAGAGAAGGTGAGATCATGGCACCGGAATGGAGCTCTCCCACCCTCAAGGGGAGGACTGGTTAAAAGTCAGGGTTCAACGAGCAACGCCCAGGCTGAGTGCTGGGCACATGACAGAAGCTGTGTTCTCCACAGAGCAGCTTCCGTGCCAGTCGGGGAACGCTGGAGTACCAAACTGCCTTTTTAGTCACTATGAAATTTTGTTTTTAGTTTCACACATTTTCCAAAATAACTAGTTCTCTTTCCTGTTTTGCAGAGGAGTTGTTTCCATGGTCATTTTGAAAATGACAGAAACCCAAGCTGGAGAATACCTACTTTTTATTCAGAGTGAAGCTACCAATTACACAATATTGTTTACAGTGAGTATAAGAAGTAAGTCCAGCCTGCTACTAGTATTCCAGCCTGGAATACAATATTTCAAAGGAGTGGTTTAGAACCCGTTAGCTTGACCATCTCCTCTAGACATATTCAGGTTTCCCTTGATACGTAGTTGGATTGATTAGATTCCTGTCAACCCTCTGTAGAACCTACAGAGGACTGAGAATCACTGATGAATCACTGATGTGTGCCGTGGGCTCTCAGAATGTGACTGCTGCTAAAAACGCCTGGGACGTCCTCTGTTCAGTAGCAGATGGCTGACAGGGAAGAAATGGAAAACACTTTGACCTTGGAATCAGAAGACCTCTGTTCTAATTCTGGTTCTGATACTACCACCTATGGCAGGTCACAATTTCTCTGAGCCCCAATTTCCTTATTGGTAAAATGAGGATAAAAATACGTACCTCACAGGATTGGAAGGTCTCAGCGTGATCCAATAGAACTTTCTGAGATGATGAAAATGATCTTTGTCTGTTCTTTCTGATACAGTAGCCACTGGCCACGTGGGGCTGTTGAACACTTGAAAGGTGGCTAAGGTGACTGAGGAACTAAAGTTTTAATTTTATTTAATTTTAATTTGTTAAAATTGGAATGTAAATAGCCCCATGCAGCTAGGGGCTACTGTGTTGGACAGCGCAGGCCCACACGCATGCCAGACCATATGCAAACTGTAAGGAACGGTCCAGATGTTCTTACCAAGGGAGGCAGCTGTGCAGTTGGCAGAGGCACCACCTGCGTGTGCTTTCTGGCTTCTCCTTGTTTTGTCCCCATCATGCACAGACTCGGTGCTATGCACACTGAACTTGCTGCTTCACCTTCCATGACCAAGAAGGACTAAAGGTGGCTGCATTCACTTAGGTCCTCGTGCTTTTAGGGGCCAGTGCAGTGCTCCAAAAACCCTGGGTTAATATAACTTGAAATTAGGTCCCCCCCACACATTGACACAACTTGCCAGGCTCTCCTCTTCCTTGTCAGTGACTCAATGTCCGGCCCACAGAGGTGCCCTGGGTCAGGAGTAACCACAACTGCCCTTTGCTGAAGATCTTTTGCCTGTTTCATCTCAGATGCTCACAGCGATCCTGCATGCATGTAGATGAGAAAACAGCCCCTCTGAGAGGTGTGGTGGTGGGCACAGCTGGAGGCTTTCTGCACCACACTGCCCTGGGTCTTGTGTGAGAATGTGTGGGTCTTGCTGTCAAAGCTACTAACAGAAGAGAGCACGCAAGAGTCCCAGAAGCGTCATCTTACTGGGGTTGGGGGTGGAGTAAGGTTCTAAAGTCAGCCTGTAAGGTATACATTAGCTAAAGTCAAAATTACCCAAAATTTATTCTGGAAAGTCCTTTAATTACTCTGAAAATGATAGGACCAGAGCCCTACAAGCTCCAAAGCCGAGAATCACCTTATGTTGCTCTTTAATGTCGGTCATGTTCCCTGCCCCCTTTCTAGTCCCTCACCGCCTCTGTGGGACAGTAAATACGTGCCCCAGGTTGGATGAAGCTAGGACATTTCTTGTTCTCTACTTCTCTTCCTCTTTCTCCTTTTTTCTCTCCTTTTAAAATTTTCTTGCCAAGTATAAACAGTTGTATAAGGTAAGTGGGCATCTGCTGTGTCTCTGTTATACTTAGGGTATATTCCTTTCACTTAAGATTTACAATGTAAAAATGTAACAACAATTATTCAAGTAAATTATAACTTATTTTTAGCATTCTGCAAGGTGGTGGGGTCCAAAAAATAGGTGGGAGAGATATGGCAACAGTCAGTGTGAAAAAGAGGAAAGGGTTTAGTCAACCACAAGCTCAGTATTAACCACCAGCGTGGCATGGTTGCCAAAAAAGTAAATTTGAACCTTGGCAGTGTTCATGAAAATATAACGTCTAAATTAAGGAAATTAATAGAAGATTATTCATTTCAGTTCTACTTTTTTAAAGATGAATACTGACAAAATGAGCAACCAGGATAGTGGAAAACTTGGAATTCTTTAAATTAGGAGCAGTTGAAGGAATTGGGAATGTGTAGTACATAGAAGGAAATGTTTTGAGGAGACGGTAAGATTGATTGCAGTGTAATGCAGAGGAAATTCTTTTGGGATTTGAGTCAGGAAACCTGAGCTAACTAGTTAAAGTACCTTGTATGGTAATTATCTCCCTTGATCTCGGTTTCTGATTTTAAATATTTGAAAGATTTTCATATGGAATCAAAGCTAGACTTTAAAGAAGTTGCTCTAGAGGGTATGATAAGAACCAATTGTTAGAAATTACAGGGAGAAAAAGTAAAAATCACCTCAAGATGGGAAAAAATACTTGCAGTTCACAGTCAACAAAGGATTAATAGTCATAATATGTAAAGTCAATAAGATAAACAATCTATATAAGTCAATAAGTCAATAAGAAAAACAAACAAAATGAAAACCTAGTAGAGAAATGAACAAAGGACATGAGTAGGCATTTCATTTTTGGAACATGAAACCTAAATGGTCAAGAAACATGTTAAAAGATAAACTTAGGCACATTAAAGTTGTACAGAGTATATTTGAGCAGAAAGCAATTCATGAATCAGGCAGTACCAGACGGCAAGCAGGTGGGCTCCAGTGAGGAGATTCAAGGGTAAGACTTCTTTCTATAATGTGTTCCCGGAAGCAAGACAAAGAAAAGATTTGATTGTTTAAAGAAGGACAGTCCCTCGATTGGTCAGTTTGCAGTTCCTCATTGATTAAGCTAAGTTGCATTTTGCTGCTCATATTGAATTGGGTTTGTTTTTTGCTTTTTGTTGTTGTTGTTTTTGTAGAGACGGGGTTTCGGCATGTTACCTAGGCTGATCTCGAACTCCTGGGCTCAAGCGATCCTCCCGCCTCACCCTGCCTAAGTGCTGGGATTACAGGCGTGAGCCACCGTGCCCGGCCTTTATTCTTTTCCTTTTTTTTTTTTTTTTGAGTTGTGTTTTGATTTGTTTACCTAGGAACTCAAGCTGTTAGAGTTGTTTCAGCCTAATGGACTCCCAATTAATTATTTTAACACATGTTAAATTAATAATGGAGAAATTAAATTAAGACCACAATGAAATACCATTTTATACTTGCTAGATTGCTGAAAATTAAGAAGTCTTGGTAAGTCTATAAAGCAATAGGTGCTCTCATATCCTGCTGTGTAACATAAATTAGTATAACCACTTTGGAAAACAAATGATCATTATGTGTAAGGCTGAATGTGCTCATACCATGTAGACCGGCAGTTCCACTCTTAAGAATGTTATTAAGGAAACTGTTATACACATGCCTCAGTACAAATGTGTAGAATGTTCAGAGCACATGGTTGATCTTACAAAAAACTGTGGCCAGGTGTGGTGGCTCATACCTGTAATCCAAGCACTTTGGGAGGCCAAGGCAGGAAGATCAC
Organism: Gorilla gorilla gorilla; assembly: GCF_029281585.2. Lineage (NCBI taxonomy): Eukaryota > Metazoa > Chordata > Mammalia > Primates > Hominidae > Gorilla > Gorilla gorilla. Next base: position 42,378,719 of record NC_073238.2, on the reverse strand, counting down.
TTGAGCCTGGGAGGTTGAGGCTGTAGTGAGCTGAGATTGCACCACTGCACTCCAGCCTGGGTGACAGAGACCCTGTCTCACACACACACACGGAAGGAAACAACCCAAATGTCTACTGCAAGAAAATGAAAAAATAATGATGTATTTACCAATAGAATATTATGTAGCAGTAAAAAAAAAAATGAATAAAGTATAGCTACATGTAAAACCATGGATGAATTTTAAAAACATAAGGTTGGATGAAAAAATGAAGTTGTAGAAGCTACATATTGATTGATAACACTATTTTGAAGCTCAAGAATGAAATAAATCAATATATTGTTTAGTGCCACATATTTATTTGGTATAACTACTTTGAAGAGTCCTCGAATAATAAACAAAATTCAGGATAAAGGATACGTGCAATTGAGAGGTGGGGAGAAGCACAAAAGTAGATCAAAAGGTATTTATTAATATTCTAGTTATTAGGTGGATAGTGGCTCCGTGGGTATTTGTTGTTGTTATGCTTTGAAATTTACACTCCATATATTCTTTCATATATATATATATATATCAAACAATACATAATATTTTCAAACAAAATTTATTGTAAGGAGAGAGGCTGGAATTCAGTATAGGGAAACTTTCTTTAAAAAAAAAAAAGTTTGTCAGAAATTAGAATGACCTACCCTGGGAGGTCATGAACTCCAGTCTCTAGAAGAGTCAAAGTAGAAGTAGAAAGTTTATGTTAGAAATAGCTGGGAGTGAAGGATGGTGTGTGTGTGTGTGATCCAGTGTGAGTGGGAGGCTCAACTAAACCTCTAAGTTCTGTTGCAATTCCAACTCCACCCTACCATGTTTCTTCTGTCTTTCTAAATCTTAGTATATTTCTGCCTAGTTGCAGATCAAATTATAGGAAGAAAGTTGAGGTCTAAACTATGTGTTAAACAAGGGTTTAAGCCATATGTTATTGCTAATTTCCTTTTTCCTGTGCCTATCAATATTTGTATTTTCACATGGCTTCACTCGACTACTTTAGTTAGCTGTGGATTTGTGAAATACCCAAAGAAATTGGCCAAGAGGAGAAATGTTCAAGTTGACACTGCAGCCAGAACTAAATTTAATATAATGGTTGGTTTGCTTTTGATGCCGTTATTATAAAAAAAGAAAAAAATATGTATACGTAATGGTTGCGAACTTTTCATAATGACATAGAATCCTTTTCTGAGGGGCTGCTAAGAGAATTATTTTTAAAATAGTAAAATGTTAATAACTTATGATGCTTTAGATACCCTGCTTTACACATTAAGAAGACCTTACTTTAGAAAAATGGAAAACCAGGACGCCCTAGTCTGCATATCTGAGAGCGTTCCAGAGCCGATCGTGGAATGGGTGCTTTGCGATTCACAGGGGGAAAGGTATGACACATCCATGGTAGCTGCTATTCTCATAATTTCCTTTTGGCCTTTTTCTAATGTAGTTGACATCAAGCTGTATCTAAAATTTAATTTATGCTCATTTAAACAGGAAACTTTGGCTTCTTAAAGTTAAAAAATGGCCAGTATAGGGCCGGGTGAAGTGGTTCACGCCTGTAATCCCAGCATTTCGGGAGGCCAAGGTGGACAGATCACTTGAGGTCAGGAGTTTGAGACCAGCCTGGCCAACATGGTGAAACCCCATCTCTACTAAAAGTACAAAAAATTAACTGGGTGTGGTGGCAGGCACCTATAATACCAGCTACTCTGGAGGCTGAGGCAGGAGAATCTCTTGAACCTGGGAGGCAGAGGTTGTGGTGAGCCGAGATCATGCCATTGCACTCCAGCCTGGGCAACAAGAGCGAAACTCCGTCTCAAAAAATAAATAAATAAAATTAAAAAAATAAAATAAATAAGTAATACAGAATGGCCAATGTGGGCTTCACAGGGAGGACAAGGATTTTTTTGGTGAGGGGCTTTTTGGAACCCCTCAAATCAACTGCAGGGCCCTTCCTGGGCATCATGCTACACAAGTAAAAGTCCCTCTACGTTCCAGGATTGTTGGCTCCCTGGGCATCTGGTTGGGGCAAAAAGAAAGATACTGATTTTAAAGTAGAATTATCTTATAAGTAAGAAATTCTAGGCTGGGCACAGTGGCTCACGTCTGTAATCCCAGCACTTTGGGAGGCCAAGACTGGCGGATCACGAGGTCAGGAGATCGAGACCATCCTGGCTAACATGGTGAAACCCCATCTCTACTAAAAATACAAAAAAAATTAGCCTATTAGCCGGGCGTGGTGGCGGGCACCTGTAGTCCCAGCTACTCAGGAGGCTGAGGCAGGAGAATGGCGTGAACCCGGGAGGCAGAGCTTGCAGTAAGCCGAGATCGCGCCACTGCACTCCAGCCTGGGTGACAGAGCGAGACTCCCTCTCAAAAAAAAAAAAACAGGAAATTATAGGCCGGGCACAGTGGCTCACACCTGTAATCCCAGCACTTTGGGAGGCCGAGGCAGGCAGATCACCTGAGGTTGGGGGTTCGAGACCAGCCTGACCAACATGGTCAAACCCCGTCTCTACTAAAAATACAAAAATTAGCCAGGTGTGGTGGTGGGCATCTGTAATCCCAGCTACTCAGGAGGCTGAGGAAGGAGAATTGCTTGAACCCGGGAGGCGGAGGTTGCAGTGACCTGAGATCGCGCCATTGCACTCCAGCCTGGGTGACAGAGTGAGACTCCATCTAAAAAAAAAGAAAAGAAAGGAAGAAAGAAATTCCTTGTGACAAAATGTTTAATTTCTGATTATCCTGTTTGTTCTGGAAAAGCAGTCTAATATGATTGTTTAAAGATATAGAATCTAGAGCCAGATAGCCTGGGTTTGAACCCTGGTTTGCTTAGCAGCTGTGTGGCCTTGGACAAGTTACTTACTCTCTGTGCCTCATCAGAAGAATGCGGATGACAACAGATACTTATAGGGTTGCTATGCTGATTAAATGAATTGATATATGTAAAGCACATAGAACAGTGCCTAGCCAATACTAAGTAAGGTATAAATGTTTACATAGTTTTTCATATATGCCAAAGTTAAGTTGCCACAAAGTAAAAATTCATGCAGTTTGAACTAATTAAAATTTACTAAACAACTTTTTTTTTAAAATAGGACCAAATAGAAGGAGAAAAAGTACCAAATACTTTGTTCCAAAGTGGTACAAAAGTTCACTTTCTGCTGAGGCAGGGAGAGGGGTTTTGCTCTGTTGAATACTTGGGAGTCTTGGCTGACTTCCCTTGTGGGTGGCACCTTGGCCCTCCTCTGTTCCTATGGGAACTCGGGTGACTTTTGAAACTTTAGCTTCCCCCTCCCCTACTGCGTCCCAAAAGGATGCTTACCTTGCTGAACTTCATGAAAGCCCAGTCATGCTTTTTCTCTTCTCTCTTTCCTCTCTTTTTTTCTTTATCTTCTTTCTCATTTTTTCCCCTTTCTTTCCCTGTCTTTAAACAATAGCAGCAAAGAGATCACCAAACATGAACAATTTTAAACTGTTTTGTTATGTAATTCTCCTTAGTGTTATTCTAATTCATTGAGATAATGAGTAACTAGCTAGCTCCCCTCTGAGCTCTTAGCTGAAACCATAGACAGGCTTGTTTACCTTTTGACCTTTTGTTTACCGTTTGACCCTTAAAACTGGCTCTAGAACTTTGTTCTCCTCTTGAGCATTCATTTGTAATTTTAAAACTTGTTTAGCCAAATGGTACTTCTTTTCTAATTGCAGCTGTAAAGAAGAAAGTCCAGCTGTTGTTAAAAAGGAGGAAAAAGTGCTTCATGAATTATTTGGGACGGACATAAGGTGCTGTGCCAGAAATGAACTGGGCAGGGAATGCACCAGGCTGTTCACAATAGGTAACACTATAATATCACGCACTTTCATTTTCAGTGACCAGTTCTTAGCAACTATCAGGAACTAACAGTAACTGCGTAGGTGATCATTCAACTTCAAAAATCCTGTCATTCCTTCAGGATGTAAATGCAATATTATGGATTCTGTAAATGCTGATTTCTTCATAAAAGAGGAGTCAGTCTCTAAAAGCTTCTTTTATTAATGTGGTTAGTAATATTTGAGATGATGCTAAAGTCTTTGTTCAGAATGTTCAGGATATCTTTTGTGATGAGGCAAAAATCACTTTTTTTTTTCTCACTTGGGATGTTTTCATCTCCTAGATCTAAATCAAACTCCTCAGACCACATTGCCACAATTATTTCTTAAAGTAGGGGAACCCTTATGGATAAGGTGCAAAGCTGTTCATGTGAACCATGGATTCGGGCTCACCTGGGAATTAGAAAACAAAGCACTCGAGGAGGTAATAGGACAAGTTTGTATTCTGAAAATGCAGGAACAATTAACTAATAGTCCGGATTGAAAACATTAAATGCAAACTCTGTTTTATTAAAACCTAGGGCAACTACTTTGAGATGAGTACCTATTCAACAAACAGAACTATGATACGGATTCTGTTTGCTTTTGTATCATCAGTGGCAAGAAACGACACCGGATACTACACTTGTTCCTCTTCAAAGCATCCCAGTCAATCAGCTTTGGTTACCATCGTAGGTAATGCAGGCTGCTCACACAGTCTTTATTCGTATTTTTAGTTGCTTTAGTGTGGAATGTGAAGTATGTGGTACAAATTCTCATTTCAATATAATGCTACTATCAGACACTAAGAAAGAAACTGAGTTAGAATAGCTTTGCAAAGATAATCTGCCCACCCTCTTCCTTTTCCCGTTAAACCAGGCTCACTTGAATGCCACTGTCTTTGCATATAACACATTGTAATATGACCATCTGTTTGTGTACTTTTATCCTCCAGTAGACTGTAAGTTTCTTAAGGACAAGAACAACTCATTCTATCCTTGTAGTTCCAGAACCTGACACAGAGCCTGACACAAAATGGACAATAAATACTAGTTCTAAGAACCAACTAACCGCACTGTTAGGGCAGTGAGCACTGAGAGACAGTACAAGCCCTTAGATGCACTGAAATTTTGGTGGGGTATGTAGGATCTGAAAATAACCACAGTTCAGTAATCTCAGATTAGGGCACAGCGTTCAGCCATAATGAAAATGCCAAGAAATACAGTGATGCTTTTAGCAGATTAATAAGGAAGTGTTCCATAAGGCAACCTCGTGAATATTGCTAGCCAGATTGCTCTTTTATTTGTGCCTTGAGTTTATTTTACTCTCTCTCATCAATGGAAGAGTGGTGCTGGCTGAGAGCAGGGGCCAGACAGTCAATTATCTACATCCCATTCTTTTTCTTTCCTTCTTTCTTTTTTTAAACATTTCTTAACTTCGAAAGATGATGAGCTCAGGCTTAGAACTAGGGATAGGACTCCTGGGTTTTCACTTGGATTATCCAACCTGACCTGCAGCATGCCAACACTTGAGTTTTCCTCTGTTAAACTGATGAATACAAGTTTATTTTATCTTCTCAATACATTTCCCTATGAATATTATTAACTAACTCATAAATGCCTATTTTTTCTTACAGAAAAGGGATTTATAAATGCTACCAATTCAAGTGAAGATTATGAAATTGACCCATATGAAGAGTTTTGTTTTTCTGTCAGGTTTAAAGCCTACCCACAAATCAGATGTACGTGGACCTTCTCTCGAAAATCATTTCCTTGTGAGCAAAAGGGTCTTGATGACGGATACAGGTGAGACCACAAAGGACTCTAAGATACCATTTTTAGCATAATTCTCCTTGCTTGTTGCCCGTGAGAAAGACAGTTTTATACTTATGGAAGCAAATTCACTTATGAGTTTGACTATTATTGAGTTGAAATTGGAGATAAGAAAACAATAAGCAGATGTGAGGATACGGTAGCAGTCTTACCATTACTTTAGATAATATAACCTGCTGCATGAAAACAGAAAGAACCGTATTAGTCTGGTCTAGTTTGAGTCTGGTTCTCTGGCATTTTCTGAGTCACAAGGTAGTTTTTACTTCCTGTTTGAGAGTGCGGTGAGTAGTACACTGAGTCTCCCCTAAAACATTTGCAGACGATTGAGGAAGTAAAACTCCTTAAAAACAGAAAAACATTACTCATAGGTGTATTGATTTAAATTTTCAAAAAATAGATTCAGAAATAGCCCAATAGTAAGTGCTGAAGGAAAATGTTGTTTTCCTTGGGATTTGTATGAGAAACTATGCAAGATTCTTTTTTTTAAGAAAAACAAATTTTCTTTTCTTTTTCTTTTTCTTTCTTTCTTTTTTTTTTTTTTTTGAGATGAGGTCTCACTCTGTCACCTAGGCTATAGTGCAGTGGTGCAATATTGGCTTACTGCAACCTCCACCTCCCAGGCTCAAGTGATCCTCCCACCTCAGCCTCCCAAGTAGCTGGTACCACAGGTGCACACCACCACACCTGACTAATTTTTTGTATTTTTGGTAGAGACAGGGTTTTGCCATGTTGCGCAGGCTGGTCTCGGACTCTTGAGCTCAGGAGATTCACCCTACCTGGGCCTCCCAAAGTGCTGGGATTACAGGTGTGAGCCACTGCACCCAGCCGAAAGATTCTCTTGTGGGAGGAATTCTCCATTCCTTCTTTGGAAAACAAAAAACAACTTTCCCCTATATCTTCTATAGTTATGACGTCTCTTGTCTCTTTAAACTAATGCTATGGAACATGGTTTTGGACTAGACTATGAGACACTGAGACACACATGTTATCTTTCAAACAAGTCAATGGACTAGAATAAATCATCCTTTCTCAGCATGTGGTCTGTTGAACAACTGTGTAAGAATCATCTGAGCAAATGTTTAAAATGTGGATTCCTGGCTCCCATTCCAGACATGCTGACTCAAAACTGGGGCAAAACACTCAGACTCTGCTTTTTTAATGAGAACCTTTGGTGATTCCTATCACAGGTCTAGATCTGTGCTGTCCGGTACGGTAGCCACCAGCCACATGTGGCTATTGAGAGCTTGAAGTGTGTCTGGTCCAAATTGAGATGTACTCTAATTGTAAAATACACACTAGATTTTGAAGACCTAGTATGAAAAAAAGAATGTAAAATATATTATTAATAATTTTTATATTGGCTGGGCTCGGTGGGTCACATCTGTAATCCCAGCACTTTATGAAGCCAAGGCGGGTGGATTGCTTGATCCTAGGAGTTTGAGACCAGCCTGAATAACATGGCAAAATCCCATCTCTACAAAAAATACAAAAATGAGTTGAGTGTGGTGGTGTACACCTTTAGTCTCAGCTACTTGGGAGGCTAAAGTTGGAGGATTGATTGAGCCCAGGTGGTCGAGGCTGCAGTAGCCATGATCACGCCACCGCACTCCAGCCGATGCAGAGCAAGACCCTGCCTCAAAAAGAAAAAATAATAATAAAATTAAAACAATTTTTATATTGATTATATATTAAAATGATAGTATTTTGGATATATCGCATTCAGCGAAATGTTATTAAACTTAATTTCACCTGCTTCCTTTTACTTTATACAGCCAACAGAATTTGTAAATGATGTACAAGGCTTGAAGTTGTGACTCACATTCTATTTCATTGGCTAGCCCTGTTCTAGATGAAGAGTAGGAGTTCTTTTCACCTTGATTCTGCTAAGTGTTTGTTTCATGATTATTGTGTTACTCTTTATACCTAAAAGGGATTTGTACTAAAAGTCCCTTGTTGGGACTTTTAGAATCTCAGTGCAGGGTTTGCATGGAGTTGTCTACTGTCTCTTACTGAAACCCCCCCAATGTTCAGAGCATTCATTTTTAAAGTAATTAAGAATGCAGACTGGTCTGGGAGCTGACTGAAACACACTCCCCCAAACTCAGGGTTTGTCAACAGTGGCGCTGCTGGCATGTTGAGGTGGATAATTCTTTGTTGTGAAGGACTGTCCCTTGCATTGTAGGATACTTTTCAGCATCCCAGGTCTCCTCCCACTGGATGCCAGGAGCACATTCCCTTTTCCCAGTGTGACAACCAAAAATATCTCCAGACACTGCCAAATTGAGAAAAATAACCCCTGGCATTTTTTTTTTTTTGAGAACCATTGCCTTAGAGGCATCACCCCACAGTCGTCATAAGCTGTTATTCAGAAATATCAAGCTTTTTTTTTTTTTTTTTTTGAGACAGAGTCTTATTCTGTTGCCCAGACTGAAGTGCAGTGGCACGATCTTGGCTCGCTGCAAGCTCCTGGGTTCAAGCAATTCTCCTGCCTCAGCCTCCTAAGTAGCTGGGATTATAGGTGCATGCCACCATGCCCAGCTAATTTTTTGTATTTTTAATAGAGATGGGGTTTCTTCATGTTGGCCAGGCTGTTCTCGAACTCCTGACCTCAAGTGATCCAACCGCCTCAGCCTCCCAAAGTGCTGGGATTACAGGCATGAGCCACCGCGCCTGGCCCATCAAGCTTTTAAATGTAGAAGGTTGGAGAGTCAGCCCCTCTTTACCCTAGTTGACTTGATTACCACTTGGCCTGTGTTCAGAAGGAAATCAGCATATCACTGTCCCCTCTCTCCTTTGTATCCTATCCCCATGTTAGATAAGCTCTTAGCATTATGGGAATCTCTTCTGAACCTGATTCAAAGAGAGAAGGGGTCAATTCAATTTAGTTCAACAAATATTACTTTAATATCCTCTTGATGGGTGTGATGCTGTGATGAGCTGCAAGAGTGAATAAGGTAATGTTGCTTTCCCTCTCCCCCAAGAATGTACACAGATTGCTACTGTGCTGGTGATATCTGGTATAACCTTTTGAGATTTTACAGAATCGCCAGTTGGGGACCATGTCACTGACATATGGGTCATGGGCCAATGTAGTGGGCTGCTTCATGTAGTTTCATTCCATGGCCACAATCCATACCCATGACCCCACGTTGTTATCCTATAGAGGTAGCCAAATGAATGAATTAGGTGAGCTCCTGACTCCTATACCGTTTTGTACCTCACTCATTCCTACTTATCTGGCAACAGATAAGTATGTATGTCACATCTCACCAGGGAGTTTATAAACTCTAAGAATAGGTGTGCTGCCATATTTCTCTATCTTTGTACAATGCCTTGTTCAGTAAGTGTGTTTAATAAATGAATGAATTCATCATCATATCTGGAATGCAACTCACAGTGCAGTCTGGGCCAAAGATGAGTCGACAGCATCCTCTTCGCTACAAGGACCATGCCCATGGTTCTTAGCACGACACCCAGTACTCAGTGTTTGTTGTATTTGAAAGTTCTTGAAGAGCTACGGTGTTTGTGCTAATGATGTGCGTTGTTGGTACTGATAATGTACCAGGTGTTATGGGCCACTGACGACACACAGCAAAGGAAAGATGGGCCCTCCTTCTTCATGAGAAAACATGCTCAAAGTACTGAACAAGAAACGAACAACACAAAATTTGAACACGCCTCTGAGTGCTCTAAATATCTTTTTCTCTCCACATGAGGCTCTATGTTGAGATGGGGATGGAGGACTAGATTATAGTCAGGGGTCATTTCCACTTTTCTTTCTTTTTGCCTTTTTTTTTTTTTTTTTTTTGAGACAGAGTCTCACTCTGTCGCCCAGGCTGGAGTGCAGTGGCATGATCTTGGCTCACTGCAACCTCCGTCTCCCGGGTTCAAGTGATTCTCCTGCCTCAGCCTCCCTAGTAGCTGAGATTACAGGCATGTGCCACCCTGCCCAGCTATTTTTTTTTGTATTTTTAGTAGAGACGGGGTTTCGCCATGTTGGCCAGGCTGGTCTCGAACTCCTGACCTCAAATGATACGCCCACCTCGGCCTCCCAAAGTGCTGGGATTACAGGTATGAACCACCGCGCCTGGCCCTTCTTTTTGCTTTTTTTTTTGAGACGGAGTCTCGCTCTGTCACCCAGGCTAGAGTGCAGTGGCGCAATCTTGGCTTACTGCAACCTCCTCCTCCTGGCGGAGGTGATTAAGTGATTGTCCTCCCGGTGGAGGTGAGTAAGTGATTCTCCTGCCTCAGCCTCTCGAGTAGCTGGGATTACAGGCACACACCACCACACCCGGCTAATTTTTGTATTTTTAGTAGAGACGGGGTTTCACCATGTTGGCCAGGCTGGTCTCGAACTCCTGACCTTGTGATCTGCCCACCTCGGCCTCCCAAAGTGCTGGGATTACAGCCGTGAGCCACCTTTCCTGGCTTCTTTTTGCTTTTTAGAGTCAGGGTCTCGCTATATTGCCCAGGTTGGATTCTAACTCCTGGGCTCAAGTGATCCTCCCGCCTCAGCCTCCTGAGTAGCTGCAACTTGGCGTGTGCCACTGCACCCGTCTTTCCTTTTGACTTTTTATTATAGAAAGTTTCAAATTTACTAATAAGTTGAAATAATAGTGCATGAGCATTTTTTACCTACCACCTAGATTTAACAATTTAATTGAACCGAATTTGGTTTGTGAAGTACAGTATTTTAGTCATGTATCAAGATTTTATAGGCAAAGTGATACAATTTTTTAAAAATCTGTTACTGAAAGGCCCCTGTAATAACACTACCCCTGAAAAAACTTTGGTGTGGTCATGGTATGTGCACCAGAAATCTCTCGGCTTCCCCACTTTCATGGCTTCATTTCTCCAATTTACTTCCTCAAATATTACGCCAAAGTTTACTAGGGCTTGCCTTTATATGTTTACATTTTATTAAATTATAACTTTCTAGCCGTCCTGGTGTCCTGGTCCTGATAAAGGTTTCCAGGATATTTCACCCATTAGTTTGTATAATTTCCTATCTCTACAGACTTAATTACAAATTCCAAATCTACCTTAGCTTTTTCCACTTTTATGGGGAAAAAAAAGGAATGGGACTGTTGTAATTACTTAGTAACCTCTTCTGAAACCTTCTCCTTAGCCTTGCCTAAGCCTGATGTTTTCCTTTTTCCTGAAATATTTAATTTTCCAACTCTGTGAATCTAAGTTTTGCCCACAGTAGGCACTAACCGAGTGCTTACGGGGTAAACAGCTGTGTGGTGGTCTTTTGGGTTCTGGGTGGTGAGCCAGGGTCCCGCTCAGAAGAACCACAAACTGAAAAGCAGGCTGTCACATACAGTGAGTGACACACAATTACAGAAGATTATGGAGCCTGGGAGAGGAGTCATGTTTTTTTTTTTTCCTATTTTCTGAAGGAGTTGAGCCTTGAGCATAGACAGAAAGGAGGGAAAATGAGGGAAAAGTTTGAGTCTAGAGAAATACCAGCAGCTCCTACCTAAATGCCATTCCCATTCACTTCTGCAGTTTGAGACAACATTCCTGGCTGCAGGTCTTCCCAAGACCCCACTCAGTTGTAAGTTATTAACCACATCTTAAGAAGCCATTCTGTGAGAATAAAAGATCCTTCTTTGAGCTCTTACCATGTGCAAAATCCTATAGGTGTATTACCTCATTTAACTCTCATAATCCCATTTTATGAACTGTGGAAATTGAGGCTAAATTACTTGCCCAATCACAGAAGGCAAAGCCAATACCCTTTATTCATTCTTTTTTTCTGAAATTGCCTTAAAAAAACCACCATAATTCCACCTCCAGAGATAACATTGCAGACTTTTTCTATGTAAGCACCATGATAGAAACATACAATATGGATCTTTGTATAAACATGAAATAAGGTACCATTTGTAATCTGATTTTTCACTTAAAATATATCATGAATATCTTTCTATATTAATAAGTATGTTGTTATATCTACCTTATTGCTGTAATGGCTGCATAGTATTCCACTTTTTAGAAATTTTTATTTTAACTAACTCCTATTGATGGGCATCAACTTTACTTTTTTTTCTTTCTTTCTTTGACATTTTTATTTTATTATTATTATTATTATTATTATTATTATTATTATTATTATTTCGGATGAAGGCTTGCCCTCTCACCCATGCTGGAGTGCAGTGGCGCGATCTCGGCTCACTGCATCCTCCACCTCAAGCGATTCTCCTGCCTCAGCCTCCCGAGTAGCTGGGATTACAGGCGTGTGCCACCGTGCCCAGCTAATTTTTTGTATCTTTAGTAGAGACGGAGTTTCACCATGTTGGCCAGGCTGATCTCGAACTCCTTACCTCAAGTGATCCTCCTCCTTTGGCCTCCCAAAGTGCTGGGATTGCAGGCGTGAGCCATCGTTCCCAGCCAAGAAACCCCTTTTCTTAGTTTTAATGAGAACGCATCTTCTTAGACACCGAGGTATTGTTTTACTGTAAACTCAAATGTCCTGACCTCCGTCTCCTGCCGGCTGGCCATTTGTAGAAAACCCCTAGGCGAAAGAGGAAGCTTTGCATCTCCCAATCAGCCTAATTGGTTAGTCCCCTTGGAATTCCCATGGGGTCAGGACACGGTTGTCATTGTAGTTGTCATTGTTTCCAGGGTTAACTGTCATAAGCATGAGGAAAGGCAGTTTAAAGCCATTGGATATTCAGTTTTGTGTTCCTGCATTTATGTGACCAATTTCATACTTGGAGTTTGTTCAGAAGAGTGAAAAATATTTCGAGTGCTATCTCTTCTAAACCGTGGCAAACCACACTCTATTAAGACAGCACAGAAGACTGAGGAAGAAAAATGTTTACGAAACATTTTGCTTTGGTCTGCCTCATGATAAGTAATTGTACCGGTCATTACTTTTTCCACTGAATTGACTGGTGTCTCTGACATGCTCTCCGGTGAGCCGCAATGGCTTCATTACCTCCTCTCTTCTCCTTTTTCAGGGTCTTTGGCCATTGTCCAGAAAGAATTACACTTTCCCTCTTAGAAGCTCACGTCTTTCTTCTCTTGGGCCACTTCCACGCCAGCCTCTTCCACACTGCCTTCCTGAGGTCAGGCACTGGCATGGAGCTCTGTTTCCTCTTCTCCTCCCTAGGGTTGTAATCTGGCTTTCCCCCAATCTTTCTATTGTTTCCACTTCACCAGTGATTTCCTCCTTGTTGTCCAGAAATAGGTCAGGATAAGAAATTCCCCTTTTTGACTTCTTCAGCCTTCTTGTTAACAAAGCAAAACAAGGTTGAATACCTTATTCAATGCTCAGCATTTTTTTTTTTTTTTTTTTGAGTCCGAGTCTTGCTCTGTTGCCTAGGCTGGAGTGTAGTGGCTCCAGCAATTCCCCTACCTCGGCCTCCCAAGTAGCTGGGACCACAGGTGTGTGCCATCACACCCAGCTAATTAAAAAAAAAATTCTGTAGAGACAAGGTCTTGCCATGTTTCCCAGGCCGATCTCAAACTCCTGGGCTCAAGTATTGCACCCTCCTCGGCCTCTCAGAGTGCTGGGATTACAGATGTGAACCCCTGCACCCACCCAAAGGTCAACTTTTAACTGCCTGAAACTTTTGATAGGTCAGAGAGATGAATTCTCTTGTTCACAATACACAGTCAGAATTACCTTGGCTTACGAGTTCAGGGCACAGAACATTGGTGTCACACAAACGTGGGCTCAAAAGCTGCAATTACACAGTGGCATTTTGTGGATTTTTTTTGTAGAGATGGGATCTCAGTAGATTGCCAAGGCTGGTCTCAAACTTCTGGCCTCAAGCAGTCCACCCATCTCAGCCTCCCAAAGTGTTGGGATTACAGGTGTGTTTTGAGTCTTGGGGACCAACTGGGATTCTCTTCTCCCCTTTATCTTCTGTATCCAATCTAGCCCCTGCCATTTCTTTTTTTCTGGTGCCTCTTGGGTTTGCTCTTTTCTCTCCTTTCCCATTCTCCTCCATTAAACAACGCTCCTCTTGTCATGCTCCGAAACCTCAAATCTGAACTTTTACTTCTCCTATCACAGAAACTTCCCACACTCTAACTGCTTATTACCCCTCTACCTTCACCACCAAATTGTAAATTCTGTGAGAACAGAAACCCAATTTTTTGAATTTGCTATTGTGTCCTCAATTTCCATCACAAACAGGTTCTAACACTGACAGTTGAATGAAGGAACGAATGAATGAGTTCTTGGATTGCTACAACTGCCTTTAAACTTCTAGTAAACTTTTGCTGCCATCGGCAGGTGAATATAAAACACTCTTCATAGGCCAAGCCACCCTGACTCATACCTGTTATCCCAGCACTTTGGGAGGCCAAGGTGGGGAGGATGGCTTGAGGGCAGGAGTTTGAGACCAGCCTGGGCAACATAGTGAGACCCCATCTGTACAGAAAAATTACATAAAATAAAATTAAGGCTAGGTGCAGTGGCTCATGCCTGTAATCCCAGCACTTTTGGAGGCCAAGGAGAGACGATCACATGAGGTCAGGAATTCAAGACGAGTCTGGCCAACATGGTGAACCCTGTCTCTATGAAAACTATAAAAATTAGCTGGCTGTGGTGGCGTGCACCTGTAATCCCAGCTACTTGGGAGGCTGAGGCAGGAGAATTGCTTGGACCCAGGAGGCAGAGGTTGCAGTGAGCCAAGATCATGCCACTGAACTCCAGCCTGGGCGACAGAGTGAGACTCCATCTCAAAAAAAAAAAAAAAGTTTTATTGCAATGCTCAGGGCAGTAAGCATTGTAGTAGAAAATAAGTAATTTGTATTTTTAAAATGTGTAATTCATCCCGGCACTTTGGGAGGCTGAGGTGGGTGGATCACTAGGTCAAGAGATCAAGATCATCCTGGCCAACATGGTGAAACCCCATCTCTACTAAAAACACAAAAAATTAGCTGGGCGTGGTGGCGGGCACCTGTAATCCCAGCTACTCAGGAGGCTGAGGCAGGAGAATCGCTTGAACCCGGGAGGCAGAGGTTGCAATAAGCCGAGATAGTGCCACTGCACTCCAACCTGGGTGACAGAGTGAGACTCCATATCAATAAATAAATAAAGTAAGTAAATAAAATACTGTTCATGATATTCTGCTCCCATGAGAGGCTTGCTGTTCCTCCTCACTGCGGCCCTATGACTTCCCGTCTGGCGCCTTCAGTCGCTGCTTCGTCTCCTCCTTGGATGCCTTTTCTTTTGTCCTCTCATCAAAACCAACTCATCCGTGAGGCTCCAGCTCGAGCTCTATCTCCTCTATGAAGCCTCCAAACCTTTCCCACCGACACAGACCTCTGCCTTCTTTGATCATCTGCTGGACTTCAGTTTAATGCTTTAATGATTCCACTTGTATGGGTCCTGTCTACCAACCCGGTTTAGGTATCTTTGAAGATAGGAGCTACCTACTTTTTAGGTCTTTTGCATCCTCCACACTCCTCATCTAAAGCTGCGTCCACTCTGACTCACCTTCCTAACCTGCCAGGCAGGGTCTTTTTGTTTTTTAAACTTTAAGTAGGCTAGGCCGGGCGCAGTGGCTCATGCCTGTAATCCCAGTGCTTTGGGAGTCTGAGGCAGGCAGATCACAAGGTCAGGAGATCGAGACCATCCTGGCTAACACGGTGAACCCCGTCTCTACTAAAAAATATAAAAAATTAGCCGGGCATGGTGGCAGGAGCCTGTAGTCCCAGCTACTCCAGAGGCTGAGGCAGGAGAGTGGCGGGAACCCGGGAGGCGGAGCTTGCAGTGAGCCGAGAGCACTCTGCACTCCAGCCACTGCACTCCAGCCTGGGAGACAGAGCGAGACTCTGTCTCAAGAAAAAAAAAAAAAAAACTTTAAGTAGGCTATGTGGAGGTCGAGTTAGATATCTTCGGAACAAGCCTTAGATTTCTTTTTCTGTTTTAAGGGAATTTTTTTGTTTTTCTCCAATTTTGTTACTGTGAGTGCACGAAGGCATATTCAACAGCTCATTGCTCCCCTGCCTCTCCTGCACCATCCAACATCTCACTGCAGTATCCAGCAACCCACAGGCCTGCTGGGTGTGGTGGACAGTCCCCAAGATCAGGTTATCCGTGTCAAAATATTGAGTGGTTGATGAGTGCTCCAAGTAGGCACTAGAGCCTGCTGAGAGCACTCAGGTTTCTGCACAAGCTCAGTGGATTTGAGCCCTCATCATTGTTCATTGCTATGTAAGTCAAGGGTTGGTCATAGGTCCTGCCTTGGACTGTCATTTCAGGAAGCAGGGCAGCTACAGCAGCAGTCCCCAACGTTTTTGGCACCAAGGATCCATTTTGTGGAAGACAATTTTTCCATAGATTGGGGGTAGGGGGATGGTTTCGGGATGAAACTGTTCTATCTCAGATCATCGGGGATTAGATTCTCTTAAGGAGCGCGCAACCTAGATCCCTGGCGTGTGCAATTCACAGTGGGGTTTGCGCTCCTGTGAGAATCTAATCCCTCTGCTGATCTGACAGGAGGCGGTAAAGCTCTCTTGCCTGCTGCTCACTTCCTGCTGTGCGGCCCCTTTCCTAACAGGCCATGGACAGGTACCAGTCTGCGGCTGGGGGGCTGGGGACCTCTGAACTACAGGCTTCTCCACCTGCACAAGTTCTGAGAAGTCAGACTATCCAGAGCAAGAGGGGCAGGAACTTCCTTGTCTCACTGAGAATCTTCGGCCAATCCCAACTCTCAATGGGCATATGACTCACACGGTGATCATCTTAAAATGCAGATTCTGAGTCAGTGATTTGAAAAGGGACCTGAAATCTTGCAATTGTAACAAGCTCCCAGATGATACCAATGGCGATGTTGATGCTGCCTGTCTGTGGACCACACTTTGAGTAGCAAGGGTCTGCAATATGGACATTTCCTTTTCCAGTGAACTTGAGCAAGGGAGGAGCATTTCAAGGAAGACACCTCCCATGCACACTGTCATTAGTTGCAGCATCTCCTGTAGCAATCGGGCTAAATCTGTCTTTAATTCTTTTTCAAACAGCATATCCAAGTTTTGCAATCATAAGCACCAGCCAGGAGAATATATATTCCATGCAGAAAATGATGATGCCCAATTTACCAAAATGTTCACGCTGAATATAAGAAGTAAGTTAAATTGCTGAGAATTTGATTTTTATTTTTTAATTCCTTAATTTTTTATTAGTCTTAACTAGGAAAAGTTAAGTAATGGCTTAGAAGGGCTACTACAAAACTGTTTTTGTACGCTGAAGTGTTTTGAAACTTTACTCTCATATCTACTGGCATTGATCATATATCTCTTTATTTTTTATGTTATTTTGTTCTGTTTCATTTTTAAGACCGAGTCTCACTCTACCACGCAGGCTGGGGTGCCATGGCACAATCATAGATCCCTGTAGCTTCAAACTCCTGGGCTCAAGTGATCCTCCTAAGCTTCCCGAGTAGCTGGGACTACAGGCACGCGCCACCATGCTCAGCTAATTTTAAAACCATTTTTGTAGAGAGGGGGCCTCCCTTTGTTGCCCAGGTTGGTCTCAAACTCCTGGCCTTAAGGGATCCTCATACCTTGGCCTCCCAAAGTGCTAGGATTACAGGCGAGAGCCACTGCACCTGGCCATATATCTCTTTCTGTGTGTATCATCAGAAGCTGAAAGACTTATTTCACATTGTCTCTGAATATGAATTAGTGTTATGACTTTATTGATTTTAGTATTTTGAAAGGTCATGTTAAGGAAAGGCTGAAAGTCATTTTATCTCTCATTTATTTGTTTTTAATAATTTTCATTTCTTTGGCTTGTAAAACAATGAGAAGTCCAAGTTCTCCTGAAGCTAAGAATCATTTTAAGGCATGCAAACAGGTGGAGGTCTGTACCTCAGCTCTCTCCAGGGGGAGGCTGGCAACGGAAAAATGGTGTGTAGCAGAGAGGTTGCATGGCAAGGAGGTTGCATGGCAAGGAGGTTGCATGGCAAGGAGGAAAGAAGAAATTACCAGAGGTCTGGAGGCATCCTAAATGAGACATCCTCCCAGAAGCACAAACTGCCCTGGAGTAAATGGGTAGCCTGTACTGTAGGCAACTTTGAAACTATTTCCAGAAAGTACCATACTCCATGAGCTTATTTTATTTTATTATTTTCAGAGACAGGGTCTTGCTGTGTTGCCCAGGCTGGTCTTGAACTCCTCGGCCCAAGTGATCCTCCCGCCTTGGCTTCACAAAGTATTGGTATTATAGGAGTGAACCACTATGCCCAGCCAGTGAGCTTATTTCACACGTTCTTTTCTGTAGGGAAACCTCAAGTGCTCGCAGAAGCATCGGCAAGTCAGGCGTCCTGTTTCTCGGATGGATACCCATTACCATCTTGGACCTGGAAGAAGTGTTCAGACAAGTCTCCCAAGTAATAAGGACATTGATGCCTCTTATAATGGAAGAACATAAAACTCTCTGACCTGTTGACTCTTTCATGAATACAGTTTAAGAGGAAATGATGAAATATTTAAAATGCTAACCTTCTCAATCAGCCATAACTCTCAATGGTCATAGACTGTTTCTGATAACTTATACTGGATGAATCTCTTTTAGAACTCGCTGCAGAAATCCTAACTTCCAATCTGATGACAGCTCATCTGTCTAAATTCTTTGCCATTTTTTTTTTCAGCTGCACAGAAGAGATCACAGAAGGAGTCTGGAATAGAAAGGCTAACAGAAAAGTGTTTGGACAGTGGGTGTCGAGCAGTACTCTAAACATGAGTGAAGCCATAAAAGGGTTCCTGGTCAAGTGCTGTGCATACAATTCCCTTGGCACATCTTGTGAGACGATCCTTTTAAACTCTCCAGGTACAACATTTGCTCTTGTGATATTCCACCATCAGGAATTCCCCATTAGAAGTTAGTCCCCATCGCTGACTTTTACTTGGGGAATTTTACAGGAGAGTATAGGGTCAGTGTGTGAGAAAAGGTTTCTTGAGTCAGGCAAGAATCCCCAGAGAGACTGTTTCGCAGGTTGGGGCGGAGTCCTGCCTGTGCCCTTGTGACTCATGTGTCACAGTGACCGGGAGAAGCAGAAACTCCCGGTGTGGTGAATCTCCATGGAAAGATCTAACTCTAGAGAAACAGATTTTGTCACTTGGAGTCTCTGTCATTTTCCCTTTTGATTAGCCTCCTTATTTGCCCTCAGCTTGCTGTTTTATAATTTTTGGTTTGCTTTTTAGAGCCCTCCTAAGTTAAACAATTGTGAAACCTGGCTGCCCACCCTAGTAATTAGGATCACCAACCTCACAAAACTGACTTCTCCACTTTCATGTGCGACCTTCATAAAAGGGATATGAACTTCTTTTTTCTCTGACTTGTACATCCTGTGGGTTTAAATCCATGCATTTTTTTTTTTTTTGAGATGGAGTCTCGGTCTGTCACCCAGGCTGCAGTGCAGTGGCGTGATCTTGGCTCACCTCTGCCTCCAGGGTTCAAGCGATTCTCCTGCCTCAGCCTCCCAAGCAGCTGGGATTATAGGCACCTGCCACCACGCCCAGCTAATTTTTGAATTTTTTTAGAGATGGGATTTCACTGTGTTGCCTGGGCTGGTGTCTAATTCTTGGACTCAAGTGATCCTCCCATCTTGGCCTCCCAAAGTGCTGGGACTACAGGCGTGAGCCATCGTGCCTGGCCCAGATGTAATTCTTGTAAATTTACCCTAGTAAATGGTTTTAAAGAATGGATTGAGAATAATCTGCAATTTTCTAGGGAGGAAATGTGTCCTTTACAGGGACATTGCCTGATTTTCTGTGGGGAGTAGAGTATATGTGGAGTGGTTGTGAGGACTGAAAATGATTATTACTGAAACAGGATGTGAGAGATTATAATGAGTTGTCCACTATTTATAATGTCACACAGGAATTCTGTTTCATCGCTGAGTGACACTCTTTTGTTGCAGGCCCCTTCCCTTTCATCCAAGACAACATCTCATTCTATGCAACAATTGGTGTTTGTCTCCTCTTCATTGTCGTTTTAACCCTGCTAATTTGTCACAAGTACAAAAAGGTAAAAGCAAAGGTAAAAATTCATTATTCTTTCCTCTATCTGCAGAACTGCCTATTCCTAACTGACTCATCATTTCATCTCTGAAGCAATTTAGGTATGAAAGCCAGCTACAGATGGTACAGGTGACTGGCTCCTCAGATAATGAGTACTTCTACGTTGATTTCAGAGAATATGAATATGATCTCAAATGGGAGTTTCCAAGAGAAAATTTAGAGTTTGGTAAGAATGGAATGTGCCAAATGTTTCTGCAACATTTCTTTTCCATTGGAAAATCTTTAAAATGCACGTACTCACCATTTGTCTTTGCAGGGAAGGTACTAGGATCAGGTGCTTTTGGAAAAGTGATGAACGCAACAGCTTATGGAATTAGCAAAACAGGAGTCTCAATCCAGGTTGCCGTCAAAATGCTGAAAGGTACAGTATAGTGGAAGGACAGCAACAAAGATGCACAAAAATGGGAGGCCCAGTTTCCCACCCATGCCTTCTTCTCTTTTCCATCCTTTTAATGGTTACTGTTTGCCATGTTTCAAGGCTAGAAATGGAGTGGATTGGGGTGTCAACCCAGTCATGAATACAAAATTCAAGTCATAAATACAAAACTCCACCTCTTCTTCCACTTCTCTCTTTGTTTATTTTTATTTTATTTTATTTTTTTGAGACAGGGTCTCACTCTGTCACCTAGGCTGGAGTACAGTAGTGTGATCATGGCTTACTGCAGCCTCCACCCCCTGGGCTCAGGCTCCTAAGCAGCTGGGGCTACAGGCACGCACCACCACGCTCAGCTAAGTTTTTTATTTTTGATAGAGACGGGGTTTCACCATGTTGCCTAGGCTGATCTGGGACTCCTGAGCTCAAACTATCTGCCCGCCTCGGCCTCCCAAACTGTTGGGATTATAGGCGTGAGCCACTATGCCAGGCCTATTTAGTTTTTATAGGCTTTGATATTTGGGGATACAGTTGCCACAGGCAGAAGTTCTTTCTTACATTTGTTTTGTTTTATTTTGTTTTATTTTTAGAGACAGGATCTTGCTCTGTTACCCAGGCTAGAGTGCTGTGATCATAGCTCACTGCAGCCTCGACCTCCTTGGCTCTAGCGATCCTCTCACCTCAGCCTCACAAGAGTGTGCCAAGACAATTGGCTAATTTTTTTTTTTTTTTGTAGAGATGGTGTCTCACCATATTGCCCAGGATGGTTGCAAACTCCTGGCTCAAGTGAGGCTGCCTTGGCCTCCTAAAGTGCTGGGATTACAGGTGTGGGTTGAAACAGACTCTGGGTAGGAGAGAAAACTGGGGCCCTTTGTATCCTCACTTCATTGCTCCATCCATTCCGATCTGGCGTCCAGCCCCATTGCTGGCCTCACCGTTACCACCGCTGACCCAGCAAAAGCATCTCCAGCTGGCTCTCTTGCTAAGGTCAACGGTGACCTCAAACCAAACCAAGCCTAACGGATATTTTTCAGTCCTCATTACTTGATTGTTCAGCATGAATTGATGCTGTTGATTCTTCTCTCCATCCAGAAGCTTTCTTTCTATGGGTTTTGTGTCACCATATTCTGGTTTTCCTCCCACCCCTCTGCCCTTCTCAGTCCTTTGTGGGCTCATCTTCTTCCATCCAGCTTTTGTTGTTGTGGCTGATTTTGAAACACAGCCTTGCTCTGTTGCCCAGGCTGGAGTGCAGTGGTGTGATCTCAGCTCACTGCCACCTCCACTTCCCAGGCTCAAGCCATCCTCCCACTTCAGGCTCCTGAGTAGGGGGGACTACAGGCATGCGCCACCATGCCTGGCTAATTTTTGTATTTTTGGTAGAGATGGGGCTTCGCCATGTTGCCCAGGTTCCGTCCAGCTTTTTATGGGGCATCCCTGTAGGCTTGCTCCTGGACCGCCTTGCGTTTTCGCTCCACACACTCAACACAGTCCATCCCCACTACGCCCGTGATGTCCTCCCATACACCAAGGGCCCTCATGCTTGCGTCTCCTTTCGGAGCTTCAGGTTCATATGTTAAATGTTTGGATGTCTCAAAGGTCCCTTTAACACGGTGTATGCAAGGTGAATTCCCCTAACCCTGGCCCTGCACCAGCAGTCCTCTCTGTGACTGGTAATGAATGCCAGTGAATAAATAACCACATTCTATATAGTTGGGCACACTAGAAACCCGTGACTTTTCCTTGACACCTTCCTCTTTCTAACACCCTGTGAGCTAATCCTATCAGGTTTCCGCTTAGTGTCTCTTGATTCCATCCTCATCCCTCCGTCTCTATGACCACCACTCTAGTTCAAGGCTCTCTCCTGGACAAAAGCTTCCAAAGCAGGTTCCTGTATCCACTCTTGCCTCCCTTTGGCTTCTCCATGCTGAGGTCCAAGTGACAGTGGCGAAAAGCTAAGCAGATCAAATGGCTTTCCTACTTCACATTTCCTCCACCACCCGCATGGCTGGGCCACCGCCGCCTCCCCACCTCTTGCTCTCGGCACCCCAGAGCGCTGGCCTTCTTTCAGTTCCCCCAGCACTGTCCTCCCACCCACTGTGGGGCCTTTGCACAAGTGGATCCTTCTGCTTCCCCTTCCCCTTTCATGTAGGTATCTCCCACTGCCCCCTCAGATCTCAGCTTAAACACCACTTCCTCTGTCTCACACCACAGACAATATTGAGGCCCTTGCAATGTGCGACATTAGCTCTCTGCAGGCTTTCCCCCGTAGAATCCATCACCTTTGTCATGACATTTTTTAACATCCAATTGTTGTCCCATCTGTCCAGTAGCCCCTGTGCCTCATGAGGGCAGGGTCTGTGTCTGTGGTGCTGTGCTCTCTCCTTTCTCGACCTTTGCCCACTCTTTCACAACCCTCAGTACTGTTCTCCTCCCCTTCCACCATGAGTCACCTGGCCAGCTCCCATTTTTCTTCAGGACTCAGTTTAGACATTGAATGCTCCTTTCTCCACCCCTCCAAGGCTAAGGTAGCTATCCCTTTTGACCCTACAGTACCCCTGCACTCCTTTGCCACGTTGCATTTTTTCTTTTTTTTTTTTTTGAGACAGAGTCTCACTCTGTCGCCCAGGCTGGAGTGCAGTGGCACCATCTTGGCTCACTGTAAGCTCTGCCTCCTGGGTTCACGCCATTCTCCTACCTCAGCCTCCCTAGTAGCTGGGACTACAGGCGCCCACCACCACGCCCGGCTAAATTTTTTTGTATTTTTAGTAGAGACAGAGTTTCACCGTGTTAGGCAGGATGGTCTCGATCTCCTGACCTCGTGATCCGCCTGTCTCAGCCTCCCAAAGTGCTGGGATTACAGGCGTGAGCCACCGTGCCCGGCCCAACGTTGCATTTTTTCTTTTTCTTTCTTTTTTTTTTTTTTTGAGATAGGGTCTCACTCTGTCACCCAGGCTGGAGTGCAGTGAAGTCATCATAGCTCACTGCAAGCTTGAAGTCCTGGGCTCAAGTGATGGTCTTCAGCCTTTCCGGTAACTGGAACTACATGCATGCACCACCATGCCCAGCTAATTTTTATTTTATTTTATTTTATTTATTTATTTATTTTTATTTTATTTTATTTTTAAGTAGAGACAAGCTCTTGCTATTTTGCCCAGGCCTTTCTTGAACTCCTGGGTACCAGCAATTCTCCCGCCTGTCTCAGCCTCCCAAGATGTTGGGATTAGAGGCACGAGGACCCACGCCTTGCCTGCCGTATTGCATTTATGGCACTGTATTGTCATGGCTTATTTACTTCTCTGCCTTCTCCAGGAGACTCTAAGATCCAGGAAGACAAGGGTTGTGTCTTGTTTTTCCTTCATTCCCCAGTGTCTAGGACATTGGCTCTTACAGAGTAGGCACTCAATAAATACTTGTTGAATGACTGAACGAAAGAGGTAATGGTACATGAAAATGCTTAGAAGAAGCTAAGCATGCTGAAAAATATATTATTTTAGCCATGAGGAATAGGACATGAACAAGTAAAGCCCCGAATCCCTGTCCAGCGTGAAGCTGAAGACATGATGTATTAGGGGGTCCCAGTGCCCACAGGAAATACCACCCCCAAGCTAAAATCTTGGAAACAAGGATACCCCTGAGAGCTTGCCCAAACCAAAATAGAGGATGTCAGCACCGGAGAAGCCACTATAATGGTTAGGATGCCTTCCTGGAGAAAATAATGGAACCTGTCAATCGAACCAAATCTTCACTGAATGTAAAGAAGAGTTACTATATCTGGAAGAAAAAATCTATTCACAGAGGGGTGGTGCCTGGAGCCTGGAGAGGGAAGTCCAGAGACCCTGCCCTTGCCCCTGTGGCTGCCCGGGCTGCCCTGACCAACTGCACATCAGCCGCAATGACAGGAGCCCTTGGATTCCATAGTGACTTTCCTCACACTGTGCTTCTAAGTCAGCTTATAAGTACAGTTTGCTGAGCTATCTGGAATTTTCCCTAGAGAGAGAATGCATTGGCCAACCAGTATGTTCTAGCCTGCTTGGCAGTTTTATTTCTCAATGTCAATTAATGGGTCTCTTGAGCACTTGATAGTGGGAATTAGTCCTTTTTGACCTTCTCCCATTGGACTTGCTGGCAAATCTAATGTTCTAGACCTGAGGGCCACAGGCTAGAGTCAACCATGCTCACAACACTGTTATCTCTCTCTGACTACAACAAATTCAAGAGTTCAAACAAACAAAAAGGACATTTCTCCCTTCTGTTAGCTTGTACTGAGGAGGAAAAGCATGTATTACTATTTTGTTTGTTTGTTTTGAGGGCCAACTGTAAGGATTTTTATTTTGGTAGGTAGAGGAAAGTCCTGTTGAAAGGTGCATTACCAGATTCAACATTTATACTATAGTCTTTGTTTTGTTTTGTTTTGTTTTGTTTTGTTTTTGAGACAGAGTCTCGCTCTGTCACCCAGGCTGGAGTGGTGCAGGGGCTCAATCTCGGCTCACTGCAACCTCTGCCTCCCCAGTTCAAGGGATTCTTTTGCCTCATCCTCCTGAGTAGCTGGAATTACAGGTACGCACCGGCACGCCCGGCTAATTTTTTGTATGTTTAGTAGAGACAGGGTTTCACCATGTTGGCCAGGTTGGTCTTCAACTCCTGACCTTAAGTGATCCACCCGCCTTGGCCTCCCAAAGTGTTGGGATTACAGGTGTGAGCCACTGCGCCCAGCCCTATACTACAGTCTGAATTCTGCCTTAGGCTGGGCATGGTGGCTCATGCCTGTATTCCCAGCACTTTGGGAGGCGGAGTTGGGAGGATTGCTTGAATCTAGGAGTTCAAGACCAGCCTGGGCAACATGGTGAGACCCCAACTCTACAAAAAATATAAAAATTAGCTGGGCATGATGGCCTGTGCTTGTAGTACCAGTAACTTGGAGGGCTGAGGTAGGAGGATCACTTGAGCCCAGGAGGCAGAGGCTAC
This sequence comes from Gorilla gorilla gorilla, assembly GCF_029281585.2. Classification (NCBI taxonomy): domain Eukaryota; kingdom Metazoa; phylum Chordata; class Mammalia; order Primates; family Hominidae; genus Gorilla; species Gorilla gorilla. The sequence goes on along the minus strand of NC_073238.2, from coordinate 42,353,639 downwards.
ATACAGTAAGCTGAGATCATGTCACTACACTCCAGCCTGGGTGACAGAGTGAGATACTGTGTCAAAAAAAAAAAAAAAAAGAAAGAAAAGGAAAAAAAAAAAAGAAAAAGGAGAAATTCTGTCTTAAAACACAGGATATTGATTGTTTATTTATTTATTTATTTTAAGAGGAGTTTCACTCTTGTTGCCCAGGCTGGAGTGCAATGGTGCAATCTCAGCTAATTGCAACCTCTGCCTCCCACATTCAAGCGATTCTCCTGCCTCAGCCTCCCAAGTAGCTGGGATTACAGGTGCCTGCCACCACGCCTGGCTAATTTTTGTATTTTTAGTAGAGACGAGGTTTCACCATATTGGCCAGGCCGGTCTTGAACTCCTGACCTCAAGTGATCCACCCACCTCGGCCTCCCAAAGTGCTGGGATTACAGGCATGACCCACCATGCCTGGCTTCTCTCATAATTTTGAATTTAAATAAATAATGCAGATTGACTCTGAGCTGAGAAAAATTTTATTTAATGACATAAAATTCGTATTTTACTTGAGTTTTACATTTTTAATGCTCCTTTCTTTGACAGAAAAAGCAGACAGCTCTGAAAGAGAGGCACTCATGTCAGAACTCAAGATGATGACCCAGCTGGGAAGCCACGAGAATATTGTCAATCTGCTGGGGGCGTGCACACTGTCAGGTAACCCACTTCCACGAAAATCACCTCATCAAAAAGACTGTAGCTTGATGACAAAGAGGATGTTTGCTCTCTCTCTCTCTCTCTCTTTAATTCTTTTTCTTTTCTCAGTCACAGTGTGAACTCTCAAACCCAAGTGGAATTAGACACTGAGCACTCTATAAATCAGAGGGGTCAAAATAAAGAATGCCTCATTCATCTGCTTTATCGGGATATATTGCATAATTCTCACCTGCTTAAAAACAACAACAACAACAACATTGCAAGTACATTTGGTGGTGTCTGTGCTTCTCTCCCAGCTTGGAAGCTGGTGCACAGGCGTGGTGAGAGTGGTTACAGAGCCTGGCCACTGCCCCAGTTGGGCTGCCGTCAAATACGGCACAGCCTAGCTAGGATATCAGACTTTACTTTCCCAGAATTCTCTGGGGCATGCCCTCTGATCCTCTCTCTTCTGCCTAGAAATACCCAAATGATGTGCCCAAGGTTCATTCTTTCTGCAGCAGCAGGCCTGGGGCTGGTACTAAAAGAAAGGAAAAAGAGGAAAGTGAATCTGAGAGAGGACGGGGAATATATTTCTCCCTCCTCAAGCAAACAGCAAATCAGCATATAGTTACCAAGTGTTCACCTATAATACACAGCTAGAACATTACTTTCAGTTGCCAACTGGAGAATCCAGGAGGCCAGTGGTATTGGTGAGGCCACACATACAAACAAGGGCCACAGAGAATGTCAAGAAGATGCTGCTTTCCAAAGAAATTTGAGCAAAAGCTGAAACTGAATTTAAAGTATAAGAAGAGCTAGGCTCAGAAAAAGTTGTACTGTCCCCAAGTCAGCAGAGAACCGAGCCCTCCTAAGAGTATGTTGTCTGCTACATAGACTTCTGAAATAACAGTTTGCTTTGTGTATGCCTATAATTGAAACTGTAACTATTTCAGGACCAATTTACTTGATTTTTGAATACTGTTGCTATGGTGATCTTCTCAACTATCTAAGAAGTAAAAGAGAAAAATTTCACAGGACTTGGACAGAGATTTTCAAGGAACACAATTTCAGTTTTTACCCCACTTTCCAATCACATCCAAATTCCAGGTAAGAGGCTGGGTCAGGGTTTCATAATTACACATCATAGAACGTAGACAAAGTGTGCTGTTCAAACACACTTCGTTGACCAGTTTCTAAAGGCACTGTGAGGCCTGTGGGTCCTGCAACCTAGAGATTTCCTGAATCTTTGCTATAGTTTCCCTGTTGACATGGAACAACGAGTCCTGTCCCTTTCCTTCAGTACAGGTACTATAGCTGAGCTAGTCTCTCTCCACCCATGCCTGCATCACACCCTAGACGCCTATTTGGTTTGGGGAAAGGTGCATTATTCAGTGTTTCAGGACACCTGGTTGCCTCACAGGTATTGGTAGAAAGAATGAAGACTTTTTCCAAAGTCCTTAACATATTCAAAGAGAGCAGCTCGGGTCCTGGGACTATTGCGCAAAAGAACGCTGAACTCAAATTGGATTCTAAGATATTAGGATGGATTGATTGACACGTGATGGGGACACAGTAAAGTAGCAGTAACCTTGTCTCTTCTCTGCGTTTATCCTCCGCATCTATGGGGATCCTGAGAGATGCTTGGTCCTGCAGGGATTTATTGCTTTAGCGGGCATAAATGAGGGCTGTAGGAGTTTGCTGGATCTCCTCCTCATCCTTGAACTTTCTTGCTAATTACTTGAGCATCATGGCTTTGTAGCACCTTTCTCTGAATGGATTCCCAGGCATTCTGATGGAGGCATTCGTTGAGCCTTGGAGCATTCTTTTTTTTTTTTTTTCAGACAGAGTTTCGGTCTGTTGCCTAGGCTGGAGTGCAATGGTGTGATCTCGGCTCACTGCAACCTCCACATCCCAGGTTCAAGCGATTCTCTTGCCTCAGCCTCCCGAGTAGCTGAGATTACAGGCATGTGCCACCACGCCCAGCTAATTTTGAATTTTTAGTGGAGACAGGGTTTCACCATGTTGGTCAGGCTGGTGTTGAACTCCTGACCTCAGTTGATCCACCCACCTAGGCCCTGCAAAGTGCTGGAATTACAGACATGAGCCACCGCACCTGGCTGAGCCTTGGCGCGTTCTTATTTCCCTCCTTGTATGGAAGTTCTCCCTTATTCTGAAGGGTATTTGTTTATTGGAGACTTTTTTCTTTACCAGGGGCTTTTTAGGGATACATTTGAGAGTCCCGGCTTTGTTTTCTTAGAATGTAAGTTGTAAGTGCAGGCCTCTGGCCTTCCAGGTCTGAGACACAGACCCAGTGTCTTAAAGCCACCAGGCCCCACGGAGATCCCCATGCACGTCCATGTGCAGCTGCCCTTAACCTGTGCATGCCCGTCACACCAGTCCTCCCCTTTACACTCATTTCCCAGCTCATCATCTAGAAATGAGAACTCTATAAAGCCACTCATATTCTGGAACAGAGGGGCTATCCTACTGAGTCCGATGTGTGTGACCAGTATCCACTGGTCAGTACTTAGCCCCTTTGATTCGTTCTGTTCACTGGAATATTAAATACACTGAAATTATTCCTTTTGGAATATTTGTGGTCTGAAAGCATGAAGCCATTTCCTAAAGATATGTAAATTGTAAATTGGGTTAAACTCATATATTAGAATAAATTGAATCATGATCTATTTATAATTCCTACAGAGCTCCTCAGGGAAGAATTTTTATATACCTTAAAAGAGATTTGTATTATTGCTATTTATTAATTTCACAGTAAAAAGAAATGAGCTTTACAAAGGCAAACTGGAAAAAAGAAGGATGGTGAAACGCTTACGGGACTCTCGGGAAGATCTGTATTATGTGAGGGAAAGTGGGCTGAGTTCACAAACCAAAGAATGAGATCGATGTGAGTCCTGGTTCCACTCGAATCATATTTATCTCACTGTGCCTAATTTCTCTTTTATAAAATGCCACCCATCTCATAGGTTGTGGCAAGGATTGAGTGAGGTCCTTTTTGAACTGTAAGATTCTATATGGAAAACAGGGATTACTTTTATCTTAGACTGGCAAGCCCAGTTACACAGATGTTTTTAATGTACACAAAAAATGGACAAATGGATGGTGTGCTTTTAATTTAAAAGTCAATTTATAACTGGAATCCATTTATTTGATGAATTACATTTTTAAAATAAAATGTCTGCTGAGAAGAATAATGTAAATAATGAAAAAACAAAATTTTTTAATAGCATGCCTGGTTCAAGAGAAGTTCAGATACACCCAGACTCGGATCAAATCTCAGGGCTTCATGGGAATTCATTCCACTCTGAAGGTAATATTTTATTCTAAGTAGTAGCACTTTAAAATGGAAATGAATGCAAAAGTTTTATGTTAGCTATTTTTTAAAAGTGTATAAACACAAAAGCATTTTAAAATTAGCTAATTGTCAGATGATAGCTAAAAGCCAGTTTGTATACTGTAGATTTTATGTCAACATTCAACTAATAAACACTGAGGACTATTTTATTTGGTCAGATTATTCATTTAAAGTCATGTATTAATTACAGCCATCTTATTACCTGACAAGTGGAAGAGATAATGAGTTCCGAAGTTACATAGAATTTGGATTAACTTCTGCTTACTTTGCTTTCTGACTGGATGACTTTGGACAAGTTATGTGACCACCAGAATCACAATTTTCTTGTTTATAAAATAGGCCTAACACTACCTTCCTCACAGGACTGTTAGAAGGAGTAAATGAGGGGTTGGGCGTGGTGGCTCACGCCTGTAATCACGCCTTGGGAGGCCGAGGCAGGCAGGTCACCTGAGGTCAGGAGTTCAAGACCAGCCTGGCCCAACATGGAGAAACCTTGTCTCTACTAAAAATACAAAAATTAGCTGGGTATGGTGGTGCACACCTGCAATCCCAGCTACTTGGGAGGCTGAGGCAGGAGGATTGCTTGAACCCAAGAGGCAAAGGTTGCAGTGAGCTGAGATTGCACCACTGCATTCCAACCTGGGCAACAGAGTGAGACTTCAACTCAAAAAAAAAAAAAGAAAGAAAGAAAAAAAAAGGAAGGAGTAAATGGAAGAATATAAAATGCACAATACAGTTTATAAAATAGGATAGATGGGCCGGGCACAGTGGCTCACGCCTGTAATCCCACCACTTTGGGAGGCTGAGGTGGGTGGATCACGAGGTCAGGAGATCAAGACCATCCTGGCTAACATGGTGAAACCCTTCTCTACTAAAAATACAAAAAATTAGCATGAGCCTGTAGTCCCAGCTACTCGGGAGGCTGAGGCAGGAGAATCCAGTTGCAGCATGCCAAGATCGTGTCACTGCACTCCAGCCTGGGCGACAGAGCGAGACTCCTTCTCAAAAAAAAAAAAGGGATAGACAATTAATATTAATTCCTTTCCCACTGTGACAGCCCTACCTAGTGCAAAAGAGAAGTATCTGAAACTCCTGACTAATCAATCAGGAGGTCATCGGTCATCAAAGCAGTTCCAAAGTTTATCTCTAACCAAAACAAGTCTCCAGTGACCCTTCATAGGCGGCATAAACAGGTCATCTCTAATGCTGCCGGGAAGATAATGCGATAGCTTCATGTGTACGTCTTAGCACCTCACCTAACTCTGGCTTGAATAACCTTCCCATAGAGATTTAATAAGGCAACTTCTTAGAGTTTTGGCAAAAGTGAAGACTGGCTCTATTTTACAGATGAAATTGAATATGAAAACCAAAAAAGGCTGGAAGAAGAGGAGGACTTGAATGTGCTTACATTTGAAGATCTTCTGTGCTTTGCATATCAAGTTGCCAAAGGAATGGAATTTCTGGAATTTAAGTCGGTATGCTCCTTTTAAAGAAAAAACAAACCAAAAAAAGATTTGAAAAGATGTGCTTATATATGTTTTCTTGTTTATTTTAACTTGTATCCCTTAAAGTCTGCCTTTTCTCCCCTGTTCGCTGTTGGAGTCACCTAGCATGTTACCTTGGCTCTTGGCTAATTGTAGTAGCATAAAGGCTTGGGATCCCTTTTGAGGTCACGGCTAGCCCAGCCCTCCCAGGCTGCACAAAGTCCCCTGAAACTTCCAGGGCTGAAGGTCGAGATAGGAAGTCCTCAGAAATCCTTCCTCAAAACAAAGCATAGCATTGTCAGTCCCTTTCTGAACGGCTGTTCAGGTTGTGCCCTGCATGTGGGCATTCAACCCAGGGGATGAGTGGAGGCTGAAACCGAGCCAGCCACCCTGAGTGTCTTTGTCTAATTCTCACCCTACGTGCTGTGGGCTGGCAGCAGTCCTGCAGGCTCACTGCCTCCTCTGTTGCTAACCCCAGATCCATTCGTTGGTAAGGCCCGGGAGCCTGCTGTGAACCATGTCTCTACCCCAATTTTGCACTCTTTTTGAACTGCCTTTCCACCTGCTGTTCTCTGTGATTTCAAATGTCTCCTGCCTATAAGCAGATCATAGCCCACTCTCTGGCTACCTTCCTTCCTCGTTTGCTTGCCTTTCATTACCTTCTCTTTATTTCCCAAAATTCTTCCCCCTCATTTTTCTTGCAGTCTTCTAATCTCCTCCTCCTCTTCTCCACTTCCTTCCCCTTGCCTCTTCTCTCCTGTTTTCTCTCTGAATTTGGAAAGACTACTTTCAATTGTATTTTTTTGTTTTGTTTTGTTTTGTTTTGTTTTTTTTGGAGACAGAGTCTCGCTCTGTTGCCCAGGCTGGAGTGCAGTGGCGTGATCTTGGCTCACTACAACCTCTGCTTCCTGGGTTCAAGCAATTCTCATGCCTCAGCCTTCCGTGTAGCTGGGACCACGGGTGCATACCAGCATGCCTGGCTAATTTTTTGTATTTTAATAGAGATGGGAATTCACCATGTTGCCCAGGCTGGTCTTGAAATCCTGAGCTCAAGCAATCCACCTGCCTCAGCCTCCCAAAGTGTTGGGATTACAGGCGTGAGCCACCACACCCGGCCTTTTTTCTTTAAAAAATTACTGCCTCAGCCAGATGTTCATGGTGTGTGTCTGCAGTTCCAGCTACTTGGGAGGCCAAGGTGGGAGGACTGCTTGAGCCCAGGAGTTGGAAACTGCAGTGAGCTAGGATCGCACCACTGCACTCCATCCTGGGTGACAGAGCAAGACTCTTTCTCCAAAAAATAAAAAATAGGCAGCCGGGCGCGGTAGCTCACGCCTGTAATCCCAACACTTTGGGAGGCCAAGGTGGGCGGATCACGAGGTCAGGAGATCGAGACCATCCTGGCTAACACGGTGAAACCCCATCTCTATACAAAAAAAATTATCCGGGTGTAGTGGCGGGCACCTGTAGTCCCAGCTACTTGGGAGGCTGAGGCAGGAGAATGGCATGAACCTGGGAGGCAGAGCTTGCTGTGAGCCGAGATGGCGCCACTGCACTCCAGCCTGGGCGACGGAGTGAGACTCCATCTCAAAAAAAAAAAAAATTAATTAAAAATAAATAAATAGGCTGGGCACAGTGGTGTACATCTGTAATCCCAGTGCTTTTGGAGGGAAGCCCAAGAGTTCCAGGCTGCAATGAGCTATGACTATACCACTGCCCTTCAGTCTGTCTATTCAAAATAGTAATGAAATAAGCTTAAAAGCAATAATAATACAAGTTTTAAAAAATTACTGTCACAGTAATATTTCCGCACCTCTGAACTGCGAGGCACATTCTTCTCTTCATTTTCCCCACCTGCTGTTTGGATTCTTCTTGCTCACGCATCTTGCCCACCTGAGTCTTTCTCTATTTCACTTATACAACTACAATCCTGCTTTCACAAGCATTTTTTTTTGTTTTTGAGACAATGTCTTGCTCTGTTGCCCAGGCTGGAGTGCAGTGGTCCGATCTCAGCTCACTGCATCCTCTGCCTCCCGGGTTCAAGCGATCCTCCTGCCTTGGCTTCCCAAGTAGCTGGGGTTACAGGTGTGCACCACCACACCTGGCTAATTTTTTGTATTTTTGCAGGGATAAGGTTTCGCTATGTTGGTCAGACTGGTCTCAAACTCCTGACTCAAGTGATTTGCCCGCCTCGGCTTCCCAAAGTGCTGGGATTACAGGCGTGAGCCACTGTACCTGGCCCACGAACATCTTTATAGAGGTGGGAGAACACCTACTTAGATTGTCTGGCCTGGTTTGCTGCCCATAGCTAAGTAAATACTCAAACTACTCCCAACTGGCAGTCAAGGGGCACTGCTTCCCCTTCAACCCCAGGCTTGTAATAATATGAATTTTTGAAGAACATCCAGTTTCTTAGGACTTCTATCCTTTTATCTTCATATCAGGCCTCCCCTTTGAATCATGCGTGTCATTGTCCCCTTCTTGTCTCTCACCGCCTCCCTGATATTCCTCTGGGTGCCCCTCAGTTTCCTCTATAGGCCCTTGACTTCATCAAACATTTGTTGAGCCCCAGCTACGTGCCAAGCACTGTACTAGATGCTGGAGATACAGAGTCAGTTATGATATGACTCCTGGGCTCGAAGATCTTATGAATGATAGGGGAGACAGAGACAAGCAAACAAGCAAGTCAAAGATGACACTGAGGCTGGGGGTGGGTGGCTCAGGCCTGTAGTCCCAGCACTTTGGGAGGTTGAGACGGTGGATTGCTTGAGGCCAAGAGTTCAAGACCAGCCTGGCCAACATGGCAAAACCCCATCTCTACTAAGAATAGAAAAACAGCCAGGCACGGTGGTGCACGCCTATAATCCCAGCTACTTAGGAGGCTGAGGCATGAGAATCGCTTGAACTGGGAGGCAGAGGTTGCAGTGAGCAGAGATTGTACCGCTGCACTCCAGCCTGGGAGGCAGAGGTTGCAGTGAGCAGAGATTGTGCCGCTGCACTCCAGCCTGGGAGGCAGAGGTTGCAGTGAGCAGAGATTGTACCGCTGCACTCCAGCCTGGGAGGCAGAGGTTGCAGTGAGCAGAGATTGTACCGCTGCACTCCAGCCTGGGTGACAGAGTGAGACTTTCTCAAAAAATAAAAATAAAAAATTTTAAAAAGTTTAAAAAAGACAACACTGTAGCATGATAAGTGTTGTGACTGAAGTAAGTTCTGGGAACCCAGGGGAGGGATCTGCACAGCAGACCTGGTTGGGGGAAGGGGAGATGCAGCGGAAGAGGCTTTCTGAGGGAGTGCGTGCTTCATGCTTGGACTAATGGAGATTTTTGAAGGAAAAGGAAAACCAGCAGGGAATGTGGGATAGGATAGGAAGCATGGAATCAGGAGGAGTTTTTTTTTGGAGAAAGGTAATGAGTTGGACATACTGAATGTGAGGTGCCTTGAGCAACCAAGTAGAGCGTGGTCTAGCAGACACTTGGACACTTCTCCTGTCTGAAGCTCAAGAGAAATGTTTGGGTTGGAAATAGGGATGTGGGCAATGGTGGTTGCATCCCTAGGTTTGGATGAAATGGCTTGGGTGAGGGTGTGGGATGTGAGGATGCAGCCCTCAGGAGTAAGAGTAGGCTCGTGCACAAAGCCCCTGAGGGAGACAGGAGCTGGCAGAGCAGTGGGGAGAAAGCAGGAGTGAACCATGCGCAGGGTTCCCAGAGGAAGGACCAGAAGCGGGAGGGGCTGGCCACGAGCAGCAGACACCACAGGAAGGTCCCATCAGATCGAGACTGTGTGGGTGCCAAGCCAGTCAGTGCAGGCCTTGGCCAGAGCAGCTTGGGCAGACAGGCAGGAGGAGGAGGCAGGTTGCAGACCTGGGGTAAAGTGGGCAAAGTGAAGGTAGATGGCCCTGAAAAAACTGGGTATGGAGGAGGGAGCTCTAGAGGGGCTGTGGCACAGGGCTGCCAGTGTTCATGGTGCTGCTTTTTATTTTTTAAAGATGAAAGAGTGTACATTGGACCTTTGCTACTAGTACCCTGTTCCCCTTCAGATCTTCCTTTGTAAAGTTCATTTTCTTGTCAGACCCCTTTGATTAACATCACGACATCTCTCAGCTCAGGGACTCCTTCTAATTCCAGTTCAGTAAACCTCTCCAAACTCATTTTTAGCTTTTTGTTTTTCCGATTATTTCCCTCGATATTACTCCATTTATTCCTAAAGCTATTTTCCAGTCAGAAAAGAGATGCTGGCCAGGCGCGGTGGCTCACGCCTGCAATCCCAACATTTTGGGAGGCCGAGGTGGGTGGATCACCTGAGGTCAGGAGTTCGAGACCAGCCTGACCAACATGGCGAAACCCCATCTCTACTAAAAACACAAAATTAGCTGGGCCTGGTGGCGCATGCCTGTAATCCCAGCTACTTGGGAGGCTGAGGCAGGAGAATCACTTGAATCTGGGTCGGAGAGGTTGCAGTGAGCCGAGATCACGCCATTGCACTCCAGCCTGGGCAACAAGAGTGAAACTCCGTCTCAAAAAAAAAAAAAAAAGAAAAGAGATGCTATTTCTCACACCCACAATAAGAGTACTGGAGGACAGCTCTGAGACTCCCTCTGGAGGCTCAGGGGAAGGCCCCTGTTGGGGAGCCTCTCACTTTTGCTCAGAATCTGCAAAAGATCTGCTCCTGTTTGGCCTCTGGGGATGCTTCAGAAGCCGCACAAATAACTGCAGCCACCATAGCTGCAGAATTAGGTCTCCTATATTCACTTTGTTGCACATCATCATGGCCGCTCACGGCACGGCCCAGTAAAGATAAGAGGCCTTCCATCACCGGTACCTCCTACTGAACTTGAGTCTAGAAGAAAGATTGCACTCCAGGATAATACACATCACAGTAAATAACACTCTGGTGTCATTCTTGACAGTGTGTTCACAGAGACCTGGCCGCCAGGAACGTGCTTGTCACCCACGGGAAAGTGGTGAAGATATGTGACTTTGGATTGGCTCGAGATATCATGAGTGATTCCAACTATGTTGTCAGGGGCAATGTGAGGCTGCTATTTCCTACTTATTTTTATACGGCTATTTTGTGTTGTGTCGTTATCATGGTAAACAACTGCACTCACTGTGGTGCATTTTTGATTTATGGTAACATCAAAAAACCCTCACAGCAGTCTGCTTACTTATGCTTAAAAGGTTTTTCTGCAGCTTCAGGGAATCTTCCATCTATAATAAAAGCTGAGCAAAATAGCATCACATCTGTCCTTGGGCTAGCTAGTCAGAGTAGATCAGTTAGGGGCCTTTGAGTGCAAACCTCACTTTAAAAAACCCAAAATCTCAATACTTGCACTTAGTTCAGTTATCCTAGCTATAAAGTGACGATTGAGTTATGTTTTCAATTATGTGAAAAGCTAATAGTCACAATAAAGCACTTTAAAACATATATAACACATAAATACCTACAAAATGTTAAAGCTAAATACTTAAATATGAATTAATGAATATTTATCATCCTTTTACTGTTAACACAGGAAGACCTAAAACGTGAGTGAATTGGCCGGGCGCGGTGGCTCACGCCTGTAATCCCAGCACTTTGGGAGGCCGAGGAGGGCAGATCATGAGGTCAGGAGTTCGATACCAGCCTGACTAATATGGGGAAACTCCGTCTCTACTGAAAATACAAAAAATTAGCTGGGCGTGGTGGCGTGTGCCTGTAATCCCAACTATTCGGGAGGCTGAGGCAGGAGAATTGCTTGAACCCAGGAGGTGGAGGTTGCAGTGAGCTGAGATTGTGCCACTGCACTCCAGCCTGGGCAACAAGAGCAAAACTCTGTCTCAAAAAAAAACAAAAAAAACAAAAAAAAAAAAACAGTGTGAATTGACTTGGTAATAAAAAACTAACACAGATGTGTAGTTTTATGTGTAACACAGATGTGTTTACAAAAAGAACTATTAGAAGTAATAGATGACAAAAATGTGTAGTTGAAAATGTGTGTTTTTAAAGAATTACAACACCTGGCTGGGTGCTGGTGGCTCACGCCTTTAATCCAAGGCACTTTGAGAGGCCAAGGTGGGAGAATTGCTTGAGCCCGGGTTCAAGACCAGCCTATGGAACATGGTGAGACACTCAACTGTCTCTATAAAAAATAAAAAACTAGCTGAGTGTGGTGGCACACACCTGTGGTCTCAGCTACTTGGGAGGCTGAAGTGGGAGGATCACTTGAGCCCAGGAGGTCGAGGCTGCAGTGAGCTGTGATCATGCCACTGCACTCCAGCCTGGGCAACAGAATGAGACCCTTTTTTTTGAGACCCTGTCTCAAAAAAGAATTCCCTACTTGTGAAATAATAATAATAATATTAAATGCTGATTTAGTGCTTACTATGTGCTAAACATCTAAGTGCTTTATGCATATTAATTCATTTATTCCTCAGAGTACCCACTTGGAAACTGAGGCACAGAAAAGTAACTCGCCCATGGTTACACAGCATGTGGACTTGAACAGGAATAGTCTGAGCCCCGAGTCTGTGCTAACCGCTATGTTGTAGTGTTTCCCATGAGGGTTATGCACTTACCTCATAGCGTTGATGTGGGAAAAAACCAATAAAACCAACATGAAAGCACCTTGTCCAGGGTGAACATCCAGTAAATGTGAAAAGTCAAATTAAACTGTATTCCCGCTAGAAACAAATAATCATCTTAGCTGATTTACGATCTACTCCTACTCATCATAGACTGCTCATATGTAGTCATTCAGTTTCTACCCCACCAGCTGGTTGTCTCATATGTGGGAAAGTGAATTCCATTTGGAACCACAATTAATTTCTTTAATTAATCAAATTAACCAGACTTGCCTGCATGAATCAATAGCTCATCAGTATGCATACATTTAAAAGAGGGTTTACTTGGCTGATTAAGCATGTGCTGATTAAACATGTGCTGTGAAGGACTCCTCAACCCATGTAAAAGAAAATCAGTACAGCCAGGTGCGGTGGCTCACACCTGTAATCTCAGCACTTTGGGAGGCTGAGGCGGGTGGATCACGAGGTCAGAAGTTCAAGACCAGCCTGGCCAACATGGTGAAATCCCGTCTCTACGAAAAATACAAAAATTAGCTGGGCATGGTGGTGCATGCCTGTAATCCCAGCTACTTGGGAGGCTGAGGCAGGAGAACCACTTAAACCAGGGAGTCTGAGGTTGCAGTAAGCTGAGATAGCGCCATTGCACTCCAGCCTGGGCAACAAGAGCGAAACTCTGTCTCAAAAAAAAAGAGAAAGAAAATCAGTACAAAGCTCTGCCCCAATAACCTACCCATCTTGTGTCTTGATTCTAGTCTGAGACTATACTAAGTCAAAACTCCCTTTCATGCTAGTGGAAATTATTAAAGCCACAGAAGCCAGACTGGCATCATTTCTGGAAGTGATGACGTGGGCTCCCCTCCCGACATTCTTGTGGATGACATTTCCACTAAAGGTCTTCCCAGAAATGCTTTAACAGAAGATCTCACTAATTCACTAGTACCCACTTACCCCTAGGCAACTGACTGGCTATTCCTTAATGGAAAGTACCTCTTTCCAGTGGAAAGATGGCAAGTTAAACTTACCCATTCCAAGCACAAGCCTTTGTTCAAGAGGAGTTGTAAAGAAATATGCCTTGTGTTTTAGGCTAGTATTATTAGAATGTTAATTTGAAAGTGAAAACCTTTCACGTGAGGAATGTGATTTTCTCAATAAGGCATTAAGAGTGGTCTTAGGAAGATGATGCATTTCATCTTAATACAAAAGAAAAGAAGTCATGTCTGTATGTGGAAAATTCACCATCTTATCTCCTCTGGGTTTTCCACAGGCCCGTCTGCCTGTAAAATGGATGGCCCCCGAAAGCCTGTTTGAAGGCATCTACACCATTAAGAGTGATGTCTGGTCATATGGAATATTACTGTGGGAAATCTTCTCACTTGGTAAGTTGGGCAGCTGCTGGCCTCCCTTGACTCCGGGCTTTGCATCCTCTGCTCTCTCGGTGCCCCCCACCCCTCCCCCCAACACTGATGGGTCTTATTTGTATTGCAGCCCATGACTTTGTGTTTATTTGCTGGTGTCCTTTAGCCTGTCTTCCTCACTGGTCTATAACCTGCTTGAGAGCGTGAACCGTGACTTCTTTTTCTCAGCCACAGCCCGTGTGCCTGCAACAGTGTCTGGCACATGGCAGATCTCAATACGTGTTTGTTAATTGAATGAATCAATAAACAAATGAAGAAATGGATGAATGGCTGCAATTGTCTAATGTTTTCCTCAGGTGTGAATCCTTACCCTGGCATTCCGGTTGATGCTAACTTCTACAAACTGATTCAAAATGGATTTAAAATGGATCAGCCATTTTATGCTACAGAAGAAATGTAAGTTCAAGTCAGACTGTAATTTGGTTGAAGTCAGAAAGGTACAGTCTGTCTACTTCCAAATGCATGACCAAAAAAAGTCAAACTCCTTAGTGCGAAGTGTATAGGATTCTTTTTTTTAAAAATAGAAGTGAGGTCTTGCTGTGTTGGCCAGGCTGGTCTCAAACTCCTGGCTTCAAGCAATCTTCCTGGCTCAGCCTCTCAAAGTGCTGGGATTACAGGTGTGAGCCACCACACCCGGCTGTCTGATTCCATTTTAAAAAGAAAAGAAAACTTTTTGTTTTGGGAGTTTCTGAACAAAGCTGAACATTTCCTGTCCTCAGAGGCACCTGTTTCCCGGTTTTAATTCCTTTGCTTGAGGGCTCCATGAAGGTCATTCGATTCTATCCACTACGTCATGTTTCTTTAAATGCATTTCTGCCCATCTGATTTCTCCTTTCGGATATGAATTCAAAATCTGGTAGAGGACTTGCCACAAAACAAACATGCTGTAAATAAGCAGCTCCAGAGGAATAAATGGTGCTTCATTATATGGAAAATGATCCATTTTGCTTCATTCAGACTTCTTCATCTTGTTCCTTGTTCTATTGCTTTTACAGATACATTATAATGCAATCCTGCTGGGCTTTTGACTCAAGGAAACGGCCATCCTTCCCTAATTTGACTTCGTTTTTAGGATGTCAGCTGGCGGATGCAGAAGAAGCGGTATGTAGCAGCCAGGACTTTATAAAGCTTTATAAAGGAAATTGGTAAATTAAAACACTTGTTGCTGTCTTCCTGTGAACCAAAGGTACCAAGTTGTCATTCTCATTGCAGTTTTTCTGGGTTGCCCTTTCAAAGTTGTGTGGGGTAAGACTTTATTTATTTGTTTATTTATTTATTTATTGAGACAGGGTCTCGCTCTGTGGCCCAGGCTGGAGTGTGTGGCGTGATCATGGCTCACTGCAGCCTCGACCTCCCAAGCTCAAGCAATCCTCCAGCCATAGCCTTCCAAGTAGCTAGGACCATGGGAGGGCACCACCACGCCAGGCTAAGTTTTTTATTTTTTGTAGAAATAGGGTATCACTGTATTGCCCAGGCTGGTCTTGAACTCCTGGGCTCAAGCGATTCCCCCACCTCAGCCTCCCAAAGTGCTGGGATCACAGGGCATGAGTTCCTCTGCCTGCCCTAAGACATATTTATTGATAAAAATGTTTTTAGGGAAAAAAAAACACCTTTCCTGATTTCAGCCAAATGATTAATAAATGAAAAGCTCTTAAGAGTTCAGTGCAGTGAAGTAGACAACTAAATAAAACTAAATAAAAATAATCCCTGGCCTCCAGAAGCCACTAGCCCTTTCTTATGAAGCATGAGTGTGGAAAAATCACATGACTCAATCATGCTATATGGTAGCCTGGAAAGAGCATTGACCTGGAGTTCTGAGGGTTGAATACCAGCTGTACCACTCTGTCTCCCAATTGTGTCCATTATAGCAAATCACTTTACTTCTCTAAGCATCAGTTTTCTCACCTGTAAAATGGGTTGTTAAGTTAGATTATCTTTTGAGCTTTGGGGACTTGGGATTTCTTTGCTAACGCTTCTCCCGTCAACACCACCACCTGGTGTAGTGAAAAGAACCATCTCCAGATGAAATAAATAAAGGAGAGAACCTTGGGCTCCTAATACTGAGGTTCAGATCTTGGCTCCATCATTTACTTGATAAGTCACTTAATCTTTTGGGGAGTCTCCTTCTCAGTTTCTTTACCTGAAATATGTGATTAACAAATCTCACCTCATGGAGTTGTAAGAAGGAGTAAATCAGGTGATGTATGTGAAAAGAGTTAGCACGTACTGGGCACTTGGTATTTACTCCATAAAATGTTAGTTAAATATAAATCTGATTTTTAAGTGGATTGTCTGTCCTCCTTTCTAAATTGTTATGAGTCCGTTTTCAGTTCTGTATTCTCTATGTAGACCTGGGTAGATAGTGTGTACTTTCCTACTGCTGTGATTTTTTTGAAAATGACATAGAAACTAGGTTATTGTCAGAGAATTAGGTCAAAAGGCCAGAGGAAATGGAAAGCCCCCAGCAGACTTATATAGCCTATTGCACAGATACCTATAAACTGTTCATGACACCATAAGGTAAACTGAAAGGAGAGTTTAGAATGAAACAGGAAGTGAGCTGGTAAAGAAAGAATGTATATGTGCATGTATAGCTGTCTAGCTATACACTTTTTTTTTTGAGACAGGGTCTTGCTCTGTCATCCAGGCTGGAGTGCAGTGGAATGATCTCAGCTCACTGCAGCCTCCGCACTGTGGGCTCAAGCAATCCTCCCACCTCAGCCTCCCAAGTAGCTGGGACCACAGGCACACACCACCGGACCCAGCTATTTTTTTGTATTTTTGGTAGACACGGGCTCTCACTATGTTGCCCAGGCTGTTCTCAAACTTCTGAGCTCAAGTGGTCCACCTGCCTCAGCCTCCCAAAGTGCTAGGATTACAGGCATGAGCCACCACGCCTGGCTAAGAGAGGCCTGATTGATGTTACTCATTGCATAGTTGGGTGTGGATTTGTGGGGAACTTGTGAGCTGGATGTGAGGACTGAGTAGCATCTTGGCTGCTGGAGAGTAGAGGGTGAGTAGGATATTCCAGGATGAATGAATCATATAAATAAAAGTCCAAAGTTGAAAAAGTAGAGTGGCAAGTAGATGGCTGTGCCTAATATACAGGGAGAATGGGGGAGTAGAGAGGAAAAAAAAAGTGCAAAGGTCGTGTCGCCAGGATGGAGGCTTCAGGACCACTTGGGTCTTGGTTTGAGCTTCTCCTTTCATGTCCGCATACTCACGGGATGTCCAGATCCCCTTCCCTGTGTTCAGGGGGCCTGTCAGGTATCAGGAACCGTTGAATGGCAACATATCCATGCATGATTAATCAGCTGAGAGAATCCATGCTTAGGGACAGACGGTTCACAAACTTTTTCTCCCAATTCCTTCCACTCTGTTCCCTGACCCTCTGTGACCAGTGTCAGAAGCACCCAGAGAAAATGGTAGCTCCTTTAAGCAGCTTAGTAAACAGGCCCCCATGGCCCATTGCTGTGGGTCACACATGTAATCCCGCACTTTGGGAGGCTGAGGTGGGCGGATCACTTGAGGTCATGAGTTCCAGACCAGCCAGGCCAACATGGCAAAATCCCATCTCTACTAAAAACAAAAAATTAGCCAGGCGTGGTGGCGCATGCCTGTAATCCCAGCTACTCGGGAGGCTGAGGCAGAAGAATCGCTTGAACCTGGGAGGTGGATGTTGCAGTGAGCCGAGATGGCACCACTGCACTCCAGCCTGGGTGACACAGTGAGACTCTGTCTCAAAAAAGAAAAAGAAAAAGAGAAAGAAAGAGAGAAGGAAGGAAGGAAAGAAAGAGAGAGAAAAAAAGAAAGAAGAAAGAGAGAGAGAAAGAAAGAAAGAGAAAAAGAAAGAAAGGAAGGAGGAGGGAAGGAAGGAAGGAAGGAATGAAATGCCCCCCTCCCCGGGTGGGAGGAATCCAGAGGAACCCCTTACTTAGGGCTCATGCAGCCTGCCTCAGTCTAAGCCAGTCTGAAGGAGGAGAGCTTGCGTGGGTCTCAGCCATCTTGCCCGCTCTGCTGGGCACTTTTGTTGGTGCAAGGCACAACCCACACAGCCGCGCAGGCAGCCCTGCCCACTCTGCAGAATCCTATCTAGTCCCTTGGTTGGAAAACTGGCCTTGTCACCTTCCCCAGGGTGATCTTCCCTGTTATATCTGTGAAAGGTTTTGTAGAATCTTCTCTCCTCCCCTCCCCTCCCCTCTCCTCTTTTCTTTTTTTTTTGAGACAGAGTCTCACTCTGTCACCCAGGCTGGAGTGCAGTGGCATGATCTCAGCTCACTGCAACCTCTGCCTCCTGGGTTCAAGCAATTCTTATGCCTCAGCCTCCTGAGTAGCTGGGACTACAGGCACGCGCCACCACGCCCAGCTAATTTTTGTGTTTTTAGCAGAGACGGAGTTTCACCATATTGTCCGGGCTGGTCTTAAACTCCTGACCTCATGATCCGCCCGCCTCGGCCTTCCAAAGTGCTGAGAGTACAGGCGTGAGCCACCCCACCTGGCCCTATTTTTCTTTTTAATTTATTTTTTTTAGACAGAGTCTCACTCCGTCACCCAGGCTGGAGTGCAGTGGCGTGATCTCCGCTCACTGCAACCTTCACCTCCTGGGTTCAAGCAATTATCGTGCCTCAGCCTCTTGAGTAGCTGGGATTATAGGCACCTGCCACCACGCCTGGCTAATGCATCTTTAGTAGAGACGGGGTTTTACCATGTTGGCCAGGCTAGTCTCAAACTCCTGAGGTCAAGCGATTCGCCTGCCTCGGCCTCCCAAGGTGCTGGGATTACAGGCATGAGCCACCATGCCCGGCCAGAATCTTTGTTTCTGCATCAAGGACTAGGGAAGGAAAAGGGCCCTCAGAGAACCAGAGAGAAAGAGTGGGAAATACATGGAGAAAACATAGGTTAAGGCTTTTATGTCTAACCTCAGCACCAATGGGATTAGATCAGGGAGATCACTGATTACATGATTACCTGTCTAGGCATTTAGACAGTGGTGAACCGATGAAGATTTTTAGGATGGACGAACATGCTTCAATCTTTAAGAACCAGATCAGATATTCTGTGCTCTGCAAAGCCTCCCCCAATTTCCCTAGTCAGATTTCAGGCTGCTGCTTCTGAATTCTCATTAACACTTTCAGCTGTAACTCCATGTGAGACTCAAATCCTAGTGTAGGATGACTTTATATTATGGGTCTCTCTCTGTCGTCACTAGACTTCATTAGCGAGGGTAAGTACTGTTTCCTGTTCATCTTTACACCCCATGGGGTAGTGCTTGCCATGTGATATTAAGTAAATGAATGAAGTCAGCATGAAAGCAAGTTGGAGACCACATCTGTTTGTTTCATCATTATAGACCCCGCTGCTAGCATGATGCTTAGCACGTAGAAGGCGCTCAGCAAACATTCTGGAATGAGAAAGAAAAAGAGAGTGTAAAAGGAAGTTTGGAAAAGCTAGGCAGAAGATGAGATGTCAGGACATCAGTTGAGAGGGGCGGCAGCAGCAAGGATGGGCACACTGAGGGAGCGCACTAGGCAGGGGCTGTGGGCTGATAAAAGGGGGCACATACTTGTCCCCTGTTTCAGAGAAGGGGTCTGAACTAACATCACCTCCCCTCTCCTACTCAGCCCCATAAATTATAGGAAATAAGTTTGTTTTGTTTTGTTTTGTTTTGTTTTAAGAGAAGGGAAGCCAAGCGTGGTGGCTGACACTGATAATCCCAGCACTCTGGGAGGCTGAGGCACAAACATAGATTGAGCTCAGGAGTTCAAGGCCAGTCTGGGCAACATGGTAAAACCCTATCTCTACAAAAAAATTTAAAAATTAGCCAGGCGTGGTGGTGCATTCCTGTGGTCCCAGCTGCTAGGGAGGCTGAGGTGGGAGGATCGCTTGAGTCTGGGGAGCGGTCATGGCTGCAGTAAGCCACGATCATGCCACTGTACTCTAACCTGGGTGACAGAGCAAGACTGTCTCAACAAAACTAAACTAAACTAAACTAAAAGTGAGGCCATAATTGGCTTCGACAGTAAGAAAGAGATCTTTTTGTGGACCAGAAACTGTGGAAAATCCCTGAGACAATGAAAGCAGTTAAAATTGCACTGCAGAGGGAAAACCCACCACAGAGGATGCCTGGGAAAAACAAGGACAAGGGTAACACAAAGGCAGCAAGAAGTCCTGGGACACTGCAGAAGTTCTGAAGCAGGAGCAGCCACATGGTGAAATCAACATAAGATTAAATGTGGGTGTTAAAAATGTAAGAACGATATGGGTGAGATAGAAATGTAACACGTAACTTCTGTTTCAGTACAGGGGAAGAAAATGACCATAGAAAACATAATCAGTCCAACAAAATGGGGAAGAGAAAAATAAAGGGAATTCATGGAAATAGAAAACACAAAATTAGCTGGGTGTGGTGGTGCAAGCTTGTAGTTCTAGCTACTCAGGAGGCTGAGCTGGGAGGATCCCCTGAGCCCAGGAAGTCGAGGCTGCCGTGAGCTATAACTGGGCTGCTGCACTCCATTGTGGGCAAAGGAGAGAGATCCCATCTCTAAAGAATAAAATAAATAAATAAAAATTGAAAATACAAAAATAAAACACAAAATGGCAACAATCAGTAAGCCTACTTAGGAAAGAGAATCTCAGAATAAATAAAGTTGTTAACATGCATTGTTAGTGAATGCCACATTCACTAATCTCAATACAATGTAATAAAAAAATCACCCAACCAAAAAAGCCCCCAAATTTATATACCAAAATTAAAAATCAGCCAGGCGTGGTAGCTCACGCCTGTAATCCTAGCACTTTGGGAGTCTGAGGCGAGTGGATCACCTGAGGTCAGGAGTTCGAGACCAGCCTGGCCAACCTGGTGAAACCCCGTCTCTACTAAAAAGACAAAATTAGCTGGGTGTGGTGGCAGGTAGCTATAATCCCAGCTACTTGGGAGGCTGAGGCACAAGAAGTGCTTGAAGCCGGGAGGCGGAGGCTGCAGTGAGCCTAGACTGCACCATTGCACTCCAGCCTGGGAGTGCAAACAGAACGAAACTCTGTCTCAAAAAATAAATAAATAAAATAAAAATCATGCTTCTTAAGGAAGTCTTTGCTTAAGAAGAAGAAGGGGAAAGAGGGAAAAGGAGTAAAAATGGATATTGCCTATTAAAACCTGTGAGAGTTACCCAAATTCATAATTCTAAATTCGTTTATTAGAAAACAAAGAAAAATGAAAATCAATAACTAACCTTTTTTTCCTTTTTTTTTTTTTTTTTTTTTGAGACAGGTTCTTGCTCTGTCACCCTGGCTGGAATGCAGTGACATGATTATATAGCTCACTGCAGCCTCAAACTCCTGGAATCAAGCGATCCTCCCACCTCAGCTTCCTGAGTACTTTTTAAAAATTCTCTTTTGCAGAGATGGGGATCTTGCTATGTTGTGCAGGCTAGTCTCAAACTGCTGGCCTCAAGCAATCCTCCTGCCTCAGCCTCCCAAAGTGCTGGGATTACTGGTGTGAGCCACCGCACCTAGCCTGATTAGCCTTTCAATTTAAGAAGCTAGGGAAAAAACAAACAACAATAAAGAAGAAGGTGGAGAGAGAGAGGAGGAGGAAAATGAACAAAGCAGAAAGAAGGAATTAATAGAGATATAGCCAGATTTAATGACACAGAGGAAGTAGCAACAGCAAAATAATAGCGATGATCAGGAAAACCAAAAGTTGTTTTTTGAACTAATAATGTAATTGCTAACATTTTTTGAGTATTTAATCATAGAGTTTACTAATGTATTAGCCACAAAATTAATAACTCTTAATCCTCACCTCAATCTCCTGAAGTAGGTTCTATTATTATCCCTTTAGCAGACTAGTAAATTGAGGCACAGAGAGGTTAAGTAATTTGCCTAAGGTAACATGGTAAATGTCAGACTTAGGATTTGAATATAGCTGTCTGAGTGTAGTCTATACTGTATATTAATATTGTATATCAACAAAGTATACAAATATACTACTAAAGCTACTATCTTTGAAGTGAACAATTAAGAGAAAAAGAAGTCGGGTGTGGTGGCTCACGCCTGTAATCCCAGCACATTGGGAGGCCAAGGTGAGAGGATCGCTTGGGCTCAGAGGTTTGAGACCAGACTGGGCAACATAATGGGACCCCATCTCTACCAAAAATTTAAAAATTAACCAGGTGTAGTGGCACACACCAGTAGTCCCAGTTACTCAGGAGGCTGAGACAAGAGAATCACTTCTGCCTAGGATGTTGAGGCTGCAGTGAGCTGTGATTGCACCACTGTACTCCAGCCTGAGTGACAGAGCGAGACCCTGTCTTGAAAAAGAAAAAAGCACAAATAAATAACATTCAGATGAAAAGGAAACGATAACTAAGGAAAAAAGAACCATTTTTTAAAGTATAAGAAAATTTATGTACTTCTTTATAATGATACATTTGAAAACCTCGGGTTTGTTTCACAATTTCATAAGGAGAATGTATTTAAAAAGTCATTTAAAGGTCACTTTTATGATGTTATCTGTGGGCTTGTTAAAAACAACAGTGGCTGAGCGTGGTGGCTCAGCCTGTAATCCCAGCACTTTGGGAGGCCTAGGTGGGTGGATCACTTGAGGCCAGGAGTGCAAGACCAGCCTGGTCAACATAGTGAAACCCTGTCTCTACTAAAAAAATATAAAAATTAGCCAGGTGTGGTGGTACACACCTGTAGTCCCAGCTACTTGAGGCACAAGAATCGCTTGAACCCGAGAGGCAGAGGTTGCTGTGAGCTGAGATCATGCCACAACACTCCAGCCTGGGCAACAGAGTGAGACTCTGTCACAACAGCAACAGCAACAACAACAAAAAAAAAAAAAAAAGGAAAGAAAGGTCACTTAAAGAAATGGAAAAGAGTGATGTATTACAACTATACCCAGTAACTAGCTATGGGAGTGGAGAGAGATCGTCAGAGATGGTTCTAGAAACTTCTAGACAGTGAGACTGGATGAACAGCACATGTTAGTTAATTCAGGTGGAAGATTGGAAGTGTTATTGGTATTTGTGCTACACAAACTTCATGAGGTGGTTAGAAATTCAGTGGTAGAGATGTACATTTGGATTCAACAGGTTCAACAAATGCTAACTAACTGCTATGTCTACTTCACAAAAGGCATGCATGAGTAGTTACTGTTCATCCTTCAGGGTACAAGCAAAGCTGTCATTGTGCAACACCTGGTTCACAATGGATATATTTTGGGTCAAAGGATACACACACACACACACACACACACACAATTTTCTAGAAAGAAAAGTGAAGTGTAGGAGGCAGTCTGGACAGTTCACATTAAAACTCTCAAAAACAAAGAAAAAGAAGTAGACAGTAACAAGGGCTGTGGGAACGGCACAAATCTATAAAATTTAAATAGAATGCATGATTCCTAAATCATAAAGTTCTTATAAACAAACAATAATAAAAATGTATCACCTTTTAAAAACTTATTTCTTTTAGAGACAGGATCTTGCTATGTTGGTCAGGTTGGTCTTGAACTCTTGGCCTCAAGCAATCGTCCCACCCCGGCCTCCCAAAGTGCTAGGATTACAGAGTTGAGCCAGTACACCCAGCCTGTATAGCCTTTTATGTATATAAAAGGCAAAGGAAATAGGCAGGCTATTCAAAATGAAAACAAATGGACATAGAGTATAGGAAAAAGGCCCAACTTTGCAGATAGTGAAACATATATAGTTAAGGAGATAGAACTTCTTGCTCAGCGAAAGAGAAGAGATGTGGGAGGCTGACATACCCATTGTTCAGAAGGCTCTGGAAAATGTAGAGTTTCCAGGCACCGTTGATAGGAGTAGAAATAAATACAACCTTTCTGCAGGGCAGCCTGGCCTTGTGTATCACAGTTCAAGTGTGCATCCTTTTTGATCCAGCAATTCCACTTCTGCTTATCCCAACGTCAGACTAGATTGAGTGTGCACTTTTCAGTTTGTTTCGTATAACCAGTTGGTCAAAAGGTTAATTATGATGCATCAGTACTACGGAACTCTAGGCTGCCGTGAAAAAAAAAATATGTGGCCATCCTTAGTGAATAATGTAAATATGTGACACAGGCAACATATGAGCAGTATAATAACAATATATTGATAATTCAAAAATAAGGTTCTAAAATAGAATATATAGCCTGAGCCCACAGACACAAAATTGTGTGTGCATAGCAAGCTGTCTATAATGGCGGGTACTTGTCATGACTTGTAGCCTTTTTTCTTTTTTTTGAGATGGAGTCTTGCTCTGTCACCCAGGCTGGAGTGCAGTGGCACAATCTAGGCTCACTGCAGCCTCCTCCTCCCAGGTTCAAGCAATTCTCCTGCCTTAGCCTCCCAAGTAGCTGGGACTGCAGGCACGCGCCGCCATGCGCGGCTAGTTTTGTATTTTTAGTAGAGACAGGGTTTCTCCATGTTGGCTAGGCTGGTCCTGAACTCCCAAGCCCAGGTGATCCGCCCGCCTCGGCATCCCAAAGTGCTGGGATTACAGGCATGAGCCACTGCGCCCGGCCTTCTACGTCTCTTTCTGTATTTCTCAAATTATCTATATGAATGTATGTTAACTTCATATTTGGGAAAGGAAAGTAAATCTCTTCATTTCAGAAAAAAATATTTAAAAGTCGTGAAACTCCAAGGGAAAACTCAAGAATCAGTCCCTTGTATTAACTCCATCATGAACAGATTTCCTTTTGTGGCCTTTCTCTGTTATGATTTTTCTGGATGGTTTTAGGATTTCTAGAGTGACATTTTATATCTGAGAGTAGACTCAATAATGAAATAAAATATTTGACTATGACTTGATTTCTCCATTAATAAAAGGACCAAAATTGCTTTTTTAGTTATATAGAATATCCTGAGACCTATGCATAATAAAAGTACTTGTCTACACGTTTCCTGAAAATATGTACATCTATTATATATCAGTTTAAACATTTTAAAAGTGATGTCTAGGCCGGGTGTAGTGGCTCACACCTGTAATCGCAGCACTTTGGGAGGCCGGGGTGGTGTGGGATCACTTGAGCCCAGGAGTTTGAGACCACCCTGGACAACATAGTGAGACTTCGTCTTTACAAAAAATAAAAAAATTAGCGGGGTGTGGTGGAGCCTGCTTGTGGTCCCAGCTACTCAGGAGGTTAAGGTGGGAGGATTGCTCAAACCCAGAACATCAAGGCCACGGTGAGCTATGGTTGTACCACTGCACTCCAGTCTGGGCAACAGAGCAAGACTCTGTCTCAAAAAATAAATAAACAAACAACAAACAAACAAAAAAGTAATTGTCTATATAGAACAACTGTTTTTATTTAAATAATTTGTAATATGGGCGCGTAACATCTACATCAGATGGTAATCAGTGTTCTGTCTCTTTCCCACATTCAGATGTATCAGAATGTGGATGGCCGTGTTTTGGAATGTCCTCACACCTACCAAAACAGGCGACCTTTCAGCAGAGAGATGGATTCGGGGCCACTCTCTCCGCAGGCTCAGGTCGAAGATTCGTAGTTTTAAGGACTTCATCCCTCCACCTATCCCTAACAGGCTGTAGATTACCAAAACAAGATTAATTTCATCACTAAAAGAAAATCTATTATCAACTGCTGCTTCGCCAGACTTTTCTCTAGAAGCTGTCTGCGTTTACTCTTGTTTTCAAAGGGACTTTTGTAAAATCAAATCATCCTGTCACAAGGCAGGAGGAGCTGATAATGAACTTTATTGGAGCATCGATCTGCATCCAAGGCCTTCTCAGGCTGGCTTGAGTGAATTGTGTACCTGAAGTACAGTATATTCTTGTAAATACATAAAACAAAAGCATTTTGCTAAGGAGAAGCTAATATGATTTTTTAAGTCTATGTTTTAAAATAATATGTAAATTTTTTCAGCTATTTAGTGATATATTTTATGGGTGGGAATAAAATTTCTACTACAGAATTGCCCGTTATTGAATTATTTACATGGTATAATTAGGGCAGGTCTTAACTGGAGTTCACGAACCCCCTGAAGTTGTGCACCCATAGCCACCTACACATTCCTTCCAGAGCACGTGTGCTTTTACCCCAAGATACAAGGAATGTGTAGGCAGCTATGGTTGTCACAGCCTAAGATTTCTGCAACAACAGGGGTTGTACTGGGGGAAGTTTATAATGAATAGGTGTTCTACCATAAAGAGTAATACATCACCTAGACACTTTGGCAGCCTTCCCAGACTCAAGGGCCAGTCAGAAGTAACATGGAGGATTAGTATTTTCAATAAAGTTACTCTTGTCCCCACAGTCCCCTTCATTTTATTTTTATTTATTTGTTCGTTTATTTAACATTTTAGTGACAGGGTCTCACCCTGTCTCCCAGGCTGGAGTGGAGTGGTGAGATCACAGCTCACTGCAGCCTGAAACTCCTGGCCTCAAGTGGTCCTCCCACCTCAGCCTCCTGAGTGGCTGGGACTACAAGCACAGGCCACCACGCCCAGCTAATTTTTAAAATTTTTTGTAGAGATAGTGTCTTGCTATGCTGTGCAGGCTGGTCACAAATTCTTGGCCTCAAACAGTCCTCTTGCCTCAGCCTCCTAAAGTGCTGGGATTACAGGTGTGAGCCATGGCGACCAGCCCTCTTTGTCCTTTGAAGCTTAGCACCCTCCATCCTGTAGGCTTATGAACTTGGTTTGTGCCCCCGCCCCGCCCACCTCCGCTTACACGACAGGTGCCACCAAATTCTGCCTCTTCTTTCTCCTCCACCTCCTGTTGCATGTAGTGGTGAGGGACAAGGGATCTGGAACCGGTCAGCCCAGGTTGGAATTCTCTTTTCACCTGGCCTTAGCTGTGTCATCGGGGCAAGTAACTCAACTTCTCTAGCCTCAGTTTCCTTTTCTGAAAAATGGGACACTAATGGCATCTCTTTTATAGAGTTGCTGGAATAATTAGATGAATTAAATATATACGTAGCTGAGAAGTATAGAAATATAGAACATAAACATATACATCATGTAGATCAATGCCTGGCACCTCAGTGTGACCTAATAGCATCATTTGTGCCTTCCTTTATAGTTTTAATCCTTTGCCTAGTACCAGGTCACCAGAAACTCCCTTAGATTACCAGTCCTTTTAATGGCAGCAGCGGCCCATCTGGAGTGGCCACTGCAAAGATGCCAGCTGCAGTGTGGGAGCCACAGGGGCTGTGCGCTCCGTGGAGCTAGTGGGAGCCCCGCCCCCTTTTGAGATGGCAGGGCGGGAGCCCCACCCTCCTGGGAGCAGCTGCCACCAGACTAGCGGTGGCTGCAGACTTAGACGTCCCTGCGCTCCCGGCCGGGGAAGCCCTTCCTGCCCCCACTGCTCACAAGTGTCTGCTCTTGCTGCCTGGCCTCTTCCCACTCCTGGTGGCACTCAGATTTTGGAGCAAAGTTGAGGCTGAGCCCCCGCACTGTCGCCGCCCTGCCAGGTGTGTGCGCACTTAGGGTGGCGCTGACATGCCAGCCCCCTGCTGCCTTGGCCCCCTCTGGACTTTGGACACCGACCAGCACGGGAGGGAGGCCAAGCTGGGGCTGAGGGTGGCTAGGCATGGGTCTGCAGGTGCCCCTCAGCAGGAGCAGTCTGGGCACCGTGGATGACATAATTGATGGTAGCAGGAGGCAGATAGGCTCCTGGGCAGAAGGAGTCAGGTCCCCAGTGAAGCCCCACCTTCAAGCCAGGGACTGCCAGAAGCATGGGGGCCAAGCTGTCAGTTCCGGGTGGAGTCCCCAGTAGGGAGTGAGAAATTCTGGTGCTTTTTCGCTGGCCCATGCACCAACAATCGGCATGCACTTTCTCCTTTCTGAAGCCCATTAACCTCCCCGCTCCCCACACCCCCCTCCCCGACCCCCACAACTCAGCCAGATTTGCAGAGACCTCAGGACAACTTGCCTGTGGAAGGGAGCTACCCACTTCAGGTCTCCTGAGAGCTGTTCTGTTGCTCAGTGAAGCTCCTCCCTGCCTTGTTCACCCTCCACGTGTGCGAGTACCTCATTCTTCCTGGACACTGGACAAGAACTTCGGACCCACTGAATGATGGGACTGAAAGAACTGTAACAACCTGGTGACAAGGGAAGAAGACATGTGGCCCTTCAGAGGGCCCAGACCTCGAGGTTCCCAAGCCAGGGCTGTGACAGCCTCTTTGGGGCTCTGTGGTTCCTGGCGTCTCCAAGATGCCAGGCCACCGTGTTCCCCTTGTCCAGACATGGATGCCTGCAGCAGAAGCGGCATGTGGTATATCTAACCCAGCTGTAGCCTCACCCTGAGCCGGCACCTGTGCCAGTGCCTGGAGCTGCCCACCCTGCTGCAGCAGCCAGCGTGCCTGGCTGCACACAGTGGTCGGAGCCTTGGTCACTAACCCACGCACCCCTCCTGGCTCTGCGCCTGGCTCGCCCTTGGCAGGTGTGGGATCTGGGCCCATATTGCAAGCTGAGCCAGGCTGCTGGGCTGAGTGGGTGGAATAAGCCCAGAGGCTGCGAGCAGCACTCAGGCAGAAGGCATCGCGAGCCACAAAGGTTTCCAGCTGGCAAAGCAACACCCCAAGGATCCTGTGACTCCTTCCTCACCTAACTCTTCCTCCAATCTCTCCACCATTCAGTGTTTTCTCTAAGCCACTGCCAGGTTCATCTTCCTAAAGTACTGATTTGCATATGTCGCTGCCTGCAGGGCTTCCTGGGATCTAGCAGCTAGTTCCCAGGGTCTAGCAGCAAAAGCCACACTCTCTTCCTAGCACTCCATGCACCCACAGCCTGGCCTCAGCATTGCTCAGCACTGGCCGCTTAGCCTGTCCCTCTAGCGAGTGTGTCTTGAACATTCCCACCTCTGGTTTTCCTCTCTTTGGAATGTCAACTTCTGCTCTTCCTAGTTACGTCCTTGCTTCCTGACCAGACTTCAGCTCTTTCTTCTCCTTCAGGTCTTCGCCAGTTTCCGCGCCCATGAGTGATGGCTTCCTGCACTGAAATGTAAGGGCTTCTGGTCTGTATCTCAATGTAGAGCCTGCCTACCTTATGCTGTTATTTATCTTCTTAAGTAAATGTCCTGTCTTCTTAACAGGATTTTAAGAAGTTTGAAAGCAGATATGATTTATGCCAAGTTGTATGCTTAACTCTGATTTGGGTATACAGTCAACATACAATAAGTATACATAGTCAATCACTTTTTTACCTACTCAAGTAAAAACATAAAATATGCTTGATGTTAAAAATCAAATCATTCCCTCTCCCTCTCCCTCTCCCTCTCCCTCTCCCTCTCCCTCTCCCTCTCCCTCTCCCTCTCCCTCTCCCTCTCCCTCTCCCTCTCCCTCTCCCTCTCCCTCTCCCTCTCCCTCTCCCTCTCCCTCTCCCTCTCCCTCTCCCTCTCCCTCTCCCTCTCCCTCTCCCTCTCCCTCTCCCTCTCCCTCTCCCTCTCCCTCTCCCTCTCCCTCTCCCTCTCCCTCTCCCTCTCCCTCTCCCTCTCCCCACGGTCTCCCTCTCCCTCTCTTTCCACGGTCTCCCTCTGATGCCGAGCCGAAGCTGGACTGTACTGCTGCCATCTTGGCTCACTGCAACCTCCCTGCCTAATTCTCCTGCCTCCTGCCGAGTGCCTGCGATTGCAGGCGCGCGCCGCCCCGCCTGACTGGTTTTCGTATTTTTTTGGTGGAGACGGGGTTTCGCTGTGTCGGCCGGGCTGGTCTCCAGCTCCTAGCCGCGAGTGATCGGCCAGCCTCGGCCTCCCGAGGTGCCGGGATTGCAGACGGAGTCTCTTTCACTCAGTGCTCAATGGTGCCCAGGCTGGAGTGCAGTGGCGTGATCTCGGCTCGCTACAACCACCTCCCAGCCGCCTGCCTTGGCCTCCCAAAATGCCGAGATCGCAGTCTCTGCCCGGCCGCCACCCCGTCTGGGAAGTGAGGAGCGTCTCTGCCTGGCCACCCATCGTCTGGGATGTGAGGAGCCCCTCTGCCTGGCTGCCCAGTCTGGAAAGTGAGGAGCGTCTCTGCCCGGCCGCCATCCCACCTGGGAAGTGAGGAGCGCCTCTTCCTGGCCGCCATCACATCCTGGAAGTGAGGAGCGTCTCTGCCCGGCCGCCCATCGTCTGAGATGTGGGGAGCACCTCTGCCCTGCCGCCCCGTCCGGGATGTGAGGAGCGTCTCTGCCCGGCCGCCCCGTCTGAGAAGTGAGGAGACCCTCTGCCTGGCAACCGCCCCGTCTGAGAAGTGAGGAGCCCCTCCGCCCAGCAGCCGCCCCATCTGGGAAGTGAGGAGTGTCTCCGCCCGGCAGCCGCCCCGTCCGGGAGGGAGGTGGGGGGGTCAGCCCCCCGCCCGGCCAGCCGCCCCGTCCGGGAGGGAGGTGGGGGGATCAGCCCCCCGCCAGGCCAGCCGCCCTGTCCGGGAGGTGAGGGGTGCCTCTGCCCGGCCGCCCCTACAGGGAAGTGAGGAGCCCCTCTGCCCGGCCAGCCGCTCTGTCCAGGAGGGAGGTGGGGGGGTCAGCCCCCCGCCTGGCCAGCCGCCCCATCCGGGAGGGAGGTGGGGGGGTTAGCCCCCCGCCTGGCCAGCCGCCCCGTCCGGGAGGTGAGGGGCGCCTCTGCCCGGCCACCCCTACTGGGAAGTGAGGAGCCCCTCTGCCCGGCCAGCCGCTCCGTCCGGGAGGGAGGTGGGGGGGTCAGCCCCCCGCCTGGCCAGCCGCCCCATCCGGGAGGGAGGTGGGGGGGTTAGCCCCCCGCCTGGCCAGCCGCCCCGTCCAGGAGGTGAGGGGCGCCTCTGCCCGGCCACCCCTACTGGGAAGTGAGGAGCCCCTCTGCCCGGCCAGCCGCTCCGTCCGGGAGGGAGGTGGGGGGGTCAGCCCCCCGCCTGGCCAGCCGCCCCATCCGGGAGGGAGGTGGGGGGGGTTAGCCCCCCGCCTGGCCAGCCGCCCCATCCGGGAGGTGAGGGGCGCCTCTGCCCGGCCGCCCCTACTGGGAAGTGAGGAGCCCCTCTGCCCGGCCAGCCGCCCCGTCCGGGAGGGAGGTGGGGGGATCAGCCCCCCGCCTGGCCAGCCGCCCCATCCGGGAGGGAGGTGGGGGGATCAGCCCCCCGCCTGGCCAGCCGCCCCGTCCGGGAGGTGAGGGGCGCCTCTGCCCGGCCGCCCCTACTGGGAAGTGAGGAGCCCCTCTGCCCGGCCAGCCGCCCCGTCCCAGAGGGAGGTGGGGGGATCAGCCCCCCGCCCGGCCAGCTGCCCTGTCCGGGAGGTGAGGGGCGCCTCTGCCAGGCCGCCCCTACTGGGAAGTGAGGAGCCCCTCTGCCCGGCCAGCCGCTCCGTCCGGGAGGGAGGTGGGGGGGTCAGCCCCCGGCCTGGCCAGCCGCCCCGTCCGGGAGGTGAGGGGCGCATCTGCCCGGCCGCCCCTACTGGGAAGTGAGGAGCCCCCCCGCCCGGCCAGCCGCCCCGTCCGGGAGGGAGATGAGGGGTCAGCCCCCCACCCGGCCAGCCGCCCCGTCCGGGAGGGAGGTGGGGGGTCAGCCCCCCGCCCGGGCAGCCGCCCCGTCCGGGAGGGAGGTGGGGGGGTCGGCCCCCCGCCTGGCCAGCCGCCCCATCCGGGAGGTGAGGGGCGCCTCTGCCCGGCCGCCCCTACTGGGAAGTGAGGAGCCCCTCTGCCCGGCCAGCAGCCCCGTCCAGGAGGGAGGTGGGGGGGTCAGCCCCCTGCCCGGCCAGCCGCCCCGTCCGGGAGGTGAGGGGCGCCTCTGCCCGGCCGCCCCTACTGGGAAGTGAGGAGCCCCTCTGCCCGGCCACCACCCCGTCTGGGAGGTGTACCCAACAGCTCATTGAGAACGGGCCATGATGACAATGGCGGTTTTGTGGAATGGAAAGGGGGGAAAGGTGGGGAAAAGATTGAGAAATCGGATGGTTGCCGTGTCTGTGTAGAAAGAGGTAGACATGGGAGACTTTTCATTTTGTTCTGTACTAAGAAAAATTCTTCTGCCTTGGGATCCTGTCGATCTGTGACCTTACCCCCAACCCTGTGCTCTCTGAAACATGTGCTGTATCCACTCAGGGTTGAATGGATTAAGGGCGGTGCAAGATGTGCTTTGTTAAACAGATGCTTGAAGGCAGCATGCTCGTTAAGAGCCATCACCACTCCCTAATCTCAAGTACCCAGGGACACAAACACTGCGGAAGGCCGCAGGGCCCTCTGCCTAGGAAAACCAGAGACCTTTGTTCACTTGTTTATCTGCTGACCTTCCCTCCACTATTGTCCTATGACCCTGCCAAATCCCCCTCTGTGAGAAACACCCAAGAATGATCAATAAATAAATAAATAAATAAATAAATAAATAAATAAATAAATCAAATCATTTTGACCCTGCGCAGTGGCGCAGTGGCTCACGCCTGTAATCCCAGCACTTTGGGAGGCCGAGGCAGGTGGATCACGAGGTCAGGAGTTCAAGACCAGCCTGGCCAAGACAGTGAAACCCCCTCTCTACTAAAAAATACAAAAATTAGCCAGGCGTGGTGGCGGGTGCCTGTAATCCCAGCTACTTGGGAGCCTGAGGCAGAGAATTGTTTGAACCCAGGAGACGGAGGTTGCAGTGAGCCGAGATCATGCCACTGCTCTCCAGCCTGAGAGACAGAGCAAGACTCTGTCTCAAAAAAAAAAATAAATAAATAAACTATTTTTTATTTTTACCTATAATAATAAGTGGGACGTTTTATTTGCACAACCCAAATCCCAAAATACTACTTCAGGAAAACTACTGATAAAGTTTGAGGTATTGGCTGGATGCAGTGGTTCATGCCTGTAATCTCAGCACTTTAGGAGGCGGAGATGGGAGGATCACTTGAGGCCAAGAGTTCAAGACCAGCCTGGGCAATGTGGTGAGAGACCCCATCTCTACAAAAATAAAAAAAAACGTAAAAACTAGCTGGGAGTTGTGGTGTGTATCCATAGTCCCAGCTACTTGGGAGGCTATGGTGGGAGGATTGCTCAAAGGAGTTCAAGGCTGTGGTGAGCCATGATCACACCATTGCACTCCAGCCTGGGCTACAGAGTGAGACCCTGTCTCTGAAAAAATAAAAAAGTTTGAGGTGTATTTCCCCCATCTTCTTGTTAAATATATTTACACGGCCGGGCACAGTAGCTCACACCTGTAATCCCAGCACTTTGGGAAGCCGAGGCAGGCGGATCACCTGAGGTCGGGAGTTTGAGACCAGCCTGACCAACATGGAGAAACCCCGTCTCCACTAAAAATACAAAATTAGCGGGGCATGGTGGCGCATGCCTGTAAATCCCAGCTACTTGGGAGGCTGAGGCAGGAGAATCACTTGAATCCGGGAGGTGGAGGTTGTGGTGAGCCGAGATGGAGCCATTGCACTCCAGCCTGTGCAACAAGAGCAAAACTCCATCTCAAAAAATATATATATATGTATGTATATTATATATATAGTATGTATATTTTATATATATATAAATATATATTTATACATATATATATAAATATATATTTATACATATATATATAAATATATATTTATACATATATATATAAATATATATTTATACATATATATATAAATATATAATATATTTATATACATATAAATATATGTAATATATATTATATATATATATAACTGCACACACATAGTTACATACACACACACACACTTTTTTATGTAAATGAAATCATACTGGCTATATTGTCAGACGTGCCTTTTATTCTTTACAATGTGTCAATATTTGCCCAATATGCGTATCTGTGAAGGCCTTGTTATGTGCAGGGAACTAGATGTGTGTTATCTCATTTAATCTTCCTAACTACCTTATGAAGTAGGTTCTAAACTTATATCAATTTTTTCTGAGGAACTTGAAACTTGAGCTAATAACTTGCTCTCTCCAGTCCCCTGTTAACACTTACCTTGAGATGACTGTTGGGTTCTACTATTATGTGATTTTCTGTATTTCTTTACTTTTCTTTCTTAGCTTTTTGTAATTCTCATTTTGTCTCTTTTTATCATATCTGTCTTTATTTTTTATTGTGGTAAAAAAAAACCACATAAAATGCACAACCTCTTAAGGAGAAATGAAAATCAACTCTTATTAAACCAAATTCTTACCACACATTCTATTTCAGTTTGGGTCAAGTTTTGTCCCTGACATAACTACCTATTTTTAACACCGAGGAGGAATGCAACTTGCTATTCCTACATAGGCTGTTGCTGCACGAGGGCAGCCCTTTCCACTAGGCCTTTGTAGTAATCTTGCCAGCAGCTGGCGCCCTAGCACTACTTTAAAAAATTGATCTCAGGCCCCAGGCCTGACTTCACGACTACGCCCTGCCTGCCCCTGGAAAGGCAGATTTTCAGTAGCAGAATGAAAGAAAAAGCCAATCCGCTGATTCGAAGGAAAACAACCCTCTATGCAGATAGCTTCAATTCATTTCTTCAGTATTCAGTTGGGTTTTTAAAGATTTATTTTAAACTGACAAATAATAATTGTATCTACTTATGGGGTACAAAGTGATGTTTCAATACATGTAAACATTGTGGGATGATGAAGTCAGGGTAATTAGT
The DNA here is from genome assembly GCF_029281585.2 of Gorilla gorilla gorilla. Classification (NCBI taxonomy): domain Eukaryota; kingdom Metazoa; phylum Chordata; class Mammalia; order Primates; family Hominidae; genus Gorilla; species Gorilla gorilla. Next base: position 42,319,621 of record NC_073238.2, on the reverse strand, counting down.
ATATCCATCTCCTCAAATATTTATTTATTTATGATTATTATCATTTTTTGAGATGGAGTCTTGCTCTTTCGCCCAGGCTGGAGTGCAGTGGTGTGATCTCTGTTCACTGCAACCTCCGCCTCCCGGGTTCAAGTGATTCTCATGGCCTCAGTCTCCCGAGTAACTGGGATTACAGGTGTGTGCCACCACGCCCAGCCAATTTTTGTATTTTTAGTAGAGACGAGGTTTCACCATGTTGGCCAGGCTGCTCTCGAACTCCTGACCTCAGGTGATCTAATTGCCTCAGCCTTCCAAAGGGCTAGGATTATAGGTGTGAGCCACCACGCCCGGCCTCAAATATTTATTATTTGTTTGTGGTGAGAACATTTAAAACCCTCTGTTTTCGCCATTTTGGAGTATACAATACATTCCTATTAACTACAGTCATTGTGTTGTACAATAGAACACCAGAGCTTATGCCTGCTGTCTAACGGAAACTTTGGACCCTTTGACAAACTTCTGCCCTCACCTCTCCCCCACATCTTGCCCACCCCAGCCTCTGGTAACCAACATTTGACTCTACTTACGTTGTTCAACTTTTTTAGATTCCACACCTAAGTGAGATCATACAATATTTGCCTGTCTGTGTCTGTCTTATTCCAATTAACACAATGTCCTCTAGATTCATCCATGTTATCATAAAGGACAGAATTTCCTGTTTTTTAAAGGCTGAGTAGACCAAGGCTGGTGGCTCATGCCTGTAATCCCAGCACTTTGGGAGGCCAAGGTGGGTGGATCACCTAAGGTCAGGAGTTTGAGACTAGCCAGGCCAACGTGGTGAAATCCCATCTCTACTAAAAATACAAGAATTAGCTGGGTACAGTGGTGGGTGCCAGTAATCTCAGCTACTCTGGAGGCTGAGGCAGGAGGATTACTTGAACCTGGGAGGTGGAGGTTGCAGTGAGAGGAGATCGTGCCATTGCACTCTAGCCTGGGCAACAAGAGCGAGACTCTGTCTCAGAAAAAAAAATAATAATAAGGCTAAGTAGTTTCTATTGTTTATACATACTATATTTAAAAAATCCATTCATCTGTTGCTGGACACTGAGATTGTTTTTATATCTTGGCTATTGTGAATAGTGCTGCAGTGAGCATGGTTGTGCAGACATCTCTTTCACATACTGATTCCAATTCTTTTGGACATATACCCAGTGGATTACTGGATCATATGGTGAGTCTATTCTTAGTTTTTTGAGGATCCTCCATACTGTCTTCCAAAATGGCTGTATTAATTTACATTCTCATCAACAGTGCATAACGGTTTCTGTCATCTTTTTATAATAGCCGATCTAACAGGTGTGAGGTGGTATTTCATCATGGTTTTAATTTGCATCTCTCTGTCTCTCTTCTTCCTTTTTTTTTTTTTAAGCGAAATTTTGCTCTTGTTGTCCAAGCTGGAGTGCAATGGCGCGATCTTGGCTCACTGCAACCTCTGCCTCCCGGGTTCAACCGATTCTCCTGCCTCAGCCCCCCGAGTAGCTGGGATTACAGGCGAGCACCACCACGCCTAGCTAATTTTTTGTGTTTTTAGTAGAAACAGGGTTTCACCATGTTAGCCAGGCTGGTCTCAAACTCCTGACCTCAGGGATCCCCCTACCTCGGCCTCCCAAAGTGCTGGGATTACAGGCATGAGCCACCACGCCCGGTCATCATCTCTCTTTTTTTTAATTTTTATTTTTTGAGACAGGGTCTCACTCTGTTGCCCACGCTGGAGCACAGTGGTGAGATCTCAGCTTACTGCAGCCTCAACCTCCTGGGCTCAGGTGATTCTCCCACCTCAGCCTCCCAAGTACCTGGAACTACAGGCATGTGTCACCATGCCTGGCTAATTTTGTGTGTGTGTATTTTTATTAGAGATGGGGTTTCACATGTTCCCCAGGCTGGTCTTGAACTCCTGGACTCAAGCAATTTGCCTGCGTTGGCCTCCCAAAGTGCTGGGATTACAGGTGTGAGCCACCATGCCTAGCCTGCATTTCTCCCTCTCTCTCTCTCTTTTTTTTTAATACATTGTTGCTGGCTTGAACTGCATTTCTCTTATAATTAGTGATGTTGAACATTTTTTCATACATCTGTTGGTCATCTGTATGTTTTCTTTTGAGAGATGTCTATTCAAGCCCTTAGCACCCTCCCCCTTTTTTTTTTGAGACAGAGTCTTGCTCTGTCTCCCAGGCTGAAGTGTAGTGGCACCATCTCAGCTCACCACAACCTCCGCCTCCTAGGTTCAAGCGATTCTCCTGCCTCAGCCTCCTGAGTAGCTGGGATTACAGGCACGTGCCACCATGCACAGCTAATTTTTGTATTTTTAGTAAAGGCGGGGTTTCGCCATGTTGGCCAGGCTGGTCTTGAACTCCTGACCTCAAATGATCCACCCACCTCGGCTTCCCAAGGTGCTGGGATTACAGGCATGAGCCACTTGTGCCTGGCCCTTCATTTTCTCTTCTTTCATTCTCTTCAGCTTCTTATGAAAGACTTCCACAGTAACAGACTTAGCTGAACTCCTCTGCCACTCCCTTTATATTTTTTTGTCAAAAAGAAATGATCGACTGGGTGCGGTGGCTCACTCCTGTAACCCCAGCACATTGGGAAGTGGAGGCGGGCGGATCACTTGAGGTCAGAAGTTTGGTCTGGTCAACATGGCGAAACCCTGTCTCTACTAAAAATACACAATTTAGCCAGGTGTGGTGGTGCATGCCTGTAATCCTAGCTACTTGGGAGGCTAAGGCACAAGAATCGCTTGAACCTGGGAGGCGGAGGTTGCAGTGAGCCAAGATCACACCATTGCACTCCAGCCTGGGTGACAAGAGCAAGACTCCAACTCCAAAAAAAAAAAAACTATCATTGTTTACATTTGATTCTGTCGATGCTACAGTCACCATCAGCAACAGAAATAAAAAGTGGGAGGAGTTACCACCTAAAAAATACACATCTTTTTTTTAGCTCCTAGGGGGTCCAACATGTATTAAATTCCAAATTATCTTAATGAGAGACAAAAAGGCTTTGGTGAATTTTTTTGTGGCAAAATAAACATAACATAAAATTCACCATCTTAACCACTTTTCAGTGCACAGTTTGGTGGTATTAAGGACATTCACGTTGTTGTGCAACCATCATCACTATCCCGCTCCAGAACTTTTTCATCTTGGAAAACTAAAACCATGTGCGCATTAAACCCCTCCCCACTTCCCCCTCCCTCCAGCCCCTCACCACCGCCACCATCTCTCTGAATCTGACTACTCTAGGCACCTCTTGTAAGTGGAATCATGCAGTGTTTGTCTTTTTGTGACTGGCTTATTTCACCTGGCATAATGTCCTCCAGGTTTGCTTTGATGAATTCTTTTATTGGTAACACACTCTGTGCTAAAGGCCTCATACAGATTGTCCCATTTAACAAATCATGAGGTAGGAACTTGCTCTGTAGCAGTTTAACAGATGGTGAAACCAAGGCTTAAGGCGGTTAAATCACTTGTACATGGAGCCAGTACCTGCCGGACATGACCTGGAACCCATGCCTGCCCAGCTCCTTGTGGTCACACGATGTGGCATCCCTTTGGGGCCCATCCCACCTGTACTTCATCTTGCTTGGCTCAGTCACCCGGCCAGTGAAGGGGTCTGGTAATAGCAGAACAAATGAGTTCCAATTTCTAATTTGCCTCAAACTGAAGATGTATATACCTGGAAGTGATTTGTCTTTCTTGTATCTTATCCAAAAACTATTTCTGCATAAGCTCCAGTCATGAAAAGTGAATGGCTATAGTTGAGGAGAACAGATACAGATGTATGAAATGTTCTGTTTTGTTTTTTTGAGATGGGATGGGGGTTTCAATCTGTTGCCTGGTGTCGGGTGGTGCGATCATGATGCACTGCAGCGCTGACCTCCTGGGCTCAGGCAATCTTCCCGCCTCAGCCACCACATCTGGCTAATTTTTAAATTATTATTATTTTTTAATAGAGATGGAGTCTCTCCATGTTGCCCAGGCTGGTCTCAAACTCCTGGGCTCAAGCAATCCTCCCACTTCAAAGTGCTGGGATTACAAGCATGAACCACCACACCTGGCCACATGTTGTTTGTTTGTGTATATGTGGTGTTTTTGTGTTTGGTTGTTTTTTTTTTTTTTTTTAGATGGAGTTTCACTCTGTTGTCCAGGCTGGAGTGCAGTGGCGCGATCTCGGCTCACTGCAACCTCCACCTCCCGGGTTTAAGTGATTCTCGTGCCTCAGCCTCCCAAGTAGCTGAGATGACAGGTGCCTACCACCACGCCTGGCTAATTTTTGTATTTTTAGCAGAGATGGGGTTTCGCTATGTTGGCCAGGCTGGTCTCAAATTGCTGACCTCAGATGATCTACCCTTCTTGGTCTCCCAAAGTGCTGGGATTACAGGCATGAGCCACGGTGCCCAGCATTTTTTTTTTTTTTTTGAAGCAGGGTCTTGTTCTTGTTCTGTTACCCACTTACCCATGCTGGAGTGCAGTGGTACGATCGTAACTCACCGTAAGCTTGAATTCCTGGGCCCAAGCCATCCTCTCACCTCAGCCTATAAAAATGCTGATATTACACATGTAACCACCATGTCCAGCCTGAAATGTTTCAACTAAAAAATGAAATAAAAATTTGATTTTACCTATTTAAGAACTTTCTCTATGTGCTGCTAAAAGAGTCTCTTAACAAAATTATAATAAGGTGAAATATATTCAGCAACCAGAACATAAGACTCATATATTGTGTGGTTAAACAAAAATTATGAGGCCACATCAGTATATAATTTAGCTTAAAAAACAGCTTTATTGATATATAATTTACATAGCATACAATTGTACACTAAATTATAATGTACAATTTAATAAATTAGCTTTTTGCTTGGATGAAAATTGCTTTACTTCCTGACCACCTTACATTTCTTTGGTCGATTTGGCTGATGAGAATCAAACAGGAAAAGTTAAGCCCAGAGTACATTTGTGACATGGACTGTCAAATTCCACATTAATAATGTATTTATTTGGTTTTTGTCAATGTTGCTTCTAAATCCATGACTATGTAATTTTGTAACCTTTTGTGTCTTAAAAGTTTCTATGTTAGTGAATCATTTGGAATTCCATTGTTTTGTGATAGATATAACAAAGTAAGAGGAGGTTAGGTGTCCAGTCTGGTGGAGTAGCATCAGGGGTGTAGCCATTCCCACTGCTTGTGCCAGCGTGTCCCTGAGCCAAAGGCGTTTCATCTCACAAATTCAGATGTCTCTCTCCTGCTGCAGATGAACTGAGCCCCCCAGCCCCAAGGTGCAGGCAGGAGCTCTCACAGCCCCAGAGACCCTCAGTGTGTGGAGGAAGTGGGAGGGTGGTTCATGTACAGGGGGTGAGCTTTCAGAAGTCAAAGAGTAGCGGCCTAGGGTCTCTTCATCCTCAGCACTGCTCTGCCTTCCCCTCCCACTCACCACGATCCCTGGGACGAGGGACACCTATGTGGCTGGAGGCCTGGGCAGAGCAGTGGTACGGGCCCCGACACAGACTGTACCTTCCCTGGTCCCACAGGCCAGCCCGCAAATTAACTGAGGCTGGAGGTGGCAGCAGAGGGAAAAAGAAAACAAACAGATACTGGGCTGTTGGACTATGTCTGTGGCAAAGCATGCCTAGACAAGGAAAAGAGGATGTGACTCTGCTGGCAGAAGGGAAAAAAAGAAAATCCTGTGGCAGTCCAGCGGAGAGACTGCACACAGAAGATGTGTTAGCCAACACATATGAAGCGCTCTGAGACAGGAACCGTCTGAGCACTTTGGTATATTAATTTGTTTAATCTTTGCAAAACTCCCTGAGGCAAATAGTACTTTTTCTTTTTCTTTTTTCTTTCTTTTTTTTTTTGAGACGGAATCTTGTTCTATTGTCCAGGCTGGAGTGCAGTGGTGCAATCTCAGCTCACTGCAACCTCCGCCTTTTGGGTTCAAGTGATTCTCCTGCCTCAGCCTCCTGAGTAGCTGGGATTACAGGCATGCACCACCACTCCCAGCTAATTTTTGTATTTTTAGTAGAGACAGGGTTTCACCATGTTGGCCAGGATGTTCTCGAACTCCTGACTTCAGGTGATGCACCCGCCTTGGCCTCCCAAAGTGCTGGGATTATAGGCGTGAGCCACTGTGCTTGGCCGTAAATACTATTATTATCCTCATTTTACAGATGAGGAAACTGATATATAGAAAAGTTCGAGAACTTGTCACATGTCACACAATAGGTGGTGGAGCTGGGATCAGAACCCAGGTGGTGGCTCCCGACTCCAAGCTCACTATGCTGGGCTGCATGGCCAGAAACGGCATACACAGTGCGTGATTCCATATACCTATACCTATACCTATACCTATACCTATACCTATACATATATGCACACAGAGGTATACACTGTAGAAGTGTTAACCCTTCCTTCCTTATATTTCAATAGAAGGCCAGTCATGCTGGAACTTCTGGCACCAGATTTATCCCCTTTGAAAAGCAAGTTTTAGCAGCTACTTTTTAAGAGATGAGGGCTCGGTTGGTTAGTCCTGACCCGATGGGCCAGGTAGTCAAGGAGAGGTGCCAGCTGGGGAAGAGTCTGTAGACTTAGGATGAAAGTAATGGCTGCTGGTAGATCACATGGGTACGGTTGTTGTTTGCCTTTCACAGACCATAGAAGCACATGAGACTGGTTTATGAATCCTAATATGGTTGTTCTCTCATTGAATTTTTGTTTTTTGAGATAAGGTCTCATTATGCTGCCCAGGCTGGCCTGGACCTTCTGGGCTCAAGCAATTCTCCTGCCTCAGACTCCTGAGTAGCTGGGGCTACAGGCACATGCCACCTTACCTGGTTCATTGAATTTGTATTCAAATGAAAGCAAATGTGTAACTGGTATGGCTTTGGGAAACGTTTGCATTTGTAGTTCTAAAGGGAGATAGCAGTAATGTGTTTATTTGTCAATTCTGACCCCTTCTTTTCTTTGACTTTACCTGGCACATTATTTTGTTCTGTGTATACCTGGAAGACATTAGTACGTGAAATCTAATCTATGTGGTTAGCTAACTGGCCAACCAATTCATCCCATAGTGCTTCTTTCATGCCTACCGTAGGCACAGCTCTTGTCAGCCAGGACACAGAGGCAACAAGACACACTGGTCTCCAGGCTTCTGGAATATGTCCCGGCTGAGAACCGACATACAAGTAAATACATACAAGAAGCAACATAGACACAGGTATTTTCAAGAAGAAAATAACTCCTAATGGGGTTTGAGAGACTATTGAGAATGGGGCAGAATTATTCCTTAGACATTTTGTCTTGCTTAATGAGCATTTATTAAGTACCTGTTGTGTTAAGCATCTGGCATACACAGACTGAGTAAAACATAGTACCCATCCTTAACAGCAGCAATAACAATAGATAGGAAATCAAGTTCCAAGTGGGTTGACCCGTGACCTGGCTAAATTATCAGGGAAAATGTCCTGCGGTAATGATGACATTAAAGTGTTAATAACAGCCAGACGCGGCTGTAGTCCCAGCTACTCGGGAGGCTAAGGCAGGTGGATCACTGGAGTCCAGGAGTTCTGGGCTGTAGTGCGCTCTGCCGATCAGGTGACTGCACCAAGTTCAGCATCAATATGATGTCCTCCAGGAAGACCGGAGCCACCAGATTGCCTAGGGAGCGGTGAACTGGCCCAGGTTGGAAAGGGAACAGGTCAAAACTCCACTGCTGATCAGTAGTGGGATTGTGCCTATGAATAGCCACTGCACTCCAGCTTGGACAACCTAGGCAGAACCTATCTCAAATAATAACAATATAATAATTACCTGTAATTCCAGCACTTTGGGAGGCCGAGGCAGGTGGATTACTTGAGGTCAGGAGTTCGAGACCAGCCTGGCCAACATGGTGAAACCCCGTTTCTACTAAAATAAACAAACAAACAAACAAACAAAACCAAAAAAATAAACTTAGCTGGGTGTGGTGGCAAATGCCTGTAATCCCAGCTACTCAGGAGGCTGAGACAGGCAAATCGCTGGAACCCAGGGGGTGGAGGTTGTAGTGAGCTGAGATTGCACCACTGTGCTCCAGCCTGGGTGACAGAGCTAGACACCAAAAAAAAAAAAAAAAAGCCTAACAACACGAAAAACAGATCTGGCTCTAATGCTTAGAGTGAAATATGGCCCCTTCTGCCTTTGATTATGGGAATGGTTTGGTTGGAAACATTGACCATGCAGAGATCTCTGCTCCCTGGATTAGAACCTTAAGCCTGTGCTTGTTCATTACACAAGTATTCTGGATCTGCTTCTCCCAAAGGCATTTAAAACACGTGAAGGTGGTGTTGCGTAAAAAGCAAGCTCTTGTGTTCAGCAGATATAACCGAGTGAGCCGAGATGGCGTCACTCACTCGCCGAGAGGGGAGCTGGACATACCGTTGTCTCCAGTGGAATACAAGGAATGGACACTGAGAAGGTCAACTCCATGGACTTTGGAGAATTCGTGGATGTGTTTGGGAATGTCACTGAGAGATGTCCTCTGATTGCAGCTGCTGTTTGGTCCCAGCGGCCATTCTCTGATTTGGAAGATTTAGAGAAGCACTTTTTTGCCTTTATTGATGCCCTTCCACAGTCAGGTAAGGCTTCAGTATCAGACATTCTCTGCAAAGGGATTTCAAATATGCTTGTCAAAATATTTTTAGATACTGGCCAGGAATGGTGGCTCACACCTGTAATCCCAGCACTTTGGGAGGCTGAGATGGGAGGATCACTTGAGCCCAGGAATTTGAGACCAGTCTAGGCAACATGATGAGATCTGTTGCTACAAAAATTGTTTTTAGGCCAGGCGTGTTGGTGGCTCACGCCTGTAATCCCAGCACTTTGGGAGGCCGAGGTGGGTGGATCACGAGGTCAGGAGATCGAGACCATCCTGGCCAACATGGTGAAACCCCATCTCTACTAAAATACAAAAAATTAGCCAGGCGTGGTGGCGCGTGCCTGCAGTTCCAGCTATTCGGGAGGCTGAGGCAGGAGAATCGCTTGAGCCTGGGAAGCAGAGATTGCAGTGAGCCAAAATTTCACCACTGCACTCCAGCCTGGTGGCAGAGCAAGACTGTATCTCAAAAAACAAAACAAAAAACAACAGAAAAAGTTGTTTTTAAAAATCTATCTATCTATCCATCTATCTATCTATCTATCTATCTATCTATCTATTATCTATCTATCTATCTATCTATCTATCTATCTATCTATCATCTATCTATCATCTATATCTATCTATCTATTTTAGTCTAATTCCTTATACTTGATGTGTTTATTGAGTTCTTTCCTTTGGAAGGTTCAGTAAGTTTCCTCAGGTCTAGTCCGTGAGAGTCAAGCACTTGTGTGGTTTACGTCAGAGATGGACTGGAAGAATGCGGTGGCTAAGGAAAGTGGCTGTTAAATATTAGAGCTCTGAGGTCACAAGGAGGAACCTAGCAAAAGACATTAGAGTGATTCGGAGGCTAAAGGCCAGGCTGAGGGCCCACCCTGTCTTAGCCACCCCATCTGGCTTGGGAATGTCCTGTATGTGACAGAGAGGACAGCTGGATACCAGACTATCTCCAGAGCCCAGGGGAAAGGGCAATAGGCTGACTTTTGTACCAGAAAGGGCCAGTTTGGACTGGATGGCTGAGGAGAGTGAATTCATTCAGATCAGCAACTCCCTGAGGGATGGAGGGGAAGGAGGAGAATCTGAAGGCATCCCTCTGGAGGAAGGGAAAGAAGTTACTGATTTCTTCTGTGGAGAGAGAGAGAAAATGAGGCACTTCTTGGTGTGGGGTGAGGAGAAGAGGGGGTGACTCCGAATGACACACACAGCTTCACAGAGACCAGGCTGCCTCAGGGGCTGTCCTGGATGCTCTGTGGAGAAGCCTGAAATGTACTGAAGGGGTGGCGAGGGGCAGAGAGGCCTCTGTGGACATCTGGATGGGGAAGGAGAGCCCCTGCTCTCTTCTCCAAAAAGGAGCCAACAGACGATGCTGCCTATCAGGATGGCCTTTGACAGCCAGATGGCTTCTGACCGTCATACAGACGTCTCCAAAATAAGGAGCTCCTTTTAATTCATTTGAGGCTTATCTAGGAAGAGCAGAGGATGTCATAAAATCAAACGGACAGGAATGTTGGGGCCATGTGGACACTCACCCACTTCTGGGAGCCTCTCCATAGCTGAGGACTTCAGCTCCTCCACTGGGCTTGGGGGTCATCACTGGAGCCTTCTGACCCTTGACTCACAGGGACAGCCCAGTCCCAGCCTGATGAGTGAAGGGACCACAGCCTCTCAGCTGAACTCCTGCAGGGCAGGCCGGAAGGAGCAGGAGGCCCCAGAGCCCACCCTCTCAACGTCTGACAGGAAAATAGAATAGAGGAGGCAAAATGACAGCCTCACTGGAAAGTAATTTCTTTTCAGGAAAAAAAAAAAGAGAGGCAAATCCTTTGATTGTCTTAATACCCAAAGGAGTGGTGAGGCTGAGGAGGGAGAGTGTTGAGAGAGAAAGCTAGGATTGCGTGAATAATTTAAATCTATTGTTCTTGGGTTTGGCCAGTTACTTAACACACATTTTGGGGGCTTTCTTACTCTGTGTCTGGAACTTTGATAAAAACATAACAATTTCTCCATTTTCATCTTATTGCTCACCAACACTCCCCACAACCCAGCTGGCCAGAGGTTCTAGTTCCGGGTCAGTCCAGTCAGGGCCCTGAGCACGGTGGAGTGTGGGCAGTACTGGACGTGGGCAACCCCCGCTCCCGAGGCTTGTTTTGATGCCCCCGTGACTTGATGAAACCTCTGTCTCCTGGCTAGTGTCAGAATCCCAGATCACAGAGTGAACAGGATGTTGGGACTTAATCAAAGTTTGCTGAATGAATGCATGAAATCGTTTCTAAGGTGATACTGAAAAGTGGGAATTCTGGCATTACCCCGTCCTCCACACATTTTAACTGGGTGACTCAGTGGTAGGTTAGTGGACAAAATGGCTGGAGGGAGTTTGGGCCCCCTGGACGGTTGTTGGTGTCTGCAGTAGACACGGTTCTGGGGAGGAGCTCCCTGTAGTGGAGGCTGCTTCTCGGTTCTGCACTTGTCTGGGAGCAGCTGGGAGCCTCAATGCTGTCTGGCGGCAGCTTCTCATCTTAACATCTCAGTAACAGTAGACAAGTGATGTTATCAATGGCGACAATAACAACAACAAATAGCTAAAATGTATTGAACTTTTACTACTGGTGTGTTTCAGGCACTTTTCCAAAAACTTTGCACTTGCTAACTCACTCAATCCTCTAATATCCCTATAAAATGAGGAACAGTATTATTATTGCTCCCATTCTTACCGATGGGAAAACTGAGGCACACAGAGATTAAGTAACTTGAGCAAGGACACACTACTAGAAAGTGGCAGGACTGGAATTCTAATAACCCTGAGAGTCAACCCAACAGGTTTTGAAGGCTTTTTCCAGACAATGAGAAACAAAGTCTAGAAACAGTTTTTAGGGTTTTCATTCATTTATCCACTAATGTATTTGATTAAGATAAATGCTTGATGTCCTAGACCCCATGTTTTATTGTTTGAATAATCAAATAAAATGATCTATTTCGCAGCATGGTGACTATAGTCAATAATAATCTATTGTATATTTGGAAATTGCCAAGAAAGTAGGCTTTTTTATTTTTTATTTTAATTGAGGTAGAGGCTCACTCTGTCACCCAAGCTAGAGTGCAGTGGCACCATCTTGGCTCACTGCATCCTCACCCTCCCGGGTTCAAGCGATTCTCCTGCCTCAGCCTCCCTCGTAGCTGGGATTACAGGCACCTGCCGCCATGCCGAGCTAATTTTTCTATTTTTAGTAGAGATGGGGTTTCATCATGTTGGCCATGCTTGTCTCAAATTCCTGACCTCAAGTGATCCGCCCACCTTGGCCTCCCAAAGTGCTGGGGTTACAGACATGAGCCACCTTGCCCCACCTTCAAGAGAGTAGATTTTAAATGTTCTTACTACCAAAACATGATAAATATGTGAGGTGATAGATATATTAAAAAGTTTGACTTCATCATTTCATAATGTATACATATATGGAAAGCATCAACTTGCACACCATAAACATGCATAATTTTTATTTGTCAAAAAATCCAATAAAATTGCTTTTGTTTGTTTGTTTTTTTGAGATGGAGTCTTGCTCTGTCATCCAGGCTGGAGTGCAGTGGCACAATCTCAGCTCACTGCAACCTCCGCCTCCCGGGTTCAGGCGATTCTCCTGCCTCAGCCTCCGGAGTAGCTGGGATTACAGGCACACATCACCATGCCCGGCTAATTTTTGTATTTTTTAACTAGAGACGGGGTTTCACCGTGTTAGCCAGGATGGTCTCGATCTCCTGACCTCAGCCTCCCAAAGTGCTGGGATTACTGGTGTGAGCCACCGCGCCCAGCCTTAAAATGGGATTTATTACAGCCTAGCTTTACCCTTTGGATAGTAAGAAGCAAACTGGGTGAAATAGATTATTTGAATCTAAAAAGAAGGTACCTTAGAGAGACGTTCAAGTTACAGTGGTCTACCTAGTCATGTATTTGTTTTCGTGACTGAAGAAAAACCTCCACCATTAACAGAAAACAAAACTGGGTTTCTAGACTAAGGGTGAGTCCATTTAGGTTCTGCTATGATGATTATTGGCCAGTAGGTGGCAGTCCAGGATTAATATTGAGCTCTAGTGCTAGTGGGCAAAGTACCTTCTCCAGCCAATCAGTTCCCACAGATTAAAGATGAGGCAAAGGTTTTCTAGGAAAGAGAACGGACAATTAGTAAAGGGAAGAAAGTTGAAACTCACATGCACTAACTGAAGAAATTCAGGACAGATTTGTGTTATAAAATTAAAGAGCAATAATACAACTTTCATAAGAGTTAATTAACTGTGCATTTCCACTGGCTATGGTGAATCACACCTGTAATCCCAGCACTTTGGGAGTCTGAGGTGGGAGGATCGCTTGAGGCCAGAAGGTTGAGGCTGCAGTGAGCCATGATTGCACCACTGCACACCAGCCTGGATGACAGAGCGAGAACCCTGTCTCAAAAAAAAAAAAAGTGCATCTCTGTGTCTTTCAGAATTATAGTAATACCACAATTTATTACTTTATGCTTATTAAACAACATTTTTGTTGAATGAATGGAGTTGGATACTAATAAGTTCCTTATAATACAGGCTATGAGGGTTTTAGATCAAGCTATTAAAATGTGTTTGTTTATTCAGAAAACAAAACAAAACAAAACAAAATGAAACACTCCTTACCAAAAGTGCTGTGTTGGTCAAAAAATATTCACTGAGTGCCCACTGTGCCCCAGGGATTGTCGTGGGCACTGGGAACGGGGTAGTGACCAAGACAAGTCCTTGCCTTAAATGAGCTTACATTCTAGTGAAGAGAGACAGGATTAACATTAAAAATACCATTATTTCAGGTTCTAGAAATTCTCAGAAAAAATATATGAAATATGGCAGAAAATATGTAATAAAGGTGGTCTTTCTTAGGAGGTTAATTTAAGTTTAAGACCGAAGGATGAGAAATAAGTAGCTGAAATCTAGGATGAGGCCACTCATAGAAAAGGAACCTGGCTGGGCGCGGTGGCTCATGCCTGTAATCCCAGCACTTTGGGAGGATGAGGCAGATGGATCACTTGAGGTCAGGAGTTCTAGACCAGCCTGGCCAACACGGTGAAACCCGGTCTCTACTAAAAGTAGAACATTAGCTGGGCATGGTGGCACGCATCAGTAATCCTAGCTACTCGGGAGGCTGAGGCAGGAGAATCACTTGAACCCGGAAGATGGAGGTTGCAGTGAGCCGAGATCGCACCACTGCACTCCAGCCTGGGTGACAGGATGGGACTCCATCTCAAAAACAAAACAAAAAAAGCAAAGGAACCTGAGACCAGGATGAACTTGACATTTTTGGGGCACAGAAAGATCAACGTAGTTGGAAAATAGTAAGGAGTGGAGGGATGTGAGGAAGAGGCAGCAAGGGCCTGATCATGTAAAGCTGCTTAGGTCTAATAAGGAGCTTGCTTCTCCATTTGCAGTGGGTCACTGGGGTTTATGCAGGGGGCCAGGTCGAGGGGCCACTGCAGTAGTAAGAGTAAGAGTTGAGGTTGCTTGGACTGTAGTTGGAGCAGTAGAGATGGAGAGATGCGAATGGATTCTCAGAATAGGGCTTACAGTTAGAGTCAACAGGATTTTTTAAAATGGATTTGATGACAGAAGGCAGATCAGAAACAAAGCTGAATGGTCACTCCTAAGTTTTCAGTCTGAGCCACTGGGTGGGTGGTGGTGCCATTTTCCGAGTTGAGGAAGACTTAGAGTTGAGAAGACAGGATGGAGGAAGGAGCTTGCTGAGTCTGAGATACCCAAAAATCATCCAAATGAAAATGCTGACTGCTCAGTTGCACCAAAACGAGGAGCTTGGTGAAACACTGAGGGCTAAAGTATATCTTGCTAAAGAATGGATGGCATTTCAAACCCTAGGACTGGCTGAGGGCACTTAGTAAGTACATTGGTGTAAACAACAAAGGGATGGAATGTGGGTACTGAGTCCTGTGGTACTAGTGCTAGTGACCTATCTGGTAGAGCAAGATGAAAGTAGGCAAAGGATGTCTCTGAAGGTAAGTGGTAGTCATTTTTTTTGAGACAGAGTCTTGCTCTGTCACCCAGGTTGGAGTGCAGTGGCGCAATCTCAGCTCACTGTAACCTCCGCCTCCTGGGTTCAAATAATTCTCCTGCCTCGAGTAGCTGGGATTATAGGTGCGTGCCACTATGCCCAGCTAATTTTTGTATTTTTAGTAGAGACGAGGTTTCACCATGTTGGTCAGGCTGGTCTCGAACTCCTGACCTTGTGATCCACCCGCCTCGGCCTCCCAAAGTGCTGGGATTACAGGCATGAGTCACTGCACCCGGCCGTTTATAGTCATTTTTTAAGGAGACAGGGCCAACCAGGTGACATGGTCTGGAGAGGTTGAGAAAGAAGCGGTCAGGCATTGGTCTTTGGGCTCAGGCAAGATGTCCTTAATGAGTGCAGATCAGTTGGTACAGTGGCTTGAAGCGTGACAGAGTGAGCCTGGAAAGGGAGGTCAGGAAGTGGAGAGGCCAGGAGACAACTCTAAGGTCTTTTCTGTAAGGAGGAGCAGAGAAATAGGGAGAAACAAGAGAGCAACAGGGAATCAAGGGAGAACGTTAATATTGTTTATGGGATGAGTGATTCTAAGGCATGTTTGCACATTGATAAGGGTAAGCAGTGTGGGGATGGAGAAATAGATATTTGAAATTGCAGAAGCAAAGTCTTTGACAGGAAAGGAGAGCTAGCTTCAAGAACACAAATGGAGGGGTTGGCCTTCCATAGGAAGATTGTCCATCGTACCAGGGGTAAGAACGTACCCAGATACCACTGGGTATGGACCAGGAGGCAGTTGGACTGTTATGGGATTCTGAGCTTCCACGGCCACAATTGCCTGCCCTGTTCCTCTCCCATAGAACAATGAGTGTCTGCTCTGTGCCAGGAATTCTTCTAGGTGTAAAGATTCAGGTCCTGTAGTCCGGGCAAATAACACACATCCACACCTACATCTCTAGACGTGACACACCAATGCTTAGGAGGTAAGTCCAGATTTTCAAGAAAGACTGAAGAACGGGCAGTACCTAGATTCCCTGAGAACCACGGCCTGTCTGACTGGCCTGCCTAGCGCCTGGGCTTCCAGGTGGGGAACACTGAGGACTGGAGGCAAGGAGATGGCACCTACTTGCCCAGTATCCAGCCTCCCACTGGGGCTTATGGGCACAGCTTAGGGATAGCATACTGGCGCTGGCAGGGAACTGGGTCCTTGCTGCAGGCCAGTGGACACATAGACACCATTCCCGATGTACTTACTCAAGGGTCCAGTGGTTTGGGGCAATGAAGATGGGATATCTGGCCAGGTGAGGTCAGGCTCTGTTTCTTCTGAGCTACCATCCTCTACCTGATTCCTCACACCTTTTTCTTGTTAGGCGCAGCTAAGAGACAGAGAGAGACAGAGAGACAGAGAGAGAGAGAGAGAGTGTGAGAGAGAGAGAGAGAAGCGACTGAGACAGAGTAAATTCTAGTTTCTCCTTTTTAGTCTCTTTTCTTCTGCCCTTTGCTCTGCTAGTTTATCTGCGTCTTTTCTCTTCTCGCGCTGCAAGAGTGGAAAACTCGTGCTCAGTTCTAGGCAAACATTAACCCCGGGCGACGTTTCCAAGCGGGAGACAAACTCTAGAGAGTGAGAAGCGAGATGCGAGGGCACCAAGGGCAAGAAGGGGGCTCGGCGTACGCCACGTTGGCGGGACGCCGCCGCCTCCCTCTGCTGCGCGGCCTGCTCGGGGAGCCTGGTGGGGGCGGCAAGACGACAGACCCCGCGCCCGGGCCTCCCACCAGTGACCACCTCCCTCGCAGCTTGGGCTGATCCTCCAGACAGCATGCAAAGGGGGGGGGGGGGGGTGGGGAGGGAAGTCCCCTGACTGGGCGGGGGACCTAGCGGCTGCTCTGAAACTCCGAACACCTGAAGAGGAGGCGCGGAAGGTCCAGCCGCCCAAGACTCGCATTTTCCCCTCCTCCGCAGCCCGGGCAGGTTGCCGTCCTGGGCCTGGGTGAGCGCGGAGGGGATCCGGGCGGGAGCTGAGCTCGGTTCCCCAGGCCTGACAAGTGGCCGCGTGGCACGACCAACCCCGGGCCCAGGGCTGGGGCTGCTCCCCCAGGTGGGGAATTTAATTCTCACATTTTCGTACTACCCGGACGGGGCTGGACGCGGGAAGCGGGAAAGACCCGTTCCTGTTTGCAGTGCCCGAGGGGCAGGACACCTACGAGAAGGGCTCTATCACAGTGGTGTTAGGCCGGCTCGGTGGCTCACACCTGTAATCCCAGCACTTTAGGAGGCCGAGGCGGGAGGATCGCTTGAACCCAGGAGGCAGAGGTTGCAGTGAGCCAAGATCGCCCCACTGCACTCCATCCCGGGCGACTGAACTGTCTTGAAAAAACACACAAAAAACAAAAAACAGTGGTGTTAGAGGGATGGGATTATAGGTGACATGACTTTCGTTTTGAACTTTCCTTAACCTTGCAGGGGCAGCCGTGCCCTGAAAACGCCTGTGATTTGGAGTAGAGGGTCCAGGCGCAGTGTGGTGAGTGACCCTAGGCAGGTCACTAGTTCTTTTTCAGCCTTCACTGAATCCTCTCTTCCACGGGGATGTTACCCCCAGTTCTCCGTGACTTTCAGGGAGAAATTAGTTCATGAGTTAGATGGTGCACTATCAATCATCCTTTTATTAGAAACAATAAGTTTGAGGAAAAGGACGTCTACCTTACAGGGGGTTTAATTTTCAGCTTCTTTGAGATAAAATTCATTGAATGGTGTTTTACATGCGCGCCTTTTCCAACAGACCTCACGCCTATTCCCAGCGCCAGAGGCGGACAACCGCTTTACTGAGATACAGAGACAGGTACTTCTTGAGGCACCTCAGTCCAGTTCCACTGGGTTTACTACAACTAATAATGACTGTTTCTGTTTACTAGGTATTAGGCGATGTGTTTTAAGTAAATGAATTTTCTCTAATCCTCACAACTCTAAAGCAAGTTAGGCGTCACCCGCATTTTACAAATCATAGCGCCCTGCTCACCATACCTGGAATCTTGCCTCGCCCCGAGGGTTCTATTTTTCACTTTAGAGAGCTGAGCAAGATGATTGCCCAGCGCTAACTCCGGGAAATCCCTGGGACTGAAAATCACAGGTAACTCGCCAGAGTTTTTCAATTTTAGGCCTAGGAGATTATGCAAAGCTTTCCTTCAAGTAAACGCTGTTCTCTGGGGCCTCTGGGATCTACAGTCGGAGAAGGGGAATAAGTCCCGGGCTGGTGGGGGATGGGTGGGTGCAATTTCCTAAATAGAGGAAAGCCACTTTCATTCAAAGGGCTGTGGAACTCTGGCTAGAGGTGGGTTTCTTTGCAGTTAATCATCTGCAAGCCTCTTTGGATGCCTGATTCCAGAAACCCAGAACTCACACTTAGGGTCACAAAATCCAGGGCATTTATTTGCCGAGCCCCATGGATGTTATCCCTATGGATGCACCCCGCCCCTGTCCGTTCTCCTTTGGAGCAGAACGAAACCCATTCCAGAGCTTTTGCAGGAAGTCTTCAGGCCCTTGCGTCCGGCCCCTTTAGACATCAAAGCCCCCCCTGAGAGCAAAGGACTTTGAAAGATAGGAAAAGCTCAGGATCCTTATCGCGTCTCTGCTCCCTCCCGACCTAGTCGTAAATTCCGAGCCTCAGCGGCCGCCCTCTCTCTCCTCCGCAATTCTTGACCCAAGGTCTCAAAAGACAAACGTGTCACTTCCCGCCCCACCCCTGGATCCTGGTCCCGACCGAATGTAGTGGGGACCGAGAAGCGCAAGGTCCAGGACTTGTTAGAGGGGCGCGCCAAGGGCGCCCCTGTTCCGCCAGGACATCACCGCCTGGGTACTCTACTTCACCCTCCCGCAGCCTTCTTGGGGCCGGGCGGGGCGGGGCGGGGCGGGGCAGGGGGGCCGGGCTCGGCCTACGCGCCCCCTCGAGTGCGCGGTGCGGGGCGGGCGCGGTGACGCGCTCCCGCCTGTGTCTGTGCTTCTCCGCAGGCCAGGAGGGCATCCTGCGCTGCCACCCGGACCTGGCGGGCAGCGAGCTGCAGCGGGGCACGCTCACGGCCGAGTCGCAGCGGGAACAGAGCGGTGCAGGCCTGAGGAGCCTGGGCGCGGACGGGCGGCTCCGGCTGGCCGAGCTCAACGCGCAGTACCGCGCGCGCTTCGGCTTCCCCTTCGTGCTCGCCGCGCGCTTCAGCGACCGGACGGCGGTGCCGCGCGAGCTGGCGCGCCTGCTGCTCTGCCCGTCCGCGCAGGAGCTGCGCACTGCTCTGGGCGAGGTGAAGAAGATCGGCAGCCTGCGCCTGGCCGACCTCCTCCGCGCAGACCCCGCCAAGCTGTAGTAGCTGCCGCGCGGGCCAGGGACCCGGGACGCACAACCGGACGCGCGGGGGCCACGGCCCGGAGCTGTGCGTCCTGGGCGGGAGGCGGACTCGGGCCTGGAACAGCGTCCACACACGTGCACAAAGGAAGTGGAGAATTGAGGCAATCATACGAGTAATGAGTCCTTTTGTCCGCCCACCCACACGCGCACGCGTTGCCAAAATATCCATATTGTGTAGTGCTTTGCCCCGGATTTATCCAGCTCACTGCTTCAATTCTTCACTCCCTTTGCGGCCCCCGACACCACCGGCCTTTGTGGATTCCAAAGCGTTTATCCAGTTCTCCCCAACCCTCTCCTGCTAAGCCCGAACTGCAAAGCAAAACGGACGGAAAAGGAATCTTTTATGCCACAGCGGTTTGTCTGTTTTTCTCTTTTCCCACTTCATTTGCTGCACCCGACCTTTACATGTGAGCGGAAGCGGTGTTCTCGCTCTTGGGCACTAGGGGAGCAGACTGGGAGCCAGGAAAGTCAAACGCTGGCCTCGGTCCGGCCCGGGGAGCCGGGGAAGCCGCAGTAAGGAGGCGGTGGGCCGGGAAGAGCCCTGCGAAGGGAAGAGCCAACCGAAGGGTTGGGAAGGCGCCCCGTGGGGACGGACGGAATAGTTGCATCCATCGCTCCTAAAAGGCGGGGGGCGTCCATGCTGAAGATCTCTCCCGGAGGTCGGCTTTGGGGGGGTGGCTCGACTGCCCCGGGAAACCCATTAGTTATTAAAATAGTAACACTCACTGAGCAGCGCTGGGTATTTGGACCCCAGAATGAAGCGAGATTGCAGTGTCGATTAAATGGAGGGAAGTGCCCATAGAAATCTTTGCTTGTCAGCCCTGGAGTTTCAGACCCCTATTAGGCTGGGCAGCTTCCTCTACCAACAGCCAGACTGTCCACTGGGGGAAAGTATATTAGCATCCTGCGGAGGAGCCCACCACATTCTACCTCCCGCCGACACCCCCCCGGCCCCCCCACACACAGGGAAGGTGTAAAGAGCCCCAACAAATACTACTTAGGCTTCTATTGGCAGAGGAGAAACGAAACACCCATGGTCTCCCCAACAAAGACAAGGTAATAGGCGAAGGCCAGAGGTGGCCCTTTTGAAGACAAGAGCTATTAGTCACCAACCGTGTCCAGGGTTAACAGCAGCAGCAGCAGCAACAACAGCAGCAAGGAAACCTTTCCATAAAGAGCTGCGTGGCTGCACCCTTGGTTCTGGGGCTGATGTTCCATAGAAATAAATCACTCCTGGAGCACTAGGAATTTTAGACAAGGAAGCCCTTTTCCCGTTCCCATCTCACAGTGTTTCCTGCTGTGGTAAGGCTGAAGGAAAGAGAAGCTGGTAGTGGGGCAGGTGTTAGGAAAGCGGGCTGTGCTACCAGCGTCCCTAGGCTTGTGGCCAGACACCTTCTCTGGGTGTAGGAGCGCCGGGTGCACACCATGAAGAAAGTTCCATGGCTCGCTCCTATTCTTTGGGACCCTGCAACAATGGTGGGGTGCTAGGCCTGGGCCAGACACCTGCCTCTCTCTAGCCAGGGTAACCTGGGGGATTTCCTGACACACACAATAACTTGCTGCTTGGTAAAGAGGATTTTCTGACCCAGGACCCAAATACCAAGGCTGGGCCTAAGACTTAGAATAATCCACTGTAGTCGGGGCACCCAGTCCCAAGCCTGGGGGTAAACCCCACGCTTAGATAAACCAGGCCCCAAATGCAGCGTCTGTGCTATTTATGTAAAAAAGCTCATGTGAGATGCACAGATCCCACCAAGGCTGGGTTCCCCGCAGTTTAGCAAGAGTGTAGATGAGCTCAGAATCTCCCAGACAAGACCCCGGTGTCTCCAATTACACAGTTACATTTCAACAGTTCTAAGTTTGTCCGGAAAATGATTTTATTCCTGCGGGAAGGGGTGCAGATGGGGGCAGACGCTGAGTCTGTCCCTTTAGAAGGAGCTGGAGCTGAAGGGACAGAGAGCTGGCTGCGCGGCGCCTCTTCCGAAACACCTGAGCATAAGCAGCCGCAAGGGCGAGCGCAGGACGCGGGGCGTGGACGCCGGGCTGGGAAGAGCCCCGACCAAACCCGCGGGTGGCTCTGACTCTCCCCTTCGGGAGGAGCTCTGCGCAGAGGCCGTGGCTCGGGCGGGCAAGTCACCTGTGGCAGCCTGGCAGGGCAGTTCTCTCCGGCAAATAGCGACATGCTCTCGGTTTCTGTCGGCCTTGGCCTGGCAGAGCGCTTTCCGCTTTGTGGCCTCTGGTGCGCCCGAGGCGGGAGAGGAGCCCCGGCCGCGTGGACCCTAGCTTGCGCGGCAATCATCGCGCCTTGACTCTAGGCCCGGCTGCTCAGGGAGGGACAGCCCAGGGCGCGCCCAGCTAGCTTCAGGGGGTACGGAAGTGGTTAGGGCAGATTTCAGGGTGAACAACTAATATTTTACTTACCAATTCGTTAAAAACACAAAGAAAACAAAACCAATCGCGGTGGCAAGGCCAAGAAGAGTTGGAAGGCAAAGAGCTGATTTCAATTTCTGTAACCCGACGACCCTCCAGGCACAGGCCCTTAACGAAGTGGGGGCAGCTTTGTGGATTTTCACTTCCCTTGGAAATGTCCAAGCCCCGGCAGGAGAACGCTCCCAGTAAAGAGACGGGAGAGCGCAGCTCCGGATGAGAACTCAGGAACCGACCCGGGCTTGTCACTCACCTGTGTAACTTAACTGGGATACGGAATGGGGCCTCCTCTTTATTAACCCAGAAAGGTAGGCATTTTGGTCTGTGTGCCCAAAAGATGTCTACAGACACTAAAATTGGAAGGAAAGAAAGGGAAAAGGGCAACATAAATTCTATAGATGATCTTTACCCATTTTAAATATGACACATTTCTAGAGATTAGCCACAGGATATCAGTTCTGACTGATTTTTTTTTTTTTTTTTTTGAAACGGAGTCTCACCCTGTCGCCCAGGCTAGAGTGCAATGGCGTGATCTCAGCTCACTGCAAACTCCGCCTCCCGGGTTCAAGCGATTCTCCTGCCTCAGCCTCCCAAGTAGCTGGGATTACAGGCGCGCGCTTCCACTCCCAGCTAATTTTTGTATTTTTGGTAGAGACGGGGTTTCACAGGCGTGGGCCACGGCGCCCGGCCCAAGAGGAGTTATTCTAAGAAAGTATTTATTGTGAGACAAAAGTAGATGGATACCATCTTTGTCAACTGGAGAAAAATCTGGGGTGGAATTTATGGAAAATTCGTGCAATAAATGAATAAACCACAGTTATGGGGTGCCTGTGAAAGACATAGGACCTGGAGCATGGTCAGAATTGTAGCAATAGCAGAACCTGATTGTTCTGGTGCTATTTTGTGTAGGGGGTGGGAGTGGGAAAATTGGATTCTCTAATCGTGCTAGTTGGTTTTGTGTTTGGGGTGCAATGTTGCCAGGGTGGCACCAGCAGCTGTAGTAATAATAAACATCTATACAGATCGCTATGGGTTGCAAAGAATGCACATACTGTAGCTCATTTACTTTAAGCGACTTGAACAGCTAGCTGTGCAACTTGGGGAAAATCACCTAACCTCTCTGAGCCTTGGGTTCACCTTTGTAAAGTGGAAAGGTTACACAGACTTTAAGACCCCTGACTCCCCTCCAGGGAATGTAGCTAGCCAATGGGACCAGTAACTCAAGAAGAGCAGAACCTTTATTTAAGCTCCTTCCCTTAGCCACATAAAACTTACCCTGTAGGACTTCCTAGGAACATATTTTCATGTGGCAAACAAAGGTCATTCCAGGCACGAGACAATGGTGAGGGAACAAATGTTCATTGAAAGCTCTCCACGCCAAAGCCACGTGGTAACAGTTGGCTGGTGCTGCCCGGGGAGCCTGGGCTCCTAGCATCAAGAGGTTTCCTTTGGGGTGGAAGTTCTGGTTCCCAGTAGGGACACCAATCTTTGAGACCTCCAAGTCACTTCCTCTTGTGGATTTAAATCATCCTCTGTCCTCACCCACCACACAGAATGTGTTATACAATGCCCAAACAGTGTCCACAGGCCCTAGTTTCAGAAGAAAGGAAGAAAATGGGCAACGACTATTAATTTGCCTAACTTTTACCCAATGTACCAAACCTGAATTCTGTACCCAAATATTACCCTTTCTCCTGAGGCTCTTAATTTTCCTTGATCTCTTGGATGTGAGAATATATTTTGGATAGAGAAGCATAAAAAAAAAAAAAGTAGTTCCCAGCCTTGGATCAGAAATCTTGGTGGTCTCTTCACAACAAGAGTAAAACAGCTGGCTTTTCTTATCCCGTTATCCTGCAGCCTGGTCCCTGATTGGTAACATGTTAGCCCACAGTGACCTCCCAATTAATTCAGAAACCTTTCTTCAGGTGGAGAGGGTCAGACACCCAGTTTGCTTGGGAAGAAAATATGCTTCACTCCACTGGGCAAGGAGACATCTGCTTCTGTGAATGAAGCCTGGGCAGCTGTGGGCAGCTGCGGCCCCTCCCTGCTAAGCCTGGGCAGCTGTGGGCAGCTGCGGCCCCTCCCTGCTGTTCAGGATGGACATGTTGGGATCCACTGTGGCCTGATGGGGCTGGACAGGTGGCGGACTCTTGGGAGGCCCTACAGAAAGGACACTGTCATTGATTTCCTTCCCAGAGATGTTAGCTGAGTGGGCTGTGGCAGGGCAAGGCAGGGTTGTTGGGGTCAAACCAACCATTATTGAGCCTTTCTTTGTGTGAGTAGATGGCTGATTGAGTGCAATGGCTGAAAGACTCCCTAAACTCCAAATTAAGTAGAGATTGAGCTGTTTTTCCACATCAGTATAGATGGCCAAGCTGAATAATTTTGTCAGCTGACATTCTCTTCCTTTTCACTCCTCCTTAATTATCCCTGGAATTCAGGTCAATGCAAGGTAAGAGTTTCCTGTGCAAGGTATAAAAGGACTATATTATTTGGATAGTTTTATTTTCCTTTTTTCAAATTAAAAAATTTTTTAGAGACAGCATCTCCCTCTGTCACCCAGGCTACAGTGCAGTGGCACAACCATAACTCACTGTAACCTCGAACTCCTGGGTTCAAGCCATCCTCCAACCTCAGCCTCCCAAGAAGCTGAGGCTATAGGTGCACATCACCACATCCAGCTAATTTTTCAATATTTTTGTAGAGATAGGGTCTTGCTATCCTGGGCTCAAGTGATCCTCCTGCCTCAGCCTCCTAAAGTGCTGGGATTACAGGTGTGAGCCCCTGTGCCTGGCTGGACAATTTTCTTGATCTAAAAAAGATTCAGAAAGTCAACCTACATACTAAGGTCGATAGAGATGGCCTGCCCTAACTGGGTTATGTTAGTCAATGGGCTCCCCAGTTTCCAGGAGCCACAAATATCAGGCAGAGCATGGTCCCCTTAGTCAGAGCAAATATTAGGACCTTTGAGCAGGGAGGGAGCTGTGTCAGTGATGTCTGGATTTAAGGAGTGTTTCATTTGCTTGGAGGGGCAGCCCGTCCTTCCAACAGCCTCCTGCTTCCCACCCCCTTTGTGGCCCCTGCCCTTGCCACCAGCCAGGATCCTGCATGCCTGGACCCTCTCTGAAGAATGTGGAATGGCCTCTACTCTGTCAGTAACAGAGGCATCCTTTTGATAACCTGATCGTGGCCACTCCTGCAGTTTTACTGTTGCTTCATTTACCAGGGTCTCTTTTTTTCCCCACCCTTTTCTGCCCTTAGATGTCAGCTCTAGCTCTGGCTCTGTGGGGTTGCAGTTTCAGCCCTAGGCCAACCGCAGGCCCAAGCTTCCCAAACAAGTTTGCTTCTCCCAGAGTTGCTACAGGCTTCTCTGGCCCAGCAGCAGGACTTACAGGGTAGAAGGGCCCTTCTGGCATCGGGGGTTAGGGATGACCATCCCTGTCCCTTCCTGGGGGCTTCTCAGTGCAGGCCAAAAGGCTCCTAAGAAAGACGCCAAGCACCTGGGGCCTAGGACTAAGAAAGCCGTGCATGGGGCCCTGATGTGGGTGGCTTCTGCCTCCTCCCAGGGACACAGGCCTGCACTTAGAAGCTGGAGAGGCTGCCCCTGAGCAGAGCGAATCTCCAGAGGCCAGTCATGGGGCACCAATCTGCTAGGGGCCAGGGCTGTCTAAATGCGAAGACAACCAGGCTCCTAGAGTTCTATCAGCCACCTTCTACCCCTCTCTGACTGCTCCCACAATCCTACCTTTTCAGGGACCCAGCTGGGCTCTCTCCTGGCTGAGAGCAACCTGGATGAATGGGGACACTTACATTCTGAGAAGCTTGTCCGAGGACATCATTTACCAGCTCCTTTCCCCTCACCGAACAGATCTAGACCCTGGGACCACAGCTGTGCCATGCCATTGCTAAGGAGACCCATTTTTTGCAATGAGGGTAACATTTGTTTTCACAATGATTTCCTTTCCATGGCTGAAGCACTCCAAGTGAGCCTCAGGTTTCCCTGTGGCTTGGCCTGCTCTGGGGCCTGGCTTGACCTGAGGGGCCACAGCAGCCCTGGCCACTCCCAAAGCAGTTGGATGAGCAGGCCAGAGCCACGTCTTCAGGGCACAGCACAGAGACACAGCTGGAAAACAGGGACAATTAGCCAGCGGCCGGCAGCCTGGGCCATAAAAACGCAGGAAGCGGCCACCGCAGGGCGGAGGGAATGGCTGTCCCTAATAAAGCGATTGTTCCAAAGAATGCCCGCATTCCGAAGACATAGGCTGGAGCCTCAGCCTCGGCTTCTAGAGCTCAGGCCTGGGAGCGGGGATGGTATGGGGGATGGAAAGGGGAATTGTGTCTCCAGGAAGAGGAGGAAGATGTTTGCTAGATCAAAAGTTCGAAGTGCCCACCACTTAACCTCCCACATTCCCACCCCATCAGGTCTGCGGACCTCCCCTACTGCCCTTCTCTCAACGATTTGGATTTTGTAACGGGGTTTGCAATTTGCTTCCGGTTGTATTTCTCAGGAAGTCCGATGACACTCGGCTGTCCAGGCCAGGCGCTGGAAGTCCCCCAGGAGGACCAGCTCGGTCTCCCACCTCTTGAGTGCGCAGCTCCTTGGCCCCTGAGTACCCCACCACCCCCATTTTTAGCCTTCTTCCTTACAAACACGAAGGGTGGGATGAACCAGAAAACAGGGGATCCCGCAGCTCTAGGCTAGTTCTGATCGCTTTCGGGTGTCTGCAGAGGCAACTTGCTGGTTGTCACCTGTAAAATGGGGAGGATAAAAACACCTCCCAGGTTTTGTTCTAGATCCTAGGGGGATGTGAGGCTCAAGGGAGATAAAGGACACTGGAGAGCACCCCAGAAATGACAGGATGAAGGCGATGGTGACAAATATCCGAGCGAAACGCTTGACAATGAGAACAGACAAGTGCAGGTCTCCAGGAGTGCCGCGAGCGCCCGCGGGTTCTGAGAGCGCTCAAAGCCGCCGAGTCAGGCTGCCCAGCCCGCCGGGCCTCGCCGCAGTGATCCTCATTTCCGAATCTGGCAGCGCTGTCAAAGGCTTGTATAGGAGGTGAACGGCGGCCGCAGGCCCACTCCACGCGGTTGCTGAAACCGAGCTGGGCGCGCGCGGGGGCCGAATCTCGCCGCCTCCGCCCTCCTGTCGGGGCAGCTCCCGATCCCGGGCTGCGCGGCTCCGGTCCCCAAGACGGCCACTTCCAGCCCTAGGCCCCTTGGCCGCAGCGCTTCCCAAACCAAGAGAGATCCTTTCTCAACTCAGAGCTTTTCATTAGCGGTCGTTAATAATGGCCCTGAGTTGCCTTATCATCTCCTGGAAATGAGAAATAAATTTCTTCGGAGAACGTTTCCCTTTGTAAAGGACAGAGAGTTTTAAAGATATAGGTATGACGTAAGACACATAAATACCTAGGTAAGCATTAGCAGAAATTCTCTTTTCCTTATATTTAAGTATAATAAACATACAAGTGTAGCTCAATGAATTTTCACAAACTGACATTCTGTGTAACCAGCAGCCTAAGAAACTGCTTTACCAACGATCCCCTAGCTCGCCTCCACTTATGCACGCCAATAACCACTAGCCTAACTTCTACCACATGCCCATTACTTCTGTAGTTTAAAACTTCTGATTCTTGAATGTAAACGTTTAACAATAAATCGCTTGAATTTAACTCAAATTTCAAATGTAAGATGAAGTCAGAGATGCAGCCTGAATCTAGGATCATAATTTGTCTTGTGCGGAGGGCGAGTAATTTCCTTGGGCAAGAAAATAACTGATTGGAGGTGATAGTTGTTTGGGGCTGCAGTCGTCCGGGCCAGGAGCACAGGGCGGGAAGGAATGGCCCATCTCTTAGGGCTCTCTGCTTGTCACCTACCAGGTTGGTCAGAAACGTTCTCATCAAAGCAATGGTTCTCTTTTCTTTTCTCTTTGGGACAGAAGGAGTTTCTTGACCGCCCCCTTCCCTGCAAATGCATAAACAACCACTGCTCCTGTCTCCAAGCTCAGATTCCCACCAAGATAGCCTTTTCTCTTCCCCTCTCTTTTGTAAGTCTCTTGATTTCATTCTTTGAACCTGTGATTGGAGGTTAAAGTGCACCAGGTTGGAAGGAGGAAGCTCTTAACAATAAAGGTTTGAATATTTAGCTGTGTCAGGTCGCTGCCCTCTCACGAGCCTCCCTCCCCTTTATCTTTTAAAATGCAAATTATGTTTCGAGGGGTTGTGCGTAGAGTGCGCGCTGCGCCTCGACGTCTCCAACCATTGGTGTCTGTGTCATTACTAATAGAGTCTTGTAAACACTCGTTAATCACGGAAGGCCGCCGGCCTGGGGCTCCGCACGCCAGCCTGTGGCGGGTCTTCCCCGCCTCTGCAGCCTAGTGGGAAGGAGGTGGGAGGAAAGAAGGAAGAAAGGGAGGGAGGGAGGAGGCAGGCCAGAGGGAGGGACCGCCTCGGAGGCAGAAGAGCCGCGAGGAGCCAGCGGAGCACCGCAGGCTGGGGCGCAGCCACCCGCCGCTCCTCGAGTCCCCTCGCCCCTTTCCCTTCGTGCCCCCCGGCAGCCTCCAGCGTCGGTCCCCAGGCAGCATGGTGAGGTCTGCTCCCGGACCCTCGCCACCATGTACGTGAGCTACCTCCTGGACAAGGACGTGAGCATGTACCCTAGCTCCGTGCGCCACTCTGGCGGCCTCAACCTGGCGCCGCAGAACTTCGTCAGCCCCCCGCAGTACCCGGACTACGGCGGTTACCACGTGGCGGCCGCAGCTGCAGCGGCAGCGAACTTGGACAGCGCGCAGTCCCCGGGGCCATCCTGGCCGGCAGCGTATGGCGCCCCACTCCGGGAGGACTGGAATGGCTACGCGCCCGGAGGCGCCGCGGCCGCCGCCAACGCCGTGGCTCACGGCCTCAACGGTGGCTCCCCGGCCGCAGCCATGGGCTACAGCAGCCCCGCAGACTACCATCCGCACCACCACCCGCATCACCACCCGCACCACCCGGCCGCCGCGCCTTCCTGTGCTTCTGGGCTGCTGCAAACGCTCAACCCCGGCCCTCCTGGGCCTGCCGCCACCGCTGCCGCCGAGCAGCTGTCTCCCGGCGGCCAGCGGCGGAACCTGTGCGAGTGGATGCGGAAGCCGGCGCAGCAGTCCCTCGGCAGCCAAGGTAAGCAGAGGCTGCGCCCCTCCGGAGGGTGCTTGGGAATGCGCGGGTCGAGCCAGTGGCTGCTGCGCGTCGCGCGTCCAGTGCGCACTGGGGCGTCCCGGGATGTCTGGGAGCTCGGCGCCAGGAGGGGCACGGCCCGGGGACAAATTCGGGGGCCTCTGGCCCCTCGGGGCTTCTCTGACCTACTGAGCCTGGGAGTGAATATTCTGAGTCTCAACACCGTGTTCAGGCGTCCTCTTTCCAAGAGCTCCTCATTCGCAACCCCGGGACACCTTCGGGAAGCTCCGGGGAATGTCGGCGTGAGCACTGCTGGACGCGGGCAGAATCGCGTCCTCCGGCACTTGCTGCGGCATGCATTCCTTGCGTGGCTTCTGGCCGCCGAGGAGAGAGGGAGGCTCGAACCTTCTTGGGCTAGGTCTGGGCCATTTATCTCCGCTCTCTCTTTCCCCATCTGAGCCATCTAAGAAGAGAAGTGACCTGGGTGGAGGGCGGGGGGCGGGGGGGGGGGGGTCGGGGGATGGCTAGGCTGTGTGTGGGACCGGGTTTGGCCATTCGGGCCAATTCAAGGTACAGCGAGCAGACAGACCAGGGAGAGCTGCTGTCGCTGGGAAGAAGGTGCTAGCCCCAGCTGCTAAGGCGACGGGGGCGCGCCCCGTCTCTGAACCTCTGACCTGTGAAGGGGTCATTTCAAGCAAAAGCTGGAAGGCTAGGGGCAAGAAGCCTAGGGGCAGGCGTCTGCGGAGAGAGCAGGGAGATGGGGAGGAAACCCTGGTGGGAATTAAGCCGCCGCTCCAGGTAGGGGTCATTTCTCCCAAAGCTTCCTTTCAAGGGTGTCAGGGATGTCTGTGAGTGTGTGTGTGCAACTGAAAAAGATCCTAGGTTTGCCGGACTGTGGGGCTCATTGACTCCGGGTCTGCCCCTTCTGGTGTTCGAGTGTGCCTAGAGGTGGCAAGGAAGTGCGGTGGGGAGAGTCCTAGTTGAGTGCCCCCTTTAAAGTCTTTCCCCGGCCCTCAGCGCTTCCGCTTTTCTTGCTTCGCTCCTTGCTGCCCCAATTGGGCAGGCACGCTGGTTATGGGCACTTTGCAGAAGTTTATAGCCAATTACAACTGTATAAATCAAAGCGCCCTTTGGGGGCTGTCTCTGGGCATCGGTTTCTGCGTCACTGTGCACATGCTAGGGAGAGTCCTGGTGGGAATGCCGCCGACCGGGGAGAAGGCCACAGATCAGCCTCGGGTGAGCCTCAGAGCTTTGGCTTGGTCCCTTCTAGCGGAGGCGCCTTTCTCCTAGCAGGGGCTCCCAGATCCTGGCTCCCAAAGACCCACTTTCTACAGCCCCTGTGTGGGGCGCGGTTGGCGGGGGTGGCGCACGCCCTAAGGAAGACCTTTGCGTGTCCCGGGAGAGCGGCCGCGGGGTGAGGGCCGGGAAGGGGGCGGGAGGGAAGCCGCCGGAGCCCAGGCCGCGGGGTCAGCAGATGAGAGGCCGCTGTGAAGTCCTGCGCCGAGGTGGCAAGGCCGCAGTCGGCGCCGGGTGCCCTTGTGATGTTAATGTGGGGTGGCCGCAGCCCGCGGGCCGGAGCCGGGCTCCTCTGCGGAGCGTCATCTGTCAAGGGGTGGGGGTGGGGGGGGGGGACGCGGCCTGGCTTGCTTTGATATACACCTTCCCAGCCCTGCCATTGTCTCTTTTAGGGCCCGGAAAGAGGGTGGTGACTTTCGCAGTCAATAATGAATTCTGACAAGTCCCTCTCATCCCTCCCCTCCATAGCCCCGATCCTAGGTTCCCAGGGGGTGTGGGGCGCCTCCAAGGCCCTTGGGGCGCGGGTCGAAGAGCGCTCAGGGTCTGGTCATCGCGTTGCCCGGCCCGTCCGGGACACTGAAGTGGCAGCACCCGAGCAAGGGTCGCTCCGAGATACTTCCAGGCGAGTCTCCCTCCCGGGGTGTTCGGCTGAAGGAACTGCCCTGCGCCTCAGCTCCGGAGGTGTCCTCTGTGGCTCCAGCCAGGCTCCGGTGCCAACCCCCCCTGATACTATCTGCGTGACCCGGTCTGATTCTCCATTTCCTCATCTGTAAAAAGGTGCGGGTACCAATGGCAGCCTGGAGTGGGTTTGAGGCGGTCACGCGTGTCCGCGCGTCCACCGCGGAGAAAGTCGCGTTGGTTCCCTTTACTTTCATAGCAGGCGCGGGGTCGGGGCCACAGCCCCATTCAAATGCGCCTGCAGGGTCGTGTTTATGTTAATACGCCTGGCGGGGAGGGGGATGAAAGCCGGGGCCGCCATTTGCTCAGTAGTGGTAATTCAAACAGAATGTGGTTGTTATTAAGGCATTGAAAGGGCTTTTCTTTGATAAGATCGCCTTGTCCTGCATTGTTTGCGGCTGTGTTCCCCTTTCAGCGGCTCGGGGGAGCTCCCTCTGATCAGGCCTGTATCTTCCCAGGACGCTTTTATTGTGGTTTGCAAAGGGTTTTACCTGAACAAAGTCAGCCTGCGGGGCATTAAACACCTCCAGGCAACTCCCAGGCCCTTCAGATCTTTCTGTGGGATTGGGCACTGGGCGACTGAACCTGTTCAGCTGCAAGAAGACCCAAAAGTGGGACGGAGCCAGAGAGAACGGCTTCTGGCCAGGGCTCTGCCAAGGGCTGAGCCAAGACAGACCTGGTGGAGACGCCAGGCTCGGGCCTGCTCCAACATTGTGGACACTATTTGTCAAGGCCCTTCAGTAAAACAATCAATCTAGGATTTAATATGTTGACTCAATCCAATGAGCATAGATCACTGGTCAGGATAACTCTGGCCGGATTTGCAGCAGGAATAAATGGAGGATCAAAAAAGAAAAAGTACCAAACGCCAAACCTGGTCTGGGCAGGTATAAAGTGTCCCCAGCAGGAGGGGTTTTCTGCCTGTTCCCTCGGCCAGAGCCCAGCTCAGAATTCCACCTGATGGGCCTGGTGTGTCTGGGGGATGATTCTGGCGACTTGTCAGCTCCTGTGCCCCGCTTTCCACTTGTAGTAAAGCAAAGTAGTAACCCCCACACCCCCTCTACAACATGTGCCCACAGTGACAGCTGTTTTCGGGGTGGGCTTCCATCTCTGGTAGGCCTGGAAATCTGGATGTTTCCAGGATCCCGGCCACTTCACCCTGCCCCCTTTCCCTTGGTGTCAAATATATGCCAGTACTGTATTTGGTTTACCGAAAGGGTGGTTACATTCTGCTATCTTCTGTGTGAATGAGGTTTTCACTTTCCTTAATTTTTAAAAACCACTTAATACCAAGGTTAGTTTAGTTGCCTCCACTAGCCTCATACCCTCCCCCCACAAGACCCTCTGGGGGGTCTTGTCAGACTTGGCAGGAACCAGCCAAACCCGGGCCCCCCAGGGTGGTGGAGGAAGAGAAATGTCCCTGGGTTAGGGAGGTTTGTCATTACCCATGACTGATGGGCTGCCTTGCAGTTCTCAGCCCTCACTTCTCCTTCCTCCACAGTGAAAACCAGGACGAAAGACAAATATCGAGTGGTGTACACGGACCACCAGCGGCTGGAGCTGGAGAAGGAGTTTCACTACAGTCGCTACATCACCATCCGGAGGAAAGCCGAGCTAGCCGCCACGCTGGGGCTCTCTGAGAGGCAGGTGGGGACCGCCTAGCTCCCTCCGGGCGGGCCACTGCCTGGCAGAGGACCACGAGAGTTAGAAAATCTGGCTGCAGGGGCCATCTAAATCTGTGGAGAGACTGAAGCAGGAGGATGCAAGCATTCGTCTTTGGAGTCCTTTTTTTTTTAAAATAGAGATGGGGTCTTGCTTTGTGGCCCAGGCTGGAGTGTAGTGGTACAATCATAGCTCACTGCAGCCCTGACTTCCTGAGCTGAAGGGATCCTCCTGCCTCAGTCACCTGAGTAGCTTGGACTACAGGCTCGAGCCACCATGACTGGCTGATGTTTAAATTTTTTGCAGAGGTGGTCTCACTGTCTTACCCAGGTTGGTCTCAAACTCCAAGTGATCCTCCTGTCTTGGACTCCTAAAGTGCTGAGATTACAGGTGTGAACCACCATGCCTGGCCTGGAGTACATGCTCCCCCTATCCCCACCGTCGAAACGCAGTTTCACTCTTGTTGCGCAGGCTGAAGTGCAATGGCGCGGTCTCAGCTCGCTGCAACCTCTGCCTCCCGGGTTCAAGCGATTCTCCTGCCTCAGCCTCCCAAGTAGCTGGGACTACAGGCATGTGCCACCATGCCCGGCTAATTTTGTATTTTTAGTAGAAATGCGGTTTCTCCATGTTAGTCAGGCTAGTCTCGAACTCCTGGCCTCAAGTGATTCGCCCGCCTCTGCCTCTCAAAGTGCTGAGATTACAGGTGTGAGCCACTGTGCCTGGCCCTGGAGTACTTTTTTTAAAAGCCTCCTTCTACCTTTACTTCTCTTTTTTTGATGTTGATTTTTTCTGTCTCTGTCTTCTGAGGGATATAAGAAGTGTGAAAAACAGCCAAGGGTATTAGTTTAATCCAGAATTCCATTTGGGTCTATAAAGACATATTAAAGACCTATTCTCTTTGTTTCCAGCACTGTACCTAAGAAAATAAACTGAATAAAGTACTCAGTCTCTCACAAAAACTAGAGGGACAACACTTGGTTCATGAACATTTTATGTATATAGTCTAGAAAAACAGGCCAACTTCACAGCCAGGAAGCCACACAATTAAATCTCATTTTCAGCTCTAAGGTGAGGAAAATTACATTTTAGTTTAGCCTTGAGGGGCCAAAGGTTGCCATTTGAAGTATACCACCCAGCACTGGCCTCCCTTTGCTGTGTAGAAAGGGCCTTGCAGTTTCAGTTTTCCTTGGTTCTGAGACTTTAAACTTTTCCAGTAAATACGTAGATAAAAGTTGCTTTGAAAAGAAACCCAGGGAGCAAGGAAGGAGGAAGACTCTTCCCCATGAGGCTGAATTGGGCCTAAGAATGGATCCAGGGTTGGGCTGTTATGGGGATGCCCAAGGAAAGCTTCTAGAAGGACTTGGAGTTCTGTAGCTGGAGCAGAAGATGTTGATGATACTGCTGGGTACTGTTCCTCTTTTCCCTCACATCTTCACCACCACATGCTTTTCTCCACCTTTCCATTTCTAGGTTAAAATCTGGTTTCAGAACCGCAGAGCAAAGGAGAGGAAAATCAACAAGAAGAAGTTGCAGCAGCAACAGCAGCAGCAGCCACCACAGCCGCCTCCGCCGCCACCACAGCCTCCCCAGCCTCAGCCAGGTCCTCTGAGAAGTGTCCCAGAGCCCTTGAGTCCGGTGTCTTCCCTGCAAGCCTCAGTGCCTGGCTCTGTCCCTGGGGTTCTGGGGCCAACTGGGGGGGTGCTAAACCCCACCGTCACCCAGTGACCCACCGGGGTCTGCAGCGGCAGAGCAATTCCAGGCTGAGCCATGAGGAGCGTGGACTCTGCTAGACTCCTCAGGAGAGACCCCTCCCCTCCCACCCACAGCCATAGACCTACAGACGTGGCTCTCAGAGGAAAAATGGGAGCCAGGAGTAAGACAAGTGGGATTTGGGGCCTCAAGAAATATACTCTCCCAGATTTTTACTTTTTCCCATCTGGCTTTTTCTGCCACTGAGGAGACAGAAAGCCGCCGCTGGGCTTCATTCTGGACTGGCAGAAGCATTGCCTGGACTGACCACACCAACCAGGCCTTCATCCTCCTCCCCAGCTCTTCTCTTCCTAGATCTGCAGGCTGCACCTCTGGCTAGAGCCGAGGGGAGAGAGGGACTCAAGGGAAAGGCAAGCTTGAGGCCAAGATGGCTGCTGCCTGCTCATGGCCCTCGGAGGTCCAGCTGGGCCTCCTGCCTCCGGGCAGGCAAGGTTTACACTGCGGAAGCCAAAGGCAGCTAAGATAGAAAGCTGGACTGACCAAAGACTGCAGAACCCCCAGGTGGCCTGCGTCTTTTTTCTCTTCCCTTCCCAGACCAGGGAAGGCTTGGCTGGTGTATGCACAGGGTGTGGTATGAGGGGGTGGTTATTGGACTCCAGGCCTGACCAGGGGGCCCGAACAGGGACTTGTTTAGAGAGCCTGTCACCAGAGCTTCTCTGGGCTGAATGTATGTCAGTGCTATAAATGCCAGAGCCACCCTGGACTTCCTGTCATTTTCACAATCTTGGGGCTGATGAAGAAGGGGGTGGGGGGAGTTTGTGTTGTTGTTGCTGCTGTTTGGGTTGTTGGTCTGTGTAACATCCAAGCCAGAGTTTTTAAAGCCTTCTGGATCCATGGGGGGAGAAGTGATATGGTGAAGGGAAGTGGGGAGTATTTGAACACAGTTGAATTTTTTCTAAAAAGAAAAAGAGATAAATGAGCTTTCCAGATTTCAGATTCTGTATTTATCTTCAGATTTTGTCTGCAACTATTTTTTATTTTTTAAAGAAATGAAATATCTTCTCTGCTTGCAAGCTGATTTGGAAAATTCAGAGAGGGAGTGGAGATTATCTGGACAGCCTCATTTTACCCCAGAGCATCAGAAGCCTGAAAGAGCAGGTTCTGAGACCTTCCCTGCCCCCAAGCCTGAGCCCAGCCTTGGAATGCGTGGCTCTCCTGGGGGTGCCTTTGGGCGAAATGCACATCTGAATGGCCAGGTGCTTCCCAGCAGTCAGAAATTATGGGGGGTGGGGGTGAGAGGGCCCCCTCATAGCATCTCACCAAATCCACATGGAGGCTTTTTGCAAACAGCAGGCAGTTCCCTTCTGCAGTGACTCCCTCCTAAGGACACCCCACAACCCAGCTAGTTAAAGTGAGCATTAAATTTTTTTTTAAAAAAAATCCCCCTAGTTTCCCAAGACAGCATTTCCATGAATTTAGTCTTCTGTAAATCACTGGGCATTTCCGTGAGCCCTTTCTGCCTCCACTCTCTTCTCTGTCTTTGCAGTTTCCTTATCCCCGACCGCGCCCCCCTTCCAACCCAATCACCCCACAAACAAGATTTCTAGACCCAGTATAAAATGATCCTTTTAGTGACAGTTTCTTGTTATCTGGCCGATCCACTGGGGACCGGGCTGCAGCCTTTAAAATTTTTGATCCTGGAAGCCGCCGAGCTGAACTTTCCCGGCAGGACCTGGGCGAGGGGGGCTTAGCCCTTCGTTTCGATCTTCCCACCAACATCCGAGAGCCTAATCAGCGCGCCCACGGAGGCGCCTTAAGGGCAGTTGGGGAAGATGAGCAGAGCCGGGAAACAGCAAGAGGTATAGACCCTCTGCAGCACCTCTCCAATTCCGCGGCCCTTCCGGGTGGCGTATACAGCTCCAGGATTGGGAAAGGGGCTCCGGTGGCCCGGCCCGCGGGCGCCTGGCCTCGAAGCCAGAGGGAGGAGTGCGGGGTGTGGGGTCGGGGGGTGCCGGGCAGAGGAGGAAGCCGTGTCCGGGTCCGCTGGGCGAGGGGTCCTGGGTCAGGGCCGGTCTGAGCCCCGGTGCCCCGCAGGTCTCCCCGCGCCCCGGCCGCGCCCACAGGCCCGCCCCCTAGCCGCTGGGGTTGCTATGCGTTGCCGTGAAACGCCTGTCAATAAACCCTGTTTGGACAGTGGAGCAAGAGCACATGGGTTGTTTGCTTAGTGGTTAGAGGTTCAAAAGTCGACATTGTCCCGCTGCAAGCGATTACAAGTTCCTCCCCTTCCCGGGGCTCGGTCCCCTTGCACGCGGGTACGGGGCCAGGGAAAGGAGCTCGGCTGCTCTCTCAGATGCAAGCACCCGGCTCGCTGCTGCGAGCGCCTGGCAAGCCTCCCGGGCCACGGAAAAAGGCGCAAAACCAGGACCCTCTCCGGCAAGTGAGGCCACCGCGCTTCTAACGCCAACTGTGTCACCCCCGAAGCAATACCTACGGAACAAGGGATGTGGCACGAGTAGGGAGCGCAGCTTGAGGAGTGTAGGGAGGTCTGCACAGGGGCGCCTGAGGTTATTTGAGACCCTCAATAACCGGATGACCTCGCGGCTCCTGACGCCTCCAGCGCAGAGCTTGGGGTCCGGGCCTCCGAATCCCACGCCTCCACCGCGTCCAGTCGTCGGTTCAGGCGCCAGAGGGCGCGCGCGCTCTGGGAAGAGATGGGGCTTGGGCTCGTGAACCCGGAAAGGTTCCAGTTTTCACCCAGTTGGGAGGTGCAAGCGCCTCTCCCGACTCCGGCTGAGCCCAAACCCGGGCGCTGCAAGATTTTTCTACGTTGGTCGTGGGCCTGTTGAAACTAAGTTAAAACTAAGTCAGGCAGGGGAGATTCTTGGATTTGTTGAATGTTTAAGAAAAACAAAATTGGGGGCGAGGGACTATACCATTCTAAAAGGGTCATTTTGCACACGATGTTTTCTTTCTAAAAATTACAGTAATGTGGGCACAGTATTAATATATGGTAAGACTAGAAATTTAGGATAAATATGAGAATAAAACCTGTCAATATTGTGGAACAGAGGTTAAAAAAAGTGTCTATGGGCCGGGCCGGGCGCAGTGGCTCACGCCTGTAATCTCAGCACTTTGAGAGGCAGAGGCGGGCGAATCACTTGAGGTCAGGAGTTCGAAACCAGCCTAGCCGACATGGCGAAACCCCGTCTCCGCTAAAAATACAAAAATTAGCCGGGCGTCGTGGTGCGCTCCTGTAATCCCAGCTATCGGGAGGCTGAGGCAGGAGAATCACTTGAACTCGGGAGGCGGAGGTTGCAGTGAGCCGAAATCGAGTCACTGCACTCCAGCCTGGGCGACAGAGAGAGACTCCGCCTCAAAAACAAACAAACAAAAAAGTATTTATGGAGAATGAACAGCCTGAGTCTTCTCCCCCACGCCCCGCCGTGAACAATTCGTGGCTTTATCATATTCATCCAATAAAGTTAACACGATGGACTGCCAATGAAAGCAACGAATATTTCATTGCAATGTGTTTCATTTCTTTCTAACAATATCCAGAAAGATGCCTACATCAGTGAAGAAAATATTAAATAACAATCTAAAAACACACATAGCAATATTCTTGCTGTTGTTCACAACCACTCGGAAAAAAAAAAGAGGCAACAAGCAGAAATGAAAGAAGTCTCAGCTACAGAATGGCAAGAAAAGTTATTTTATTTATTTATTTTTTTCTGAGATGGAGTTTCACTCAGTCGCCCAAGCTGGAGTGCAGTGGCATGATCTCAGCTCACTGTGACCTCGCCTCCTGGGTTCAAGAGAGTCTCCTGTCTCAGCAGCAGGTGCACGCCACCATGCCCGGCTAATTTTTGGTCGAAAAGTTATAGATATATTTTAGGGCCACTCTTTGCACCTCGTTTTAGACAGGTTGCTATTTACTAGCCTACTGACCTTGGGAAGGCCCCAACCTCTGAGCTACCACTTCCTTATTTGTAACATGGGGATCCAATGGGGAGCCAATGTAGCATTGTATGCTTATGACTAGACCCCAGTCATGATATGAGTGAGCAGCTTCTTGTACTGTATTCTGCAAAGTGCTGGAGAGTCCTTACAAAGAGCTTTTGAGCAAGATAATTTCTCAAATTATGATAGAATAACCCTTTCCCAGAATTTTTTTTCTAATGCATTCAGCTTTGCTTGCTTTGTCAAAATTGCCTGAAGTCTGTTGTTCCTTGATTACCACTTCCTAAGCATCTGCATAAAATCTTGAGTGGCAAGGCACTCAGTAGCATTTCAGATGTGGCGACAAGTTGCTGATCTGTATAGCTTACTTGCCCTTTCATTTACTAGAAGACATGTTCCCAACTAGAACATCTAGTTTCTAGCTGTACTTAGGAGAATAAAGATTAGTTGAGGATGTAGTTGAGAACCTTCTAATAATCCATCAGCACACTCTTTTTTTTTTTTTTTTTTTTTGAGACGAATTTTCGCTCTTGTTGCCCAGGCTGGAGCGCAATGGCTCGATCTCGGCTCACTGCAACCTCCACCTCCCAGGTTCAAGCAATTCTCCTGCCTCAGCCTTCTGAGTAGCTGGGATTACAGGCAACCGCCACCATGCCCGGCTAATTTTTTTTTGCATATTTAGTAGAGACGGGGTTTCACCATGTTAACCAGGCTGGTCTTGAACTTCTGACCTCAGGTGATCCGCCCACCTCAGCCTCCCAAAGTGCTGGGATTACAGGTGTGAGCCACTGCGCCTGGCCATCAGCACACTCTTAACCCAAAAGGAGCAGACAGGCAGATACTCTAACTAGATGGCATTAAAAGTTTCTTTATTTTGAGATAATTTCTACCTCAACACCTCAATATTAATTCTGTACTCTTCAGGAGCCACCCCAAGAGTACAGATTTAATATGAGGTACAGGTTTAACATATTAAACCTGTACCTCAGGCTGCTGAGGTTTAAATTATCTAAGGCTGATTCATCCTTAGATGTTGTTTTAAGAAAAATGTTTTACTCTCATCTCCAGAATTCTCCCTTACAGTAAAATTATGGCAGCAGATCTTGCATTAAATTGGTTTTGTTTCAGAGTATAACAAAAACATTCATATCTGAGTAATGTAGATTAATTTGTAAATATTTAAAATAAATATTTAACTTATCTTCTTAATCACACTTAGACTGCACAAATTTTCAACCCCACAACTCCTACATTCAGTCAATTTTCCTTTGCCTTTTTCCTTTTGCCTCCTGCTCTTCTTGGAGTGGGTGCACTATGATTTTAACAAACCAAGCAGGTTTTAGAGATGTCTGTGGGGCTAGCTGTGTGACACTGGGCCAAAAGAATCACCTGATGTCTTTTTTCTTTTTTTTTTTTTTGAGACAGAGTCTCGCTCTGTCACCCAGGCTGGAGCACAGTGGCGATCCCGGCTGACTGCAAGCTCCGCCTCCCAGGTTCAGGCCATTCTCCTGCCTCAGCCTCCTGAGTAGCTGGGACTGCAGGCACCCGCCACCATGCCCAGCTAATTTTTTGTATTTTTTAGTGGAGACGAGGTTTCACGGTGTTAGCCAGGATGGTCTCGGTCTCCTGACGTCGTGATCCACCTGCCTCGGCCTCCCAAAGTGCTGGGATTACAGGCGTGAGCCACCGCGCCCGGCCTCACCTGCTGTCTTCTTTCTTTAGTTACAAATCAGAGGAATACATATATATAAATAAAGATAGAGATATTTTATATTTAGCTACAAATCAGAGGAATACTATATATAAATAAAGATAGACATATTTTATACATATTTACACATATATAGACATATATGTATAAAATATCATGACTTTCTAGAAGGTTATGACATTAGATTTAGAAAAAAAACCTCTCAAATTCCAAATAAAGAAGGTAGACTCTGTGAGTTCCAGAGATTATACCAACGTTTACCTTGACATTCTTCCTGGAGGAATCAGTCCAGAGAAGGTGGGGGCAGCACTTAGGTGACCTTTTGGCTCCTGCATCTTTAGTGCCCAAACATTACATTTGTTTTAACAACAGCTTTTCCCAATTGGAATTTGTCATTAACCACAGCAGATATAGATAATATCAACAAGGTTGCCAGAGCCCCAAAGTTAAATAACCAGTAAAGCAGGATCCTGGTGATTCTGTGCTAGAGATGTAATCCATAAACCACAACACAACCAGTTTTGATCCATGAAAAAGACTTCCCTGAGATGAAATGATTTTCAAACCATCCCCTCACACGCACATTTACTTAAAAATAATATTTATATCACGTACTGGGTTTATGTGTCCAATATTTTATTGGTAAGTAAAAACCCCGGGCAGTTCATGCACTTTCATATCTGAGTTTTAACTTCAAAACTAAAAAGGAATTTTTTCCTAATTGCTCATGTGTTATCTCAGAACTTTCAGGATTAACAGTCTGCTATCTCAAACTTAGTATCTGTGGTATGATGATAATAGGTTTTATGCAAGTGGTAGTTGATAAGTTCCTCTCCAACCTCAGGGAAGCAAACAAGGAAAAACAATGCAGAGCTAAAGTCATTGTAATACAAACTTATGATGGCTTGTTATGTGGCACTTAAATAATTTTAATTTATTGATAATTAGTAGAATCAAGAACAAGCATTATATACCTAAACCAC
The DNA here is from genome assembly GCF_029281585.2 of Gorilla gorilla gorilla. NCBI lineage: Eukaryota > Metazoa > Chordata > Mammalia > Primates > Hominidae > Gorilla > Gorilla gorilla. The sequence goes on along the minus strand of NC_073238.2, from coordinate 42,278,965 downwards.
AGATTAGGAGTTGTTAAAAATGACCAGGGCAGGCTCTGTTTCCTACTCACGAAATATACTTCGGGTATTGTTCTTTCACTCTGTATAGCTAATATTTAAAAAACAACAGCTACAGCAAAACTTAACAGAACTAGATTCTGTTTTCAGTCTTCACTCGGCCCTCTCTTTTCTTTCATTTTTCTTTTTCTTTCTTTTTTCTTTTCTTTTCTTTTTTTTTTTTTTTTTTTTAGATGGAGTCTCGCTCTGTCTCCAGGCTGGAGCGCAGTGATGCGATCTTGGCTCACTGCAATCTCCGCCTCCTAGGTTCAAGCGATTCTCCTGGCTCAGCCTCCTGAGTAGCTGGGATTACAGGCAGGCACCACCACACACAGCTAATTTTTGTATTTTTAGTAGAGACAGGGTTTCACCATGTCGGCCAGGCTGGTCTTGAACTCCTGACCTCATGATCTGCCTGCCTCGGCCTCCCAAAGTGCTGAGATTACAGTCGTGAGCCAACATGCTCTGCCAGCCCTCTATTTTCTAGACAGAAGCAGCTCATGTCATGACTGGGGTCTAGTCATAAGCGTACAATGCTGCATTGTCTTACATTACTTCACTGGATCCTCAGGTTACAGATGAGGAAGTGGTAGCTCAGAGGTTGGGGTCTTCCCAAGGTCAGTAAGCTGGTAAGTAGTAACCTGTCTGTAAAACGAGGTGCAAAGAGTGGCCCTAAAAAACATATAACGTTTCTTGCCATTCTGTGGCTGAGGCTTCTTTTATTCCTACTTGTTGCTGCTTTTTTTTCTCAGTGGTTATGAACAACAATAGCAAGAATATTGCTATGTGTATTTCTTATTATGTGCATTGCCAGAAACAAATAGAAAAAATACATAAATAAGTCAGAACCAGACATCACTGTCTAGTAACAACATAGAAATGTAGAAGAGTGTAGGAAGAACAAAAAGAAAGAATGCTTGTCTGGAATCCGCACATAAAAAATTAAAACATTATTTTTCCCTTGGACCACTTTGTTAAAAATAATGCGTATTTTAGAAATCCAGATTCTTGTATTTATTTTCATTCGTTCCTATTATTTTCATCAAATCTATGAATTTTACATAAACATCTTTACGCTTTTAGATCGCTGTTAGTGATATATTGTTACATACATGGCACATTAGACAATGATTCAGATTCTGGTAACTGGAAAATGACAGTTCTTGGGCGTGATCACAAGTCTACAGAAAACCAACAATCGACATTTATTTCTCATTTCTACAGAGAAGTGAGAGTCTTGACATGTATTAATACATCCAGTGTTATGATTGGTTCTCTTGGGTGGATATTTGTCCGGAATGGGAAACTAAAAAGCGATTCATCAAATGATCATGCCATGTGAAGCTGTTCGGTGGGTAAGTTTCTAGGAGGGCCTGGTATTACTGAGTAAAGCAGGGTGCTCCTTTTGTAAATCTATAGTCAGACAAAATAGACAAGAAACAAGCTCATTACCCCAACTTTTAGTTTATTCCCACCCACCCCCCACCCCCAACACTTCTATCTCAGAGAAACTATTGTCTAGATTTGAGTCTTTGAATGTTTTAGACAGAAAAATGGATGAAATTTGTTCTTTGTTCATGCTCAAATGGGCCCGTTGTCTACAACACGCCTTGGGGAAGCGTTCGGCCTGGTATTCAAGCATCTCCGCGGATCTACCCCAGCCATTAGCGCAGATAGAGCTCAGGCAGCGCCGACCCGCCCCTTCCCCTGCGGCCGGCGCGGACCAGTCGCGTCCACTCCTGGCCGCCGCGGGGCCCGGGCTCCTTGACCGTCCTCCAAGGCCACTCGGAGCGCAGCTTCCCTGAGCCCAGAGCCTCCCCGCGCTCCCAGCGGGCGCCCGGGGGCTCGTGTCCCGCTGCTCTCGCCCAAGGCGGCCGGTCTCGGCCTGCTGCCGGTCTTTGCTGGGTCTGCGCCGCTGCCCGGGATTCCCTGGAGAGATTCGCGGCGTCTCCCGAGAGATGGCGCGCGGTGAGGGCAGGCGAGGTCCCGGCGCCGCAGCCTCCTGCCGGGTAGGAAGCCCTGGGAGCGCCTCTCCGCCGCCGCCCGTCGCCCCGGAAGTCGCGCCCTGAGATTCCGGGCACTTTCTTTTTCTTCTTTGGAATGGTGTGATGTCCGCGGTTGTTTTTGTCCTTATACCTGAAGACGCCAACCTTTTCAAAAGGCGCGCGCAACTACGGCGCGGAGGTGCGGGGAACCTGGGCCTCAAGCGCCGAAGCCACTCGGTGAAGAAGGCCTGGAGCACTGGCCTTCGACCCGTCGTAGCTGGACGACCTGGGTTGGCGATGGTGGCACCAGGCCCAAGGGATTTGATTTTCAAAAGGCGGAACGGGAGCGCTGGTGTGTTCGACCCCTCAAAGCTGCAGCCGCCAGCGGCCTCCGGCGTCTGGCCTGTCTCGCCTGCGCGAGGCCCCCGGCAGGCGGCGCTGCTGCTCCGGCTGAGCGGGCGGAACGGCCGGAACTGCCGGGACCCCGCGGCCTCTGTTCCCAGCCCTGCGGCCGATCTGAGAGCTGGGACTCGGGGCGGGGAGCGGGAGGCTGAGCAGGGGCAGCCGGAGCCGCCGCAGGAGGGGCTGAGGGGTGCCCCGCGGCCCCTTTCGGCCGCCTCGGTGGCTTTCCGGGCCTCCTGGCCAAGGGCGCTGGGCTGCGGGTGGGTCTCGGGGGGAGTCGCCTCGCATAGCAGGCGCGAGCTAATCTACTCCTTTCCACTCTCCCGGCGGCGCTGTGGCTCTTAAAACCCCCGCTCCTTCTCTTCACAGCCATCAGAAGGCGCGGCCTGCCACCTGGACAAACGCGGTCTCCCCCAGAGCCCGGTTGCGCCCCAAAGCCGGGTTCCATCCGATCTCCGACAAAGACACTTCCTGATTTGCCCCTCGCCAGACTCCAGCAATTTTCTGGGTCCCCGGGAAGCTGATTTCGCCTCTGGGCTTCCATGATTAGTGGCAGCTGGAGCGCTGCTCCCCAACCTGGGCCCACTTTAGGGTGTGTGGGGCAGGGAGGAGGGTGGGATCACTCTTAATCTCGTGTCACAGCTAAATAATTTACTCAAGGTCTTCTCTTCCTGCCAGTTCCCTTCCCTGTTCCACTGCCCTTGACTTCCTGCTTTGTGAAGCCCCGGGGAAAGAAAGGCCAACTCTTAATAAAAGTTAATATTAATAGAGGCCCCATGCTCCGGGCTTCTCCAACACCTCATCTTCCCCTCTCACCTCCACCCACTCCACTCAAGCCCCGTTTCTCGGGGAATTCTTTCAAAACTGGAGATGGGACTTGTACTTTGGGGTATATTCAGGAAACAAGGACGCTTGGGCCACATTGTGTCTAAACCACATCCTCCTCCAGTTCCCATCAGCGCGGAGGGTGGCAAAGGTCGAGCGTGCACACAGTAGCTGCCACACAGAAGTCGCGCTGGTTCCAAAGCAGTCCAGAGATAAGGGCGGGGGCCAGCCAGCAGGTTCTGCAAGAGAAATACCTGCTGGAAAGAACAGGCCGAGTGACTACCAGAGAGGCGGGGAGCAAAATTTACCAGTGTTCAACAGATACTTTAAAAAAGGCAACAAACCAATATTGTACAAAGAATACTTAACAGTATCAAGGTCACTGTTCCCTGATGTGTGTGCGAATTCGAGCCTACTGACTTTCCCATAGCAAAGTCTAGTTTGATTTGAGCTAAGGGCTTGCACAAACAATTCCTTCCAAGAAGGTTAAACAACCAGAAATGTGAAAAGAAAAAAGTAACTTCTCCATCCTTTCAATTCCATCCCTCTGTTAACAATGTTAACACTGTTGGATGTCATTTCGAGAAATTTTCTGTGCTTACACAAATATGTATTACATTTAAAATCTTGTTCTTTCTTTTCTGTCCTTTAAAAAAAACAAAAATGAAGTCACACTTTACTTTGTGACTTGCTTTTATCATTTAATAATATATCATGGATATTTCCCCAGGTCATTACACATAAATCACATCAATTTTTAAAATGTCTATTGCATTATGTAAACAAAGATATAATTTTATCTATTTATTCAATCATTTCTTTTGAATATTTACTGTGTTCTAAGTGCTGGGAAAACAGCAGTAATCATCACCATTAAAAATCCCTATTCTCGGGAAACTTAATTCTAGTGGGAAAAAATTTAAAATCAATTTATTTAACGATTTCCTTACAGATGAACATTTAAGTTGTTGTAATTGTTTTGCTATTACAAACCATACGAAGGTAAACTTTTTACATATACCCTTTTGTAGTTTTGTATATTTAAAGGATAGATTTCTTAAATTTGAAATGGTAGGTCAAAAAAATGTACATTTTAAAACTCTAGTAAAGATAGCCATTGCTTTCCAAAAAACCTTAGCAAGTCACACAATTCACAGTCCCCTTGAGTGAGTTTCCCTTTCTTCATATCCTCTTTTACCCTAGACATTATCTCTTAAATTTTTGCCAGTCTGATGGACAGAAAATGGTAACCAATTTAATTTTTCATTCTGAAATTATTAAGCAGGTTGAGCATATTTCATGTTTATTGGGCATTCGCATTTTGTCTTCGATGATTTTTCTTTTCTAGTAAACAGAACCAAAAGAAATGGAGTGAGTATCCCAGCCTTCATGCTTGATTTTTAAACTTAATTATTTTATTTAAGCTTTAAAACAACCAGCATTCATTTCTATGAGACAGATTCTAATCTAGGCCTTTCTGACATCAAACACTGTGCTATTTCAAGCATTATTCAATCTGCTCTCTGAATAGTGTAGACTTTGGGCCAGGCGCGGCCGCTCACGCCTGTAATCCCCGCACTTTGGGAGGCTGAGGCAGGAGAATCACTTGAACTCGGGAGGCAGAGGTTACAGTGAGCTGAGATCACACCACTGTACTCTAGCCTGGGTGACACAGCAAAACTCCACCCCAAAAAAAAAAAAAGTGCAGACTTTAGCAGACTTTATAAGTATAAAGGTAGAGTGAGAAGTGACAAAGAAAACAGTAGATAGCAATTAAGGACATCATATCTGAAATTTAAAAACAAATAACAGAATGATGAAAAAGTATTTGCTACAAAAATGCCAGAAAATTGCTAACCTATAAAGAATCCAATACAAAATGAGAAGAAAACATAGACTTCTTCTTTTTTTTTTTTTTTTTTGAGACGGAGTCTCACTCTGTCGCCCAGGCTGGAGTTCAGTGGCATGATCTCGGCTCACTGCAAGCTCTGCCTCCCGGGTTCATGCCATTCTCCTGCCTCAGCCTCCCGAGTAGCTGGGACTACAGGCGCCCATCCACCATGCCCGCCTAATTTTTTGTATTTTTAGTAGGGGCGGGGTTTCACTGTGTTAGCCAGGATGGTCTCGATCTCCTGACCTCATGATCCACCCATCTCAGCCTCCCAAAGTGCTGGGATTACAGGTGTGAGCCACCACGCCCAGCCGAAAACATAGACTTCTAAAGAAATATTGGCAAGGCCGGGTGCGGTGGCTTATGCCTGTAATCCCAGCACTTTGGGAGGCCAAGGCAGGTGGATCACAAGGTCAGGAGTTCGAGACCAGTCTGGCCAACATAGTGAAACACAAAAAAGTAGCCGGATGTGGTGGTGTACGCCTGTAATCCCAGCTACTCGGGGGGCTGAGGCAGGAGAATCACATGAACCTGGGAGGTGGAGGTTGTGGTGAGCTGAGATCACGCCATTGCATTCCAACCTGGGCAACAGTGCGAGACTCCATCTCAAAAAAAAGGGCAAATAATAACCAAAACTAAAAAATCCAGTACTCAGTGCTGGTGAGGATATGATGAAACAGGCACCCCACAGGAATAATAAAATAATACATTAATATGTATTTCTAAATGGCAATCTGGCAATATAGTCACAAGTCATAAACTGCTCACACTCACTAAGTTCCATATGTAGAATCTAGTCTCAGGAAATACTAAAAAAATAGGGAGTTGGAAATAAGTACCCAACATTAAGGTTTTGGATCACAGTGAGATATCATCTCACACTAATCAGAATGGCTATTATTAAAAAGTCAAAAATAAGAGGTAGCGAGGTTGTGGAGTAAAGAGAATGTTTATACACTGCTGGTGGGAATGTTTAGTTCAGTCATTATGGAAAGCAGTTTGGAGATTTTCAAATAACTTAGAACTACCACCTGAATCAGCAATCCCATTACTGGGTATATACCCAGAGGAATATATCATTCCCCCAAAAACACAAATACACACGTATGTTTACTGCAGCACTATTCACAATGGCAAAGACATGGAATCAACCTAGATGTCCATCAATGGTAGACCGGATAAAAGAAATATGGTATATATACACCATGGAATACTACACGGCCATAAAAAAGAATGAAATCATGTCCTTTGCAACAACACAGATACAGCCAGAGACCAGGACAAGAAAACTAAATACTGCATGTTTTCACTTATAAGTGAAGCTAAACATTGAGTACGCATGGCTGCAAAGAGTGGAACAATACACATCAGGGCTTACTTGAGGGTGGAGTGTGGGAGAAGGGCGAGGATCAAAAACTACCCACTGGGGCTAGGCTTGGTGGCTCACGCCTATAATCCCAGCACTTTGGGAGGCTGAGGTGGGTGGATCACTTGAGGTCAGGAGTTTGAGACCAGCCTGGCCAACATGGTGAAACCCCATCTCTACTAAAAATACAAAAATTAGCCAGGTATGGTGGTGCATACTTGTAATCCCAGCTACCCAGGAGGCTGAGGCGTGAGAATTACTTGAACGGAGGTTGCGGTGAGCCAAGATCATCACTTTAGCCTGGGCGACAGAGTGAGATCCTGTCTCCAAAACAAAACAGAACCTATCCATTGGGTACTATGCTTACTGCTGCCTGGGAGATGAAATCATTTGTACACCAAACCCCAGCAACATGTAATTTACCCATGTAGCAAACCTGAACATGTATCCCTTGAACCTAAAATAAAAGTTAAAAGAAGAAAAAAAAATTAAGGTTTTGGATAACTAACATGTTACATTCACTCAATAGAATATTACATAACCATTAAAGTTGCTGTTTTCAGAGTATGTAATGGCATGGGAATGCTTATTTTGGCTCATACATTTAAAAAGGCAAGATACAAAAGAATATATACAGTGTAGTATTTTGCAACTATGCAGTGATAGCAGGCTGAAAAAGGGCACCCCAAAAGATATCCATGTCCTAATTCCTAGAACTTATGAACATTACTTTGTATGAGAAACAAAATAAACAAGCAAGCAAACAAACAAAAAATCAAAATCCAACTTCAAAGAGTCTTTGCAGGTATGATCAAGGATTTTGAGGCCAGGGGTGTGGTGGCTCACACCTGTTATCTCAGCACTTTGGGAGGCCGAGGAGGGTGGATCGCTTGAACTCAGGAGTTTGAGACCAGCCTGGGCAACACGGTGAAGCCCTGTCTCCATAAAAAATACAAAAAATTGCCAGGCATGGTGGTGGGCGCATGTAGTCCCAGCTACTTGGGAGGCTGCGGTGAAAGGATCATTTGAGCCTTGGACGCAGAGGTTGTAGTGAGCTGAGATTGTGCCATTGCACTCCAGCCTGGGTGACAGAGCAAGACTCTGTCTAGGAGAAAAAAAAAAGGATATGGAGATGGAGAGGTTATCCTGGACTGTTCATGTGGGCCCTAAATGCCATTGCAAATGTCATAATAAGAGAGAAACAGAAGGCCGCTCATACCTGTAATCCCAGCACTTTGGGAGGCTGAGGTGGGTGGATCGTCTGAGGTCAGGAGTTCCAGACCAGCCTGGCCAACATGGTGAAACCCCATTTCTACTAAAAATACAAAAATTAGCTGGGCATGATGGCTGCATCTATAGTCCCAGCTACTTGGGAGGCTGAGATAGGAGAATCCCTGGAACCCAGGAGGTGGAGGTTTCAGTGAGCTGAGATCATGCCATTGCACTCCTAGTTGGGCAACAAGAGTGAAACTCTGTCTCAAAAAACAAACAAACAAACAAACAAAATATATATATATAGAGAGAGAAACAGAAGAGATTCCCTCCACCCTGTCTCATCTTATGCACACACACACACACACACACACACACACAGACAGACATGCACACACACCCTACGTGAGAAAGCAATGTGAAGAAGGAACAGAGAGAAATTTGTAGATATTGGCTTCAACACAAGTCAATGTCAGCAACCACTAGAAGCTGGAAGAAGCAAGGAAGGGGTATTCCCCAACAGTCTCCAGTGGGGTGTGGCCCGGCTAACACCTTGATTTTGGCCCAGTGATAACAATTTTGGACTTCTGGCCTCCAGAACTGTAAGAGAATAAACTTCTGTTGTGTTAAACCACCAAGTTTGTAATAATTTATTACAGCAGCCACAGGAAACTAATATAGCAGTGTTCCTGTTATTACTGACAAACAACAAACAACTTCAAACTTAATGTCACACAACAACCATCTCATTATGTTCATGGATTCTGTGCGACAAGAATTCAGATAGGGTATGTAAGAATGACTTGTCTCCATGCTACAGTGTCTGGAGCCTCAGTTAGGAAGAATTGAATGGCTGGGGCTGAAATCACCTAGAGGATTCTTTACTGGTATCTGGGCTAAAACAAAGTTGAAATTTGAGCTTACTTTGGGTTGTTAACCAGAGTTCCTCTTCATTTGGCTTGGGTTTCCATAGGGTTGTGGCTTCTAACATTAGTGGTTCAGAGCTCCGAGAGTCAGTGTTCCCTGTAGGCAGGATGGAAGCTATATGTACTATTCTGACCTAGCTTCAGAAATCACATGGTGTCACTTCCACCACCACTTTCAGTTGATTGAAGAAGTGACAGACCCTCCCAGGTTTGAGAGGGGGAGACATAAAGCCACCACTCCATGGGAGGAATATCAAAAAATTTGCAGCCGTGTTTCAAACTTCCAGTTTGCCACATGTGCACGAATTATTTACGTTCTTCCACATCCAAGCTCTTTCCTCCCAGAGTTTCATCTCATTAAAGCACCAGGCTTATGCTCAAGGTACAGGGTCTCATGATATAAATCAGGTCCAGGTGCAGATTAGGCTCCTTCAGTTAAGTTGCTTGAATATGGTCCTCTTGATCTGAAAACGTATGAAATAAGGTTTTCTGCCGCTCTTCCCCCAAATAAGCCCAACACAAAGTGATATAGGTATAGGATAATGTGTATAAATACTCTTGTTCTAAAGTGTGGAAAATGGAAACAAGTAACAATCATTGGTTTATGTTAATTCTGAAACCTATCTGAGCATGTGTTGCCCATGTATTGGTTAGGGCCCAGTCCTGCTTGTTGCAAAGTACTCTCTGGAAATATTTGCTCTGCTTTGTAGGTCTTTAATCCCATTTTCTGAGTTATCCTTTCTTCTCCATAAAAAGTAGCCTGTGTGTGGCTGGGCACAGTAGCTCACACCTGTAATCCCAGAACTTTGGGAGGCTGAGGCAGGTGGATCATGAGGTCAGGATTTCAAGGCCAGCCTGGCCAAGATGGTGAAACCCCATCTCTACTAAAAATACAAAAATTAGCCGGGCGTGGTGGCGGGTTCCTGTAATCCCAGCTACTCAGGAGGCTGAGGCAGAGAATTGCTTGAACCTGGGAGGCGGACATTGCAGTGAGCCGAGATTGTGCCACTGCACTCCAGCCTGGGTGACACAGCGAGACTCCATCTCAAAACAAACAAACAAACAAACAAACAAAAAGTAGCCTGCGCAGTTTCAGCCTGCTTTCTGACTAGAAGTCTGGGGAGCCTTATTTTATTTTGTACTATCTGTTCCTTTTGAACAAAGCTGATATAATTCCTTTAACATCTTTGTGGGTTTCTTATGCATCAGTTTATAAACTCCATTCCATTAGATAAGGCTACACCCACAAATCTCTTTGTGATAAGCTCTTCTCTACCTTGAGCTCCCCATGAAGCTGTAGCGCAACAATGCCTGCAAGATTTTCAGAAGCCCTACTGTTAGACAGAGGCTGTTTGAAAGGCTTCCGTAGAATCCTTAGGAGGCCTTTTGTCTACTTGAAAGAGTCTACAAAGGACCACCTTATACCTTTCTTAGATCTCAACAAGGAGCTTTAAAGTCATATGTTTGTCTTTATTTTTATTCTGAGAACACATTTTCTTGACCGTGTCCTAGATTTGATCTTCCCTAGAGGTCTTTTCTTGCCTTGAGAATCTCCTGCTGGATAAATTCAGCTGAAAGCCCTCTATGTGTCCTCTTAATTTGACTTGAAAGCTGAACATCATATTTTTTTATTTCATCTTCATCATTTCAGATTTTACACAGGCAGCTATAAGAAGCTGGTGGCACCTTTAGTACCCTGCCCAGAAATCTCCTTGGCTGGACTACTTGAGCTTATTAAGTACGCTTCCTGTTTTCTGTATTATCTCAGATGACAGTGTTGCCAAATTTTCTGCCAATATATAATAAACATTTTATTTTCTCTAGCTTCAAATACTATTTTTCTCACTTTATTCAAATACTCACCATCAGCTTACCCCAATGCCTATCTGGCTTCTTCCTGCCACTCAGTCCTCAAACTACATGTTTAGTATTAGCTAATTAAATATGGTAGTTATGTTTTAGGTGTTTAAGCAGTACCTTATTTCCAGGCACAAAACTCTGTTCCTACTATCCATTATTATTTAACAAACCACCTCAAATCACAACTATTTTAATATCTTCATGGCTTAAAATGACAAGGTTTATTCTCTTACAGTTCTGGAGGCCAGGAGTCTAAAATCAAGGTGTTGGCAGGGCTGGTTCCTTCTGGAGGTTTCTGGGAGAGAATCCATTTCCTTGCCTTGCACTTTCCAACCTTTTTTTTTTTTTTTTAACAGTGAACCATATTTCAATTTATTGACATTGTCAATTTATGAACAAGACAGGGTTTTTTTTTTTCCCATGAAATGAGATCCTTTTCAATCTGCCATAACATGTGCCCACACATCTTCACCTTGGAAATGTAGCATTTCAAGCTTTAGTCAGGGTAGATTATTCCTTCTTTACTTTCACAATTTTTACACTGCTGCCAGAAGTCTTCTTGGCATTTGCTTTGATTTCTGTCTTCTGTGCATCTCTCACTACTTTTGCACAGATCTGGGAGTATCGGATGTAGCTGAGTCCAGCCTGTCTCCAGTAGGCCACCATGCTGTAGCAAAAGCAGAGCGCGTCGGGCCAAATCGCCAAGACGCCGGCAATGTCCTTTTTTTTCATTTTTTTTAGACGGAGTTTTACTCTTGTTGCCCAGGCTGGAGTGCAGTGATGTGATCTTGGCTCACTGCACCCTCCACCTCCCGGGTTCAAGCAATTCTCTTGCCTCAGTCTCCCAAGTAGCTGGGATTACAGACATGTGCCACCATGCCCAGATAATTTTTCTGTATTTTTAGAAGAGACAGGGTTTCACCATGTTGGCCTGGCTAGTCTCGAACTCCTGACCTCAGGTGATCCACCCACCTCGGCCTCCCAAAGTGCTGGGATTATAGGCGTGAGCCACCATGCCCGGCCACCCTTTCCAACTTCTAAAGGCTGCCTGCACACCCTGGCTCATGGCCTTCCCTCCCATCCATCACCGCAGTCTCTTGCTCCCATCATCATCACATAGCCACATTCTGTGGTCAAATCTCCCTGTGTCATTTTAAGCCACGGCATTTGTAATTTGACAGCAGCAATTCAAAAGGAACACAGGGATTAGGTGTGGGTGCCTTCTTTGTGCTCTTTCTTGCTTCTGCCTCTTTGCCCCAGGTGTTCTCTGGGCCTGGAATGGAACTCCCTCTCCCAGCCACCTTCCTCCAGGCTGCCTACTGCATGAGAAACTCTGCTAAGACTCACTGAATCCTTCAGGCTTGATTTTTCCTTCCTCTGCATTCCTTGAGGGGAATAAACCTGTGTTATATCACTTGTCTTGCTGTGTTATAATTTATCTTTTCTACCTGTCTAATTTTTACTTTTGATGAGAGACTTCTTGGGGGCTGGGATCCTATATTTTGCCTCTTTCTATCCCCCACCAAGCATGAGCACAGTGCTTGGTAAATAATAAGCAGCTCACACAAGTTAACGGAGTGAAAGCAAACAGAAAACCACAATAAGGAATCACACCATATAAAGAATCCCTTAACAACGGCCACTTGCTCTGCAGTACCTGGTATTCCTCAGCCTGGTTCTGATGGTGTCCACACTCCACGCCCCAGGAAAACTCCCACTCCTTTCCCAGTCAGTCTGACCTTGAGCCGTGAGGTCTGAGGGCCTGAAGGATCTGAAGTCAGACAGCCTTCCCAAGCCCTGTGCAGTTTGACCTCATGCCTTTATTTCTGGTTGCTGAGTCTCTATAGGTCAGCCAATGATTAATGAGGTGAAGAAGGGTTCACAGACTTCTAAGAGCCAGACCTACTTGTAACTTGATACACTTGTTGCACTTTCTGCAGGAAAAGTGTCAACAATGTAGTCGATGTTCTTTTAAATAATGGTTATTTTTCTCAATATAAATATCCAAATAATAAAAAAAAATCATCTGTAATCCCTCCACTCAAAGTTAATCATTGGTAATATTTACAAAGTTTGTTTTTTATTTATTTATTTATTTTTGAGACGGAGTCTCACTCTGTCGCCCAGGCTGGAGTGCAGTAGCGCGATCTTTGCTCACTGCAAGCTCTGCCTTCCAGGTTCACGCCATTCTCCTGTCTCAGCCTCCCAAGTAGCTGGGACTACAGGCGCCCACCACCGTGCACGGCTAATTTTTTGTATTTTTTAGTAGAGACGGGGTTTCACCGTGTTTGCCTGTATGGTCTCAATCTCCTGACCTCGTGATCCACCCGCCTCGGCCTCCCAAAGTGCTGGGATTACAGGCATGAGCCACCACGCCAGGCCACAAAGTTTATTTTTAATTTTAAAATCAATACATTCCCATTGTGAAAAATACAAACAATGCAGCACATAAAGTAAAATAAAAGGAACAGCCAGTCCGACTCCCCAGAGTTCACTACTACTATTAATGCTTGGTTGTACCTTTGTCTAGTCTTTTTTTTTTTTTTTTTAACTATAAGCAACTGTTTGAAAAAGCACAAAATCTCAATAGGAATGGAAACAAATAAAAAACATTCCACTAACCCTAGCAAGATCAACTAATTTCTTTTTTTAAAAAATCCTAGTCTTTTGTTTATGAGTGGCTAAATGGATTGTGTGGGAGATATGCTTAGCAAGGGGAACACACCCTATAATTACACAAATCCTGTCATAGATTTAGTACAGAGCAGACAGGGATAACTGTAGTGATGAGGACTCAGCACTTTATCAGCATTGTTTGGTTATTTACATAATGCCTGTATTTTGTAAATGGCAAAACTAATACAGCTGAAAATGAGATTGTAACAGCCTTTACAAGTTAATTGCTGGCCTAAGTAAAGAACACTGGACTCTCGAGTTCCTATTTCTGGTCTCTATTCCACTTTTTCTCATCACTGAGGATTGAGAGCTATGTGGTGCTTTAAGTAATAGCTGGGAAAATAAATAGTATGTGTGACTAGCAAGGGGAAGCCATAGAATTTACCTGTCAAGATGGCCTTAGTTGTGTCTATTCTCAAGCGTGTAGACTGTGTCTGAGTTCTTTTCTTTACATATGCTTTAGGAATGCTTTCTTGACTCAGCTACAGGGCTGACCTTGGAAAAGCAGCCTTATTATTTCCTGGAGAAACAACTTACATTTGCAAAACATGTTGAAAAGGTTAACATCTGAGATGGATTCTGTATTTGCCTATTTACTTTCATGAGAGAGTGAAAGATAAGGGCTCCACAGATAACACTGAGAATCTTACAAAATTCATACTTGTATCCCACTCGTCTCACAACTCAGCTCTACCCCTGGATTTTGCTTTTTGGAAATACCATTTATTCACCTTTGTCTTCCTAGCATCTAGGATAGGAGGGGACTATAATTGCATGCTACACTGCCTGATGGATAACAAATTAATTTGTACATTCATCAATTCATTCAACAGGCCTATCAGACTTTCTACTTATCAGAGCTTGTGTTAGGGCTAGGGATTCAGAAGTGCACTACATGCTGTTAATTGGCCCTTATCATCCATTTCTAACTCCATCTATATTCTCCCCTGTATAGAATTAACTGGAATGCTGAAAGCTATAGTTTCCGGAAGGTTTCTTTCTTTCTTTTCTTTTTTTGAGACAAGTTCTTCCTATGTCGCCCAGGCTGAAGTGTAGTGGTGTGATCATAGCTCGCTATGGCCTCAAACTCCTGGATTCCAGTTATCCTCCTGCCTCAACCTCCTGAGTAGCTGGAACTACTGGTGTATGCTGCCAAGCCTGGCTCTTCCAGACCTTTTAGCACAAACTTCTAGGTGCAATGAAGGTTCTGTCAATTAGATGAATTCATGCAATATCTGGAGGACAGAAAGAAGACAGAAGTCATTGTTCTTGTCATAGTGGCTGGCTGGTTCTGGCAGATGTATTTGCATGGCCAAATCCACATTCCACTGTCCGGACATCATTTTCTTGGATATAGGGCAGAGCTGTGGTAGTTGCAGCAGTTTTTAGACCTATGCATTACAACCATGGTGATATGACCTTGAAGCCAAAAGCCTCGTGCTGTGCCTTTCAATAATCTTGTGAATACCTAATCTCCTTTTGCTTGAAATGCCTTGAGTGGTTTCTGTTTTCTATACTGAACTTTTTCTGATAAAATAAATAAAGATGCAATCACCACCCTTTAGAAACTTGCCATCTCTTAGGGGAGGCCAACAATGCAACTTGAGTAGGAATATAATAGAGGTACAAAGGGACAAGATGTTATGGCATTAAAGAGTAAGAACATAGAACGGGGAAGGGACATTTCAGTTATCTATTACTGCATAGCAAACCACCTCCAAAACTTAGGGGTTAATTATCTCTCACATTTTGTAGATTAACTGGGTTCAGCTGGGCAGTTCCTTTGCTGGCTTCATATAATTGCAGTCAGATGATGGCTAGAGCTGGGATGAGATGCTGGGATGAGATGCTGGGATGAGATGCTGGGATGAGATGCTGGGATGCCTGGGCCTCTCTTCTCAGGTAGGTGTTCTCAGGGTTTCTTTTCTCCATGCAGTATCTTCCTGTGAGGACATCGTGATATAGTCTCTCCAGCGAGGCAGCTGGGTTTTTTTATTTTTTTAACGTGGTGGTCCAGGATTCCCAAAGCACAAATGTGGAAGATATGAGGCCTTCTTTGATTTTAGGCTCAGGCTGGGCATAGTGACTCATGCCTGTAATGCCAGCACTTTGAAAGGCCAAGGCAGGTGGATTGCTTGAGCTCAGGAGTTTGAGACCAGTCTAGGCAACATAGTGAGAACCTGTCTCAACAAAAAAAGAAAAAAAAAATTAGCTGGGCATGTTGGTGTGTGCCTGTGTTCCCAGCTACTTGGGAGGCTGACATAGGAGGATCACTTGAGCCAGGGAGGTCAAGGCTTCAGTGAACTGTGATTGCACCGCTGGACTCTAGCCTGAGCAACAGAATGAGACTTTGTGTCAAAAAAAGAAAAAAAAGATGTTAGGCCCGGAAGGGGCACAGCATCAGTTTTGCTGCAGTTTACTGGTTAAAGTGAGTCACAGGCTCAGCCCAGATTCACTGTGGGAGGGGAGGACATAAAGGTGTGGAAACCAAAAGGTACAATTTGTTGGGGGCCATCTTAGAAGGTAGACACCACAGAGGGGTACTTGGGATGTTTGGGAAGTTTCACGGAGAATGTGAAACTCGTTGGTTCCATGGTTGTGTGCTAACAGACTTTACAGAGGACCCAGAGCCCAGTCCAGATCCTAGTACAGTTACTCAGTACATTTTATTATTATTATTTTTTTGTTACATAGATGAGAGGTTTCTATGTTGCCCAGGCTGGCCTGGAACGCCTAGCCTCGCCTCCTTATGCACCAGGACAACAGGCCTGAGCCACTGCGGCTCCCCACTCAGTACATTTTAAGAGAAGGCAAGACAGAAGAAAAAAAAGGCAGGCAGGCAAACATAGGAAGTATAAGCTGGTAGGCCCTTCCAGTCAGAGGCACTAAGGCAGGGGTGTCCAATCTTTTGACTTCCCTGGGCCCCATTGGAAGAAGAATAATTGTCCCGGGCCACACATAAAACACACTAACACTAATGAAGCTGATGAATTAAAAAAGAAAATTGCAAAAAAATCTCATAATGTTATAAGAAAGTTACGAATTTGTATTGGGCCACATCCAAAGCTGTCCTGGGCCACATGTGGCCATGGCCAGGGATTGGACAAGCTTGTACTAAGGCATCAGGGAGTGATTGCAAAATGCAGCTACCAGCCCCCAGAGCTGAGGCAACAAAATAAAGAGGTTGTAAATATGAAAATGTAGAAGCTTGAAGGAGGGGCTCCACAGAGCTGGGACTCACACCGCTGAGAAGGGGTTGCTGGCCAACTGGTGTTGATATCTTCGAGGTGGTGCCGATTCTGAAGAAACTGCAAACCAGAATAAACTGCTGCTAATGGAATAAATTGCCACTACCGGGAGAAGCACGGCCTGGCTCGCAACTGAAGCGAACTGGAAGCAGAAAGGAAGAAGCAAATTCTTCCACTGGCCTTGCACCTTGAAGCCTCCCTCCTGGCCCGTGCTGAGTAGCAGAGCCTAAGCAATAGCCCGTTGCCAAAGGAGAATGTCATTTTCAGCACCTCAGCCCACCTCCAGCATCACAAAGAGTGGAAGACTGACTCTGAGGCTGAGATTAAGAGTGTAACAATCAGGTTGGGCGCGGTAGCTCATGCCTGTAATCCAGCACTTTGGGAGGCCAAGGCGGGCAGATCACGAGGTCAGAAGATTGAGACCATCCTGGCTAACATGGTGAAACCCCGTCTCTACTGAAAATACAAAAAATTAGCCTGGCGCAATGGCGTGTGCCTGTAGTCCCAACTATTCGGGAGGCTGAGGCAGGAGAATCGCTTGAACCCGGGAGGCAGAGGCTGCAGTGAGCTGAGATTGCACCACTGCACTCCAGCCTAGGCGACAGAGTGAGATTCTGTCTCAAATAAATAAATAAATAAATAAATAAATAAATAAAAGTTTAACAATTATACCTTGTTTGAAAAGTATTTAACATGAGTTTTACCCTGGCCCTCAGTCTCTCTCTCTCCTAGCTCAACTTTCTCTCTCCAAAATAGATGTGAGTTGGTTTCTAATAAAAGCACATGATGAATAGAGTGCTAAAAACAAAACAAAAAACCAAATGTTTAACACAGATAAAATGAAGATCACACCATTCCAAGCAGTGTTT
This sequence comes from Gorilla gorilla gorilla, assembly GCF_029281585.2. Lineage (NCBI taxonomy): Eukaryota > Metazoa > Chordata > Mammalia > Primates > Hominidae > Gorilla > Gorilla gorilla. The sequence goes on along the minus strand of NC_073238.2, from coordinate 42,261,669 downwards.
TTAAAGCAGTGTTTTCAAAACTTTCTAACAAAGTTACAAAGTCAAAATATATTTTATATTTTGATCTGTTAGGCATATACATGTATAACTAAAAAAAGTTACATGAAGCAATCTTTATCCTCACTGTGCATAATGCACTCCGATATTTTCTATTATATTTTATCTAACTTAAAAAAATCTGGTAATAACCCACTAAGTTGACTTCATTGACTAATCAGTTGCAACCTACTGTTCGAAAAACACTGACTTAGAGGAAGGGAAGATCCAATGTTTTATACATTTCATATAAATGTATAAATGTTATAGGTTTTAATTCTATAAATACATGTATAGGTCTCTTTTTCATCTCAAAAAGTACCTTTCACATACCTTATTTAACCCTCATAACAGTCCTACGAGGTTGATATTTCTCCCAATTGACTAATAAGAAAAATAGACGGTCGAAGATACTAAGTCATTTGCCCTAGTTCAGAAGGGGCATAAATGGTCAATGCAGAACTGGAAGCCAATGTTTCTGATTGAAAATCTCGGCCTTCGTCAGTAGCCTATGCTAGGATGAGACACATAGTTGAGTGTTAATTGAATACTAACTTTAGTTCAGAGTAGTCTGATAGAAAAGGCTAACACTGGATGTTGTATCATGTACGTCGTTTGATGAAAGCACACAAGTTTGTCTGAACAAACTTCCTTCTAGAATTAAATTCCAGGACGCGGGCTTCACATATGGCTGTTGTATAATAATGAGTATTGTTTTCATCTGTGGCTTTTCAGAAAACACTAGATTATTATAACAATTTTTTTTTCTTTTAAGATGGAGTCCTGCTCTGTCACCCAGGCTGGAGTGTAATGGCGTGATCTCGGCTCATCGCAACCTCTGCCTCCTGGGTTCAAGTGATTCTCCCGCCTCAGCCTCCCAAGTAGTTGGGATTACAGGCATGTGCCACCACGCCTGGCTAATTTTGTATTTTTAGTAGAGACGGGGTTTCACCATGTTGGCCAGGCTGGCCTCGAATTTCTGACCTCAAGTGATCTGCCTGCTTTGGCCTCCCAAAGTGCTGGGATTACAGGCGTGAGCCGCCACACCCTGCCTATTAGGACAATTTTTTATACAGATCCTTGGTAACTGTCGTGGAGGCTGCTAGTTGTCCCCAGTATCACTGGGGAAGTATCACTTCCCTTTTTAGTGATGTACTTCCTCCCATTTTTCATTAGACAACTGGTTGTCCAGAATAAAGGCTACATTTTCCCACCTGCTGTGCAGCTAGATGCTTTCATGCAGCTAAGTTCTGTGAATGAGGTGTAAGCAGGCATGGTGTAACTTCCAAAAGTGTCATTCAAGTAAAGGAAACTATATTCATTTTCAATTGCTGCAATTACGAATCACCACAAATGCAGCAGCTAAACACAACATGAAATTTATTTTTTTGTTTTTATTTTATTATTATACTTTAAGTTCTAGGGTAAATGAGCACAATATGCAGGTTTGTTACATAGGTATACATGTGCCATGTTGGTTTGCTGCACCCGTCAACTTGTCATTTACATTAGATACTTCTCCTAATGCTGTCCCTCCCCCAGACCCCCACCCTCCGACAGGCCCCAGTGTGTGATGTTCCCCACACTGTGTCCAAGTGTTCTCATTGTTCAATTCCCACCTATGAGTGAGAACATATGGTGTTTGGTTTTCTGTCCTTGTGATAGTTTGCTGAGAATGATGGTTTCCAGTTTCATCCATGTCCCGGCAAAGGACATGAACTCATCCTTTTTTATGGCTGCATAGTATTCCATGGTGTATATGTGCCACATTTTCTTAATCCAGTCTATCATTGATGGACATTTGGGTTGGTTCCAAGTCTTTGCTATTGTGAATAGTGCTGCAATAAACATATGTGTGCATGTGTCTTTATAGTAGCATTATTTATAATCCTCTGGGTATATATCCAGTAATACCCCAGTTGGGTCAAATGGTATTTCTAGTTCTAGATCCTTGAGGAATGGCCACACTGTCTTCCGCAATGGGTGAACTAATTTACAGTCCCACCAACAGTGTAAAAACGTTCCTATTTATCCACATCCTCTCCAGCATCGGTTGTTTCCTGACTTTTTAATGATCGCCATTCTAACTGGCGTGAGATGATATCTCATTGTGGTTTTGATTTGCATTTCTCTGATGACCAGTGATGGTGAGCATTTTTTCAAGTGTGTGTTGGCTGCATAAATGTCTTCTTTTGAGAATTGTCTGTTCATATCCTTTGCCCACTTTTTGATGGGGTTGTTAGTTTTTTTCTTGTAAATTTGTTTAAGTCCTTTGTAGATTCTGGATATTAGCCCTTTGTCAGATAAGTAGATTGCAAAAATTTTCTCCCATTCTGTAGGTTGCCTTTTCACTCTGATGGTAGTTTCTTTTGCTGTGCAGAAGCTCTTTAGTTTAATTAGATCCCATTTGTCTATTTTGGGTTTTGTTGCCATTGCTTTTGGTGTTTTAGTCATGAAGTCCTTGCTCATGCCTATGTCTTGAATGGTATTGCCTAGGTTTTCTTCTAGGGTTATTAAATTTATTATTTCACTGTTTCTGTCTGTCAAAGTCCCCCTTGGCTCAGCAGTTTCTCTGGTCCAGTGTTGGATAGGCCAGGTCCTTGTGGCTGCCCCCAGTTTCCTTGCTGTCTGTCGCCTGGGGGTGGTCGTTAGCCCCTACCAGCCTCTCTTGGGTCCTTGTCAATGGACTCCCTCATCTCAGAGGCAGCAATGGCTTAGTAAAGCCTCCTCATATTTGGAATCTCTTCAACTTTTCTTTCTGCTGTAGCTCTTGAATTCTAGCTAGAGAAAGTTATTTGCTTTCAAGGACTTGTATGATTAGATTGGGCCCACAAGGATAATCTAGAATAATCTGTTTATTTTAAGTACCTAATCTAATTATATCTCTAAAAATCCCTTTTGCCCTGTAAGGGAACAAAGACACAGGTTTCAGGAATTGCAATGTAGACACCTTTCAACTTTTCAGGGACCATTATTCTGTCTACCATAGATGCATATCCTTCTGATTTGTCTCTTTTCCCCTGCTGCTGAGAAAGTAAGTGTATTGGCTGGAGTGCTCTAAGGGACTAGGGAGGTCCACAACACTTACGGATGGCAGAATAAAATGTCAAAACATCTTGGGTTCCACATATATATTTTTTATATACAATAAATATATATATATATAAAATAAAAATCTGGTAACCACCCACTAAATGGACTTTTTTGGTTTTTTTTGAGATGGAGTTGCCCAGGCTGGAGTGATCTTGGCTCACTGCAACCTTCACCTCCTGGTTTCAAGCGATTCTCCTGTCTCTGCCTCCTGAGTATCTGGGATTACAGGTGCGCGCCACTACGCCCGGGTAATTCTTTTCGTATTTTTTGTGGAGACGGGGTTTCACCATGTTGGCCAGGCTGGTCTCGAACTCCTGACCTTAAGTGCCTCGGCCTCCCAAAATGCTGGGATTACAGGTGTGAACCACCAAGCCTGGCTAACTTGACTTTATTGACTAATCAGTTGCAACCTACTTTTTGAAAATATATAATATATATTATACGTATAATATATATTATACATAATTATATGTATAATATATATTATACATAATTATACGTATAATATATATTTATGTATAATATATTTACATAATATTATATAATTACATATATATTATATGTGTATATAATATATATAATTACATATATATTATATGTATATATAATATATATAATTACATATATATTATATGTATATATAATATATATAATTACATATATATTATATGTATATATAATATATATAATTACATATAATATACATATAATATATATAATATATATAATATAATATACATATGATATATATAATTACATATATATTATACATATAATACATATTATATATATAATACGTATAATATATATTATACGTATATTATACATATTATACGTATATTATACGTATAATATATTTTATACGTGTAATATACGTATAATATATAATATATGTATTATATATACATAAATATACTACACATATAATATATAATACATAATACATAATATATAATATATTATATATAATATATAATACATAATATATTATATATAATATATAATACATAATACATAATATATAATATATTATATATAATACATAATACATAATATATAATATATTATATATAATATATAATACATAATATATAATATATTATATATAATATATAATACATTATATATAATATATAATACATAATATATAATATATTATATATAATATATAATACATAATATATAATATATTATATATAATATATAATACACAATATATAATATATTGTATATAATATATAATACATAATATATAATATATTGTATATAATATATAATACATAATATATAATATATTATATATAATATATAATACATAATAGAATATTATATATTATATGTATTATGTATAATACATAGTAGAAATTTTTAGGGATCTCTAGACCCCCCCTCAAAGAATAGGAGATTGTTCCAAGACCTTCTTAGTAAGTCATTTCCTTAGATGTTACTATATTGATTAGTATCTATATATTATGTATAATAATATGTATTATATAAATATGTTATACATCATACATTTATATATAAATATGTATTAATCATATCAATATGTATCTATATATTATGTATAATAATATGTATTATATGAATATATATTATACATAATATATTTATATATAAATATATATACATAAATATATATTACACATATAATATATATAATACATAATATATAATACATAATACATATATAATACATAATATATTATATATAGTAATATATAATATATTATATATAATATATATAATACATAATAGAATATTACATATTACATGTATTATGTATAATACATAGTAGGAATTTTTAGGGATCTCTAGCCCCCCCTCAAAGAATAGGAGACTGTTCCAAGACCTTCTTAAGAAGTCATTTCCCTAGATGTTACTATATTGATTAGTATCAATATATATTATGTATAATAATATGTATTATATAAATATATATTATACATAATACTTTTATATATAAATATGTATTAATCATGTCAATATGTATCAATATATTATGTATAATAATATGTATTATATAAATATATATTATACATAATACATCTATATATGTAAATATGTATTAATACTAATCAATATAGTAACATCTAGGGAAATGACTTATTAAGAAGGTCTTGGAACAATCTCCTATTCTTTGAGCGGGGGGCTAGAGATCCTTAAAAAAATTCTACTTTGTCAAGAGACTTTCTATCTTTGGTCATCAGACTATCCTTAAATTGGCTGAAATGCTTGTGCCTTACAAGTAAAGCTAGTTGCATGTGGGTATCAATGCTGTTTGACGTGTGACTTCAGTCAGTACAGCTGGCTTTTGCCTCTCTGCTTTATACAGTGGTGGCTTATTTTTGCTCATACCTGGTCAACTTCAATGTGACTTTGCAGTCCAGAAATTCTCTTGTGAAGAGCCAGGACAAGACCTAGCTGTCCCCATCTGAGGGAGGACTCCAGGGCTCCAGGGAAAAGGGCATACATTCAATTGGTGTGGCAGTTGTTGCCTTCCCTGAGGTCCATTGAGCAAAGAGCTGTCTGTGATTTAGTAGGGCAAAAAAGACCTCAGCTTCTGGAAAAACCACATCCTTCTAAAGGGCTCCACTCAGCCAGGTGAGGTGGCACTCAGCCAGGTGAGGTGGCACTCAGCCAGGTGAGGTGGCACTCAGCCAGGTGAGGTGGCTGTCACCTGCAATCCCAGCCACAGGAGGCTAAGGCAAGGGGATTGCTCAAGCCCAGGAGTTTGAGACTAGCCTGGGTAACTTAGCAAGATCCCTATGTCTAAAAAAAAAATGTGAAAAGCTGGGCTTGGTGATACTTGCCTGTAGTCTCAGCTACTTGTGGGGCTGAGGTGGGAAGATTGCTTTGAGCCCAGGGTTTGAGGCTACAGTGAGATGATAGGACCACACCACTGCACTCAAGCCTGGGCAACAGAGTGAGACCTTGTACCTAATAAATAAAAATAAAGGTTTCCACTCACCCAAGTATGTGCTCTTCACATACCTTATCTTACTTAACTCTCACAATAGTCACATGAGATGAGATTATCTCTAATTCACAGGGGAGTAGACAAGCTCAAATGGATCAAGTTATTTGCCCTAGTTCAGAAGGGTGGTAAATAGGGAACACAAAACCGGAAGCTAAACCCTGCCCAAGGTAGTGAGAAACAGCACTTTCAATTTGCACATTTGGCCAGGGATTGTTCCTTTTCTCCTCCACTGAACTGGAGGACAAAGGGTAGCATGAAAAATGCCTTGTGCTTTATACAATCTCTGTTTGTGTTTCTGTGGAAAGGCCCAATCATCCACAGGAGAAATTATCCACTCTCCTGTCCTTCTGGCCTAGAAACATAGTCTTTCAATATTAAATAAAAATAAACCACACATTCATTGATTGCAATAAATCCAATTATATAATATTTTATATTTATTTATTTATGTATTTATTATTTTTTGAGATGGAGTGTCGCTCTTGTTGCCCAGGCTGGAGTGCAGTGGTGCGATCTCGGCTCACTGCAACCTCTCCGGGTTCAAGCAATTCTCCTGCCTCAGCCTCCCTACTAGCAGGGACTATGGGTGCTCGCCACCACGCCTGACTAATTTTTGTGTTTTTAGTGGAGACAGGGTTTCACCATGTTGCTCAGGCTGGTCCCAAACTCCTGACCTCAAGTGATCCGCCCACCTCGGCCTTCCAAAGTGCTGGGATTACAGGCATTAGCCACCGTGCTGGCCAATTGTTTATTTCTTAGAGATTATTTTGAACATTTAAAAATGCTTTATTTAGAGACAAGGTATTGCTCTGTCACCCAAGCTGCAGTGTATTGGCACAATCATAGCTCACTACAATCATAGTCCTAAATTCCTAGGCTCAAGCAATCCTCTCTCCTCAGCTTTTCAAAGTGCTAGGATTACAGGCATGAGCCACCTTGCCCAACTCTAATTTGTACTTTTTTTTTTGTTTTTTGAGACAGAGTCTCAATCTGTGGCCCAGGCTGGAGTGCAGTGACGTGATCTTGGCTCACTGCAACCTCTGCCTCCCAGGTTCAAGTGATTCTTCTGCCTCAGGCTCCCAAGTAGCTGGGACTATAGGCACCTGCCACTAGGCCTGGCTAATTTTTGTATTTTTAGTAGAGACGGGGTTTCCGGGTTTCACCATATTGGCCAGGCTGGTCTCAAACTCCTGACCTTGTGATCCACCCACCTCGGCCTCCCAAAGTGCTGGGATTATAGGCATGAGCCACAGTGCCCGGCCTTATTTTGTACGTTTTTGTTTGTTTGTTTCTAGAACTATGAAGTGGAAATAATTCCATGTAATATGTTGATTTCAAATCAGCAGTATTTCCAGACAGATTTAGAAGTGTGGGACTTCTGAATTTTCTAAGAGCATATGTAAATAAGAGAAATGACTTTCAAAATGTCATACCTTTTGGAAATCAGGCTCATTGAGAATTCTGAAAGAGGAGAGATAGAATTTATTCAATGATGTAAATAATTAGCAGCAAAAATATTGTTACACATAAATTTTTTTAAATTGACAGGTAGTACTTGTACATATACATGGGGTACATAGTGATGTTTTACTCCATATTATGTGTGGTGATCAGATCAGGTTCTTTACAGTTTTTAGATGTGTAATTATCATTAGAAGTGAGATTTCAGAGTATTCCACAATGTAGACAAGAATCTTGAATGCGTGCTGATGATATGGCATATATTTAAGGTTTCTATATGCCATTTCTATATGCTCTATGTTCAGGGAAGGACTCCAGGGTGTTCAACTTGAAGTTGAATGATAGAATACTGCTTAAAGTTAGAGCTATTTATGCTTTCAAAAGCCATGGGATCTCATTTACAAAGGAAATAATTTTAATGAAACATCAGGACTATAATTTTTTTTTTTTTTTTTGAGGCAGAGTTTCACTCTTGTAGCCCAGGCTGGAGTGCAATGGCACAATCTTGGCTCACTGCAACCTGTGCCTCCCAGGTTCAAGCGATTCTTCTGCCTCAGCCTCATGAGTAGCTGGGATTACATGCATGCACCACCACACCTGGCTAATTTTGTATTTTTAGTAGACACAGAGTTTCTCCGTGTTGGTCAGGTTGGTCTCGAACTCCCGACCTCAGGTGATCTGCCGGCCTTGGCCTCCCAAAGTGCTGGGATTACAGGCATGAGCCACCGCACCTGGAAGGAATATAATTTTATCATGTGCATTCCATCTTACAGATGTGTAAATATACCATACTTTAATATGGGAATCTGGCATTGACAGTTATCGCTAGGTAACCTATGAGCCTCATCCCTTTCAGCCAGCCACTTTCACTCTGAAATCACCTATTTTTAGCTGCTATTATCTGCAGACCTTGACCTCCCCTTCCTACCCAGTGTTTCCTGCCAGTCTCTTCCCACTGCTCAAGCTGACCATGGGAAGCAATTTCTTGATGGCTGGCTGCCAGATAAGAGGATGCATCATTCCCATTTCTTTCGCAAGGAGGCCTTCTGCTTCCTGCTGCCCTGCCTCAGTTTCCCATTAGGTTTATTGTTCCCACATCTAGCCTGTTAGAGCTGGGTTGGAGCAAAGCTTGATTCAATATCAACCCAGAACTTCCTTCTTCTGACATTTGTAACTGCTTAATTTTCAGGAGGCTTTATAGGTAAATTTGTTGAAGTCGTGAAATACCTTAGTTGTGAACTTCTTTTTTAGAAAGAGAAGATTTTAAAGTTCCTTGTGGTAGTACTTTAGCAATCTGTCAGCTTTTACTAAAGTTTCAACTTTGTGTTATTCTAAAGACAGCACTTCTTGCCTTCTAACGTTGTGCCAATCCAAAGAATTGAGACATCAACCTGAGCGGACGGTTTTCATCATCAGCAATGTCATCAGACACCTGTGAGATGGCTGTGCTGTAATCCAAGCACTTTGGGAGGCCAAGGTGGGTGGATCACTTGATGTCAGGAGTTCAAGACCAGCCTGGCCAATGTGTCAAAACACCATCTGTACTAAAATACAAAAATTCACCAGGCATGGAGGCTGGTGCCTGTAATCCCAGCTACCCAGGAAACTGAGGCAGGAGAATCACTTGAACCTGGGAGGTGGAGGTTGTAGTGACCCAAGATCGTGCCACTGCACTCCAGCCTGAGCGGCAGAGTAAGACTCCGTCGCAAAAATAAATAAACAAGTAAACAAATACACACATAAAATAAAAAGCATATAGGGTGGTTTCCTTGGTCCCTAGACACACCTGATCATTATCACCATGGCAACCCAATAAGACCACCCTAAACCCATGCACACAAACACACATAGGCACATAGGTTACACAGGCATCCTCAGAAACACAAAGATGGGGAGACTCACCCTCAGACACAAACCACACCTACAGAGCGAGAGAGAGAGAGCAGACACACACACACACACACACAGAGAGAGAGAGAGAGAGAGAGAGAGAGAGAGAATGAGACAGAGAATGGGTGGTGGGGAGATGGAAATAGAACAGGTAGATTCACCAATTTGAAAAGGAAAGTACAATACTTAAATTTCAGTCAAACTTAAATGCATTGAATTGAACTGGTTGAAGGAGAGGGTATGGAGAGGGTGGCAGTGCTAGACTAAGGAGGCCAAAATTAAGAAATGAAAACAGCCCTTGTTCAAAAGGAGCATTCATTTTGGGGAATCATAGTGACTTCTGTTTACTCTGATAAATTCAGTCACTGATAATCAATTCAATCTCCATGACGGTATTGACCATCAAGTGGGAAGATGTGATTTGTCTTGTAAAAACTGTGAGTGCTTCCAGGGCAAGCACTGTGAGGCTTCCTGCGTGCCGCAGCAAAGCAGGAATCCAACATATGTTGCTGAATGCGTTCACGCCCCAGTACTGGAGCGAAGAGCAAGTTATTTATGGACATCATCCCTGTTAAAAACAATATGCATGACCCGAAATCATCACCAGCTCTCAGATATTGTATGGTATGGATTTAGCTCTTCAAGGTGAGAACTTCTTCAGGTACTATGTTAGCCCACCTACAGGAAAAACTATATTGCAGAAGAAAATGAGAGGTGTTTTTGTTTGTTTCCCATGCACTATTTTTTGGCACTATGCGATCCGACACTACGAGTCCCCTACGCCCGCAGGAAACAGAGGGACCTGGAGGAAGTCCCATAGCTCAGGCCCCTCGGCACAAGCGTGCTCTCCCAGATACTCCACCCGGGTTCCCATTTTCAATGATTTCCACGTGATGGTATATGGTGAGAAACAAGTGCCGGATTTTCCGAATCGCGGGACTCAGCAGCTTCGACAGAGCCAGGAACACGATCCGAGAGATGGGGGCGCGCACAGAGCGCTCGGTAGGGTCGCCGCGCGTGATCCCCCCCGGATCGCGCGCGTCGCTGGGCGGCGCTCGGTGAACTTACCTTACCTTGGGGTTGAAGATTCCAAGAGGAATGGAGGGCTTGTGGCTCCAGCTCGGACGGTCTCTGGGGCAAGGAGGTGCAGGAGGCTGCGCTGTTGGATTTCTCTTCGGGGTGAGCAGGGCCGGGCTGTCCTGCCGGCTCTGGAGCACACATGCCGAGCCAGCGCGCACTTGGGTAGGGCTAACTGCGTTCAGCTTTGGCAGGAGCTCTGCTCTTCCTCTGCACCCAAGGCTACTTCCTCCGTTCCCCCACCCCAGACCTTTTGAAGGCCACTGGTGTCTGTCCATTATGAAAGGAACGTGCCAAGCCCGAAGAACAGAGGGAAGCTGACAGCTCCCGGAGAAGTCAGGTACTGGGGTCAACCCTGGAGTTCTGGGACCAGATCACTTCCTTTGCAGAAAAGTCTTTCCCGAAGCCCAACTGGCTGCTTTTTTCGGCTTCCTTGGAGATCTCCTTACGGCCCCCTCACTCTGGAGAGCCCGGCACCGTGCACAGGCATGCAGTTCCAAGCGCCCTCGCCCCTCAGGGCCCACGATTCGCATCCACTGGCCAGTTGGCGGAGGGTGGCCGCTCAGAGTTTGAAGTACACATATCGGGCCCCACGCGAGTCTCCCTGTGGGGTCTGATCCAGGAGGTATCGGTCCAGCTGCCTAAGGGGTCGGGACGGAGCCCACCGTCCCGCCTCCGAGGCTTGGGTGGAGCCCAGAGGGGCGCTCCGCGGCATTCATTCCTTTCCCCATACTCTCCTCGAGGTCTCTCCGCCGAGCAGGACTTCGCTCTCCGCTGCCTCCCTGGGCCTCCCTGGAAGGTTGGTTTCTCCTGTTAACAACGCATCACCTTCGCCACCCCCACCAGGCGTACGGGAGACACCAGGTCCTGTCCTAAACTCTTCAAAGACACATCATCTCCTTACCGCCTCCTTATGAGCCCACTGTATAGACGAGGAAATGGAGAGTTAAATGATGTAAGCAAAGCCACGAGTAGTAAGGAAGGACTGAATTCAAGCCTAGGGCGGCGCGACCTCCGGAGTCCGAGCTCTTCCCCGCGGGAGGCGCAGGCTCCGGTTGCCCGAGTCTCTGCCACCCAGAGAATTTCCAAGCAAAGCTCTGATCCCGGGCCCAACCCTGGTTAGTCGGAGGTCACACGCCTGCCCGAGTCATCCCGCGCCCTCGGCTGCCCGAAGACCAGTCTCAGGCAGCCTGTGCCTCTTCTCCTCTCCTTGGCGAACCCTCAGGTCTCGCGGACAAGCAGCGGCTGGCCCAATTCGCAGAGCGAAGTCGGGGCCGGAGCCTCGGAGAGGGCGGCGGCTTCTGCGTGGGGTCCGAGGACAAGTTTCTGCGCCTCCACCAACTAACTGGTCGGCGGAGCTGCAGTTCTTTGCCTGGTGAAGTTTGCTGTGGAAAACCTAGGGAGTTTATTTATGAGGAAGGGCGTCCTGAAACTAGGCAGTGTTCGGCAAAGATCAGTGGGTAGAGGAATAAAACTCATCAACAGCGACAGTGTGGGGGTTTGCCAGAGGGGAGGGGCTGCCGGGGGACTGGTGGGGGACTTTAGAAACTCCACAACAGCAGCTCCCGATTGCCTCTGACGACGACGACGATGACAGCCTAAAACAATAGCTACTGTTTGTGGAGGGATTCCTAGATGCCGAATTAGCATTTTACAGGTATTTCTTGGTTTAAACCTCACAGCAACTCCATGAAGTAGTATTTGCCTCCACTTTCTGGATGAAGAAACGGAGTCACTGAGAGTTCGAATCATTTTATCAGGACTTCGGGCTGGGCCAATATTTGAGGGACCAAGGATGCGAGCGCAGATTTGCCCCACCCCAGAGCCCAGGCGGGTGTGGAGAACCGCAAGGAAAGAGCACTCTCAAGGATGCGCAAGTTCCCCTTTCTGATCCAAGGAACTTAATTTTATCCCGAGGGACTCGATATCTCTCTCCAGTAAAACAAAACAAAACGGCAACAACAAACAGCGTCTATCTTTGCAAAAAGTAAAAGAAAAGCAGCGACTCCTGGGAGTGAGGTACTGGTACTGAACACAGGGAGCGCCGGGGAGGGCCGTCGGGTGCACCACCGGGCTAAGGCGCCCATCTGAGAGCTTCCTGCAGGGAAGAGCAGAGTGGTCCTAGGGGTTGGAAGCCCTCTAAATCCGGGCATCTTTGTCTCTAACATAAGACACTTTTGTCCCTCGGCCTCCGGGGACGGAGACTCATCCAAAACAACGCTTCTTTTGGAAGGGTCACAGAAAACGGCCTCGCCTGCGTCCTCAGCTTTGGGAGGAAAGAGGAGACCTGACCATGGTGGGAGCCAGCGGCGGGTTTCACCACCCGCAGCACTGAGGCGTCAGGTGGGTGGCGCTTGGCTCTGCCAGGAAGCAGTATTGGCCAGCAGTACTCCGAGTTGTCTCCCACGCTCTAGACTATATTACCCGAGAAAGTCATGATGAGAAGATATTCTTAAATTAAAAATAAAACAAAACTGGATATTCATCCCCTCACAGGGTGCTCCAACTCAAAACTCAAGTGCACTATTTCTTAATTACCTGGTTTTTCCTGATTAGTACCGAAAAAAATAGACGCTGATCAGCCTGGCCATCATGGCAAAACCCTGTCTCTACTAAAAATACAAAAATTAGCCGGGCGTGGTGGTGTGAGCCTGTAATCCCAGCTACTCAGGAGGCTGAGGTAGGAGAATCCCTGAAAAAAAGAGGAACCTGGGAACGACAGAATGAGACCCTCTCAAACAAAAACAAAAACAAAAACAAAAAACAAAACAAAACACGCTAATTTAATTTTAAAAGTGAATTCGAATCATCCCACTGCCAGAAAGATTTGAAACAAAGTGAGGAGAATCAGTTTTCATCTCTTCCCATATTATCAGTATTTATTAAGCATTTCCCACAAACATAACCCGAGCACAAGGCCCAGACCTTGAAAAGAAGATAGACCTGGGATGCACAGACCTGTTTGTAAATAACTGTTAGGTAATTTTTAAAATGTTAAATAAGATAACTGGTTTTCCAAACCCTCCAATCACATACGTTTTCATAGTTTCTAAAGATGTGAAGGTCATACTGACTCGTGAACAGTTGTTGGTTTCCAAGGCGCACCAGGCCACTGTGCTTGTCTTCAGCACAGCCTCTACCTCGGAACAGGAATTACATCCACATCCTAAATAGAAAGTTCCGAATATCTTTGGTTTAGTGGTCACCCAGGGGTCCATCTTTCTCCCTCACCCCCAGATCCAGGCCCGTCCCCCCTTGCCTTCCCTGTCAGCAGTGTGGAACTGGAGCACAGGGACCCTTGCACTGCTCCTAAGCCAGCCCTGCCGCTGCTCGCCCTGCCTTGCAAGATGTTCTCTTCCTCAGAAGAAAGGGGTGCAAGTTATAAGATGTGCAGTAGTGAAGTGTGCAGCTAGAGAAGACGAAGAGGAGGGATGAGAAGGGGAGGTAGAAGGAGGAGGAGGAGGAGAAAGAAAGAGGTCAGGAAGAAAGAGGGGGAGGAAGAGGAGGGAGAAGAAGAGGAGGAGGAGGAAGAGGACGGGGAAGAAGGGGAGCAAGAGGAGGGGGAGGAAAGGAGAGCAGGTGGAAGAGGAGGAAGAGGAAGAGGAGGGAGAAGAAGAGGAGGAGGAGGAAGAGGACGGGGAAGAAGGGGAGCAAGAGGAGGGGGAGGAAAGGAGAGCAGGTGGAAGAGGAGGAAGAGGAAGAGGAGGGAGAAGAAGAGGAGGAGGAGGAAGAGGACGGGGAAGAAGGGGAGCAAGAGGAGGGGGAGGAAAGGAGAGCAGGTGGAAGAGGAGGAAGAGGAAGAGGAGGGAGAAGAAGAGGAGGAGGGAGAGGAGGGGGAAGAAGGGGAGCAAGAGGAGGGGGAGGAAAGGAGAGCAGGAGGAAGAGGAAGAGGAGGGAAAAGAAGAGGAGGAGGAGGAAGAGGAGGAGGAGGAAGAGGAGGACTCACTGTATTCCACTGGCATCAATTTCACGGGATCTTTGAAAACTCAAACATTTCCTTTTAATTATTTCTAAACTTAAAGGGGTCGCCCGAGTAAGAATGGCTTTATGGGCAGATTAAGGTACTCGGCCCAGCTTCCCCGCTGTGTGTGTTAGGGAGCCTTCCAATGTGTATGGTACAGTTTCCATGGTCTTTGAAGAGCCGGCTTCTCTAAACAGGTCCCAAGGTGGAGTGCTGTAGGAGGGCAGGGATGTGCGCAACAGCCACAAACAACGCCAATCCAGTATCGCTAAAAGAGGGCCCCAATACTACAAAAACCAATGGCTATTTTTCTTCCGGAAGGCCTGCCAGCATCTACCCGCGGGGCCCCAACTGGCACAGGCGCCTGAGAGAGCGGGTTTTCCCCTTCGGTCTAAGGTGGGCCCCGCAATTGCCGCCCCATTCAACTGCCAGGGCGGGTGGTCCACGCCCGGGGTCCTCCTAGGCACTCTGCTCCTCCTCGGCGAGTGGTTGAAGCCCCTCAGCCAGGAGCAGCTCCTGCCTCTCATCGTGGTTCCTGCGGCCGCCGAGGCGCGACGCTGGAGGGCTGTGGCGACGCGCTAAGGCCAGGCGGCAGGCGGCCCTCTCGGGCGGCAACGGGGGCAGCGGGCGGCACAGCACCTCCGGGGGGCGGCGGCGGCGGCAGCGCCAGAAGCTCCTCGCCGGAGGTCACGGCGCAGTCCTGCTCAGGCTCCGCGACCCCGCCACCCCCGACAGCTGTCCCGCCGCCGCGCTTCTTGTCCTCCTCCTTTTTCCACTTCATGCGGCGGTTTTGGAACCAGATCTTGATGTGTCTCTCGGTCAAGTTCAACATGACAGCCAGCTCCACCCGGCGCGGCCGTGAGATGTACTTGTTGAATAGGAACTCCTTCTCCAGCTCTAGCAGCTGTGCGCGCGTGTAGGCCGTGCGCGTCCGCTTGTTCTCCTCCGGCTCCGCAGCGTAGGCGCCGCCTGCGGGCGACACAGGGCGTGAGTGTGGCCCCCGGAGCCCCGCACAGCCCCCACCCACGCAGCCCAACCCCTTCAAGGGGGGCCAGGGAGCCCTAGCCCTACCAGCTGCTCCCGCCGGAGCCACCAAGCCCCAGCATCCCATTTCAGCGCCTAGCGTAGGCGCGCGAAGCTCTTCCCTAGTAACTCAAGCCCTTCCTAATAAAGATAGCCTTTTTATTGGAGACCAAACTCGAGTCAGCTCTCGCCGTGAGCCTAAGCTTGGCTCTGCCAATGAGTGGTCCTTGAATGCGCTCATATAATCGGTGTTAATCAACTGATTGATGTTGATTTAAATGTATATAATAGTTAAACCGGCTGGATCCTACAAAAGCAATAAAACGCCTTTAATCCAGGGCTTAAAAAAACCTCCTGATGGTGACCCACAAATGTGAGAAATACATTTCGGATCGTTGTGTAGTTCACACACGGACACTGTAGGTCAGTTATACTGACAAATCTTAAGGACATAAAACAAACGTTTACCACGTATGATGCTATCTACTTTTCTCTCCATTATCTGCTATTTCGTTTAAAAAATACTAATCTCAACCTAGTAAATTGATTTTATGACCTGCGAATGGGTGCAACCTGCAGTTTGAAAATCTTTGTGCTAATGGAGACTGTGACACATTTTGTTATATCTGACCATGTGTTTCCTCTCTCTATAGTTATATCGTAATTAGTCCCAACCTGAGAGCCAGCAAATTCTCCATAATTGTTTTAACTTCAGCCGGACTTCCGCCCGCGAAGTGAAGGAATATTGTTCTGGGGGTCACGTTGGCCAGGGCAGAACTCTGGCAGCTCCAGACTCTATGCCCTGGATCCCAAATGCCCTCAGAGGTGTTGAGGGGAGACACAGGGGCCCTAGCCCAGCTGCAGAACCGACAGCCCTACGGAGGAGGTGGTAGTGGTGCAGAAACAAGCCTCTCGTGTCTCCAAGATGCAACAGGACGCCCTGGCCCAGGAGGTTGGAGACCCACATTCACTGTTTGCCGCTGCGCTCAGCCAGGTCCCAATCTTTTCTTTTCTGTGGAAAATACTGACTGCACCCAGGCTGTGGACGCTGGAGCGGGAAGTTCCACCAAAGTTCCGGGGAGAGGCTTGTCTTAGAGCAAAAGCAGGGGACATTTCTCCTGTGAATGTTGGCTAAGCCTTAAGGAATTGAAAGGCGGGTGTGTGTGTGTTGGGGCGGGGTTAATTTCGCGATGGAACCCTACTGGGTTTCCCCCCAGGTCGAGAAGAGGCGCCAGAAGCTGAAGCAGAGGCTCAAACCCTAGTCCAGGGAGAGTTCTACTCCCTGGGGGCATCCCCGAATCTACCTGGCATCCCACGCCTGGGAGAGAAGCGAGACGGGCCTTCAATAAACATTTTGAAAGGCTCTCCAAAGTTTTTACATTAAACCCAGATGTCTCTGGGTTCCTGCCTTAGGCTGCGGGCTTCGTATAGTTCCTGCGAGAGGGCTTCGTGAAGTCCCTGCGAGAGACTGCTCAGGGAGAGACTTCCTGGGGTGCACTATTCCCGGGGGACCTGTGCTCAGCGCGACGCGGCAGGGGTGGAGGTTGAGGATGGTGGGAAAAGGTCAAGGTCGCCAAGCCTGGGCCCTTCCCCAAGGCGCAGGGTGATGCAGTTTAGGTGCTAGCTGGACAGCGCTGCTGAAGCATTTGGGGGTCAGTGTTTTTCAAAACGTCTGTTGCCATTAGCATTCAGATTCGTACTGCCAGTGAGAGCCCTTTTGTCACTTCGCTCTTCCCAGGGGCAGGTGGGTTTGCAATTTTTGAATTTCGGCTCCATCGAAGTTTCCCCTAGAGGAACGCGGGGATAGCAGCCGGCCCCGCAGACGGCTTCCAGGGGAAGAGAGGGGAGGTCGTCTCCTTCCCCGAGAGTCGAGCATGCAGCGGGTTAGAGGGCGCCAGCAAAGGCCTGGGGCCAACTCGAGCCCGAGAGTGTCGCCCTCCTTGGGTCCCCGAACCCTCGCCAAGGCTGCTGATTTGCCTTCTGGTTTTACTTTCTGGCTTCTTGGGTCAGCCTAAGCCCAAGTCCTCCAGAGCAGAGGTATCACCCCTTGGGTTGGGATAGGGAAGTTACTCCACCTCACAAATCCTCTTTCGGGACCCTGATGTCGCCCATTTCCTGAGGAAGGCCCAGGGTGGGAAAGGAGGAGCTCCGAGGGCCTAGGAGGCCAGAAGAGAGGTCTGGAGGGGAGGCAGCCCTGGAAGAAAAGTGGGTGAGGACGGGGAGCCCCCCACCTTAGTTCGAGGGACTGTCCTCCCGCCTCCTAAGAACCCCGCATTTCCGGAGACTTCAAGGCCTTTGGCCCGGGCTGCGCGAGCTGGATAAATTTGCAGAGGCGCCGCGGCAGCTTCTGGCGCCCCTGTCAACCGGGTTTCGCTGGAGGTGGGGACGATTGCAGCGCAGTTCAGCCCTCGTCCTGCCTCAGGACCTTCGCCTTAGCAAGAAAGTGAACTAGGAAGAAGAGAGTCCCGTGGACCCCAGGCAAGCTGGGGTCCGCCTCCCTCTCCCGCACAAAGCCCCTCCTGGCTGCGCCTGGGGTCAGTGTCAGGCAGGGCTGGCCAGACCCCGCAGATGGGCGCTGAGGATTTTCGGGGTGGGCCGGGGGACGCCGGCTCGAGCTGCTTCCCCCTACTCCCGGCTGCCAGTTGAAAGGAAAAGGCAACTATTTGCGGTGCAGGTGTGACCAGAAGTGGCTGAGGCACGGCAGCGATGACAGTGAGTAGCGGCGACGACACAGGCCGCGCCGGAACTTGCCGCTCGCGCGGGGCCGCGAAGGACCCGGGGGCTACCCCGTGCCTCCGGCTCCCGGCCCCGGGGAAGACCTTCTGTTCTCTGCCGGCGCGGAGGGACGCAGGAACCAGGCCTCTCGCCTCCCCACCAGCTAGGCAGGGAGCGCCCATCTCCTGAAAAATTACTTCCTGGGAAGCGGTGCGGGGAGACAGCTTTAATTGCTTTCGGTTGGTGAAAAACGAATTCCCTTCCCAGATTGCTCTCCTAGCTGCCAGGCTCTGACGTTGAGAGGCCGGCTTTCAGCCTCGCGGTGAGCCCCCGCCTTGCCCCAGCCCCTTCCTCTTTACTCCTATCCTGTTTCCCCAACCAGGGCAGCCGGACACTGCTGGGTTGGGTGCAGTTTCCTTTCCCTCCCTGCCTTTCTGCACCTACCTGGCGCCCCTAGATGCCTGCCCTTCCTTAAAGAAGCGCGGGAAGTGAGGGGCTCCGGGGCTCCGAAGGCGATCTGGGGCCTGGGTCCGAGGCACCCATGTCCCTACTCGGCTTCCTCGATGTGCACTACCAAGGAGTCCTGGGTTCCCGGATCCCCTGCTCGAGGAGGATCTGTAGTGTCCGAAGCCCCGAGCAGGACTCAGCCTCGGCTCTCTAAGGATGGCGCTGGGAGCGCGGGCTCCTGGGGCGAAGATGGGCTCAGCGAACGGGGAAGGAAGGAGTGTACACTCCCAGGAGAGCTGGGTGGGAAAGATGCTTCAAACTGGACCAGAGAAGCACTGCTGTGAGGGATGGGCTCGGTAGCTCCCTGATGTAGTTTAGTCCGACCCGGGATAATCCAAGGCGCCGGGAACAGAGAGAAGGCTCCTGGGAGCGCTTGGAGGTAAGGCGGCCGGGTGAGAACCGGAAAGGAGAAAGGGGTGGGGAGCCAGGCTTACCTGCCCACTGGCCTTTCCACGCGTGAGCTTTGGTAGACTTCATCCATGGGAAAGGCAGCTGGACGCGGTTGGGCTCCTCCAGGACGCCCGGCTCGGCTCCCTCCGGGAAGGGCCCGGCGGGCGGGTGGGGGAGCGCGAGCTGAGCCGGGAGGTGGTGGTGAAGGTGCGCCACCGCGGGGTCGTCGGCGAGGGGGGGCACCTCGTACGGGGAGATGTCCGGGGGGCTGCCCTGCTCCAGCGCGCCCAGGGCGCCAGGGAACGGGTGCGGCGGCGGCGGCGGCGGGGGCTGGCGGCCGATGTACAGGCACGCAGGGGGGCTGGCGCTGAACTCCGGCGCCGGGCCTCGCTGGAACGCGCATGGGTCCTTGTAAAGCTGCGTGGCCGCGTAGTACTGCTCCTCGCCGTTCATGGCTGCGGCCCGGGATTGGGCACCGGGAGCCGGGAGCCGGGAGTCGGGAGCTGGAGCCGGGGACTTGGCACTGTGTGGCGTTCCCACTCCCGGCGCCACCCCTGCTCGCTTTGACAGCTCCGCACTGATCTCAGAGGGAACCCACAGCCAGCGCGGACCGGCGGGCCGGCCGCCGCACCATAGGCTCCGCGGGGCCCCACGTGGTTCAGCCGGGGGCCGTGATTGGCCTGGCTGGCCGCACTAAGAGGCTAGGCCCAGGTACCCGCGAGCACCTGCTTTTGTTCCAATTTTCTCTCTCAGCTGAGTTTGCTGCACACCCCTGAACGGGCAGCTGGCGGTGCTCTCCAAAATGGGCGCTCACGAAAACATTAGAACCACTCATTTATAGAAACATTTTCACCGTGGCTTAAACGTTTCTATTTTCCTGTATTTTTCTATTTTCCATTTTCCTATATTTTTTCTATTATATTTGATAATGGACATAGTGTGTTTGTTAATTGATGTAGTTTACAAGGAGACATGTTGAGTTTTTAATTTTTTATTTAACTGTTGCGGAATACGATAAAAAAACAGTTTGCAGACCCAGCTCTCTAGGTCAGAAGCATTTGATTCTATTTTATTTATGAAGTTTGTTCACAGCCACAAAGATGTCGGTTAAAAAACACACGAAACTCTGGCATTCGTTGTGTGTTTTTACTTGTGGATGTGCTGCAAGTACTTCTGGGGTGTAAACGGTAACTTCTGAAGCATTCACAGAGACTTTTTTAAATTCTTTTTTTAAAAAATTGAAGGGTATTACAAATTTTGGTTTTGGAAAATTGGGGCCCATTTGGCCAGCCCGGAACGTAGCTTCCCAATACAGCGAGGGGGAAAGACGCGGCCTTCCTCTTGGGGCTGCGAGGCAGGGGCAGGTGTTGGCACGGGGGTTCCAGACCCTTGACGACTCTCTACGGGCCGGGACCCTGGCGGAGTTTGCCGGCAGAGAACACTCACTCTCTTCTGCTTGCAATTGAAATAAGGCAAGCAGGAGAGGGAGAAGTGGAGGAAGAGTTACATATTTAGAAAAACAAATAAAAACGCTGCATTTTCCATGATAACATCTGTGCTTGGCTTCAAACCATTCAGTAACTTCTGGGCATTCTGGGGTCCTGACTTAAACAGGGCCACTTTTTCTGCACCCACTGACGCGGATGGATGACCTCCGGGTGGCGGTGACGTCCAACCCCCTGCCTGGGCATGATCCGCTAGGCCTGGCGGCCTGACCAGCCTCTGACTGGATACTCCCGAAATGAGGACGTTTCTCGAAACGCCACCGTGGGTTTTAGAAAAACTAGACAGCTTTGCAGAAACGTCTCAGCAAGAGAGAGCTTGAACCACAAAGAACCAAGCCAGAGAAAAATCACTGCACCGCCTTTCCTAAACAACGCACCAACATCCAGACCTTTGAGAGTCAATCTTAATGTATTTCTTTCTTCCTACTGGAAATATTTGTGTTTTAAGTGCGGATCGAGTGCTCTATTCTGAGGACTCTTTATTTTTATTAAAAGACAAAAAAGCCAGTCGGGAATGTGGACTTCTCTGCAGATTCCTTCTCTTGCGGGAGGCCGGTATAGTCTCAGCATTTGCTTCGATGTGTGAGAACTCATGTGTGTGGCTTCCTGGTCTGTGGCCTCATGTGTGTGGCTCTGATGTGTGGCTCCCTGGCTTGTAGATGCCCTTGCTGTCACCGAAGACAGGCCAAGGGAAGCACGGCGGCGGGCGGGGAGAGTTTCGGTGATTTCTTCAGGGAAAAGTGCCACCTGCAGTTTTGGTGGGGGCAGAGAGTGAAAGGCCGTGGGGCCCGGGCACCTAATCTCTGTGCGCCCGCGTCAATGAGTCCATTGTCTGCGGCCGCGGAGAACTCTACCCTATCACCCTGGCCGCGAGTGACCACATCGATCAGGAGGGCAGGCTGGAGGGGGTTGCCTGGCCGCGGCGTGTTGACCCTTGGAGATAATCTGCCGAGTCGCCGCGGGTTGACTTGGCGACGCGGTTATGAGCGGACGGCAAGCTCCGCTCAGGACAAAGATCGGCCACTTTTCCCCTCCCCCTCCTTTTCCTCCCCCTTCCCCTCCTCCCTGGGCACCCCTACACCCACTCTGGACTCAGTCTGCGCCCCACTCTCCCTCCCCTGCTCCCTGCCTCGCCTGCCACCCCCGGAGTGTTTACTTTGCACTTCTCAACTAATTGCACATTTCTGTAAATTGGTCTCCATTTCGATGCTTCATTTGCTTCCATTTAATATTTTTGCTCGGCCCTGCAGAAAGAAAAGAGGCTCTCAGCAGAAAGCAAATCCGCCGGTTGCGGTCGCCGGCAAAAACCCGGGTACCCGCGGCTGTGGGGGAGGAGGAGGGGATCGCCGGGGGTATTCCATGGAGGCGCGTTCTCACTTTCACAATTAGCATTTTCTGCTGCCTGCGATCTATAGAAGGGACCCAGGGAGCAAAGGTCAGACAACCATTTATTATTGTTATTATTATTATTAGATGAAACAAAGTTATCTGGAATTTTATCACGTACAGCCGTATAAAAAACGCATCAAGCGGAACCCTCCGCTTAGTAAGGTCGTGTGTTGTACTTCCCGGTGGATCTAGCTCCTGGTATCGTAAAATCGCCGAGTCCATTACAGGCGAAATGCGTTTCCGCTCTGAATCCCCGCTGACGCCTGCGCCCCCTCCAAGCCGCCTCGCCCACAACAGGCCCGGCAGCGATACCGAGCCATTAGGCGAGCACCTTCCCGAGCCATTTAACAGCAGCTCTTATGGATAAATAAACAAAAAAGGCTGTAAACCAATTAAAGTGTGGACAGTGAAAAAGTCGTTTATTAGCAGGACGTCCTGATAGTCCTCGCTGATACTGGAGGTCCTTGCCGGCCCTCTTCCCCCTTTCCCTTCACAGAGACGCGGTTTACACCCGGGAGAACACAGGTTACCTTGTTCTTGGTAAGTGGCTAAGTCTTCCTCGGTGGTTTCAGAGGCATGCTAAGGGCTGAATTTGGCTTGGTGATAAGATTTTTAAGCCACTGCATCCCATTATAAATGAAAAAAACAGATGAATCCCACTTAACTCCAAGGTATACATCATGAATGCACGTGGAATTTATATTCATTTTATAATTAAATCTCTGTTGAAAATAAAAATTATTTCTTGAGTTGGAAAATTCTGTAAAGCAAACGATGTGATGTGTGGAATGAGAATACTTCTATAATTGATTGCACTTTAGTTCATTAGCATTTCCTTCAATGAGCACTAATGCAGGCAGGTTTTCATTTTCCTAAGTCGAATCAATGTTTCCCTCCTGCTGGTTTATGAATACCCAGAATTGGCCGAGGGCGGTGGCTCACGCCTGTAATCCCAGCACTTTGGGAGGCTGAGACAGGCGGATCATGAGGTCAGGAGATCGAGACCATCCTGGCTAACATGATGAAACCCCGTCTCTACTAAAACTACAAAAAAATTTAGCCGGGCGTGGTGGCGGGCGCCTGTAGTTCCAGCTACTCGGGAGGCTGAGGAAGGAGAATGGCGTGAACCCAGGAGGCGGAGCTTGCAGTGATCCGAGATCGCGCCACTGCCCTCCATCCAGCCTGGGCGACAGAGCGAGACTCCGTCTCAAAAAATTAAAAAAATATATATATAAATAAATACCCAGAATTTGGTATCCAGGTCTGAGAGGGGCCAGGGAAACCCAGCTTGGGTTGTGGGGATTGGAGAGAGGAAAGGACCTCAGACTTTGAATGAAGGGTTTTCCAATATTCCTAGGGCTAAGCAATCTAGTGAAAATAAGCAGAGAGCTGAAATTATTTTCCAGATGATTCAGTGCTCCCTGAACTGTAAAGATAAAAGCAGCTTAAAAACCGAATTGAATTGGGTAATTGTCTTATTCCCTACCTTGTTAGCTGTCTCTGGTGTAAGAGGAGTAGAGGGGCAGGAGGGGGGACTCCGTGTGCCCCAGAACTGTCTGCTGCTTCCTCCAGCCACTGCTCAACGCTTCCTCCCTGGGAGTGGAGCCCCTAGACACGAGCTCTTTCCACTTTTGGTTTAATCCTTCCGTGGTCCTCAGTTCACTCTGCTGATGAAAGGAAAAGTATGAAAGGACGTTGAGGCTCCAAAGGATCTGAGGTCAGCTGTTGCTCCCCACTCCTGGTGTTCCTGGTGGCTCACTCCCTACAGCTCTGGACTCACCCCTTTGATTGTCTCATCTCTGGTTCTACCTTCCAGATGTGCAGTCTCCAGAAATCCCTGCTGCTTCCCTTCTGAGCTTAGTCCTAGGTAACCAGCTCCTTGCTTCCACACAGTTCCTTTTCTTTGCCTTCCACCTCCTCCTCCCACCACCACTTCCTATGACTAATCCTTTGTTCTCCTAGGAGCCTCTCCTTACCTCCAGGTTCCTGCTGCAGCCTAAAGAAGGCTTGACTCACACTACCCTCCAGCTTCCTTCCTCAACCATCCTACATTTCACGTTGTTTATGCTTTGAAGGACCCAGATTTTCGGTAACACATACTGATCAAATGCCTGTAGATCTCTCACTGTGCACCTGCCTTCACACTCTTTGAGTGACCAAAACTCATTGGTAGAAATATGCGCTGGCTTTGGTGGGCCATAGAAAGGTCAGGAGCTGCATACACCTGTCCTCCACATCAGGCTCTGCCCTGCACAAGCTGTGTGTCCCTTGCCAAGTTACATGACTTCACTAAGCTTCCCTGCCCTTATTTGTAAAATGGAAATACTAGCACTGTTCCATAAGCTGGCCTGTTGCACACAGTAATCATAATGGCAAATGCATGGAGCCAGGCGTTGTTTAAATATTTTCCAATGTTAACCCCATGAGCCAATTACTGTTATCCCATTTTCCCGTGGGGGAAATTGAGGCCCAGTGATGGTAAGTTACTTGCCTAGAATTATATAGCTAGTAAGTGGCAGAGCCTAGATCCAAGCAGAGATGATGTGGCTTTTTTTTTTTTTTTTTTCCAGATAGAGTTTTGCTCTGTCGCCCAGGCCAGAGTGCCATGGCATGATCTTGGCTTACTGCAACCTCCACCTCCTGGGTTCAAGCGATTCTCCAGCCTCAGACTCCCAAGTAGCTGGGATTACAGACATGTGCCACCATGCCTGGCTAATTTTGTATTTTTAGTAGAGATGGGTTTCACCATGTTGGTCAGGCTGGTCTCGAACTCCTGACCTCAGACGATCCGCCCACCTTGGCCTCCCAAAGTACTGGGATTACAGGCGTGAGCCACCATGCCTGGTTTTTTTGTTTGTTTGTTTGTTTGTTTTTTTTTTTTTTGGAGACTGAGTCTTGCTCTGTCGCCTAGGCTGGAGTGCAGTGGCACGATCTCGGCTTACTGCAACCTCTGCCTCCAGGGTTCAAGCGATTCTCCTGCCTTAGTCTCTCTAGTAGCTGGGATTACAGGCACGCACCACCATGCCCGGCTAATTTTTGTATTGTTAGTAGAGACAGGGTTTTGCCTGTTGGCCAGGCTGGTCTCGAAGTCCTGACTTCAAGTTATCTGCCCACCTCGGCCTCCCAAAGTGCTGGGATTACAAGCATGAGCCACCACACCTGGCCTTGATGTGGCCTTAAAATCCATTCTGTTGGCTGTGACACTGTACTATCTTACTATATAGTAGGCACTCAAAAAATATTTTTTATTGTTTTTGTGAGGATTTGAGACAAAACATCTAATGTTCTTGGCACTTTGAAAGCATTCAATAAATGGTCATCTCTTCCTTTCTCTCCCAGCATTGCTTTTAATGTGCATATAAACATTGAACAATTGGCTATTACTGCATCCAGAAGAATGACAGACTATCACCATGAGCTGGTGTCTAAAGATATTTCCAGATGGGTAGACCTGGAAAGGTATATTCAGGAACACTGGGAGGAAGTACTTAGTAGGTATATTACTCAGTGTTTTAGGGGAATGTGCCCCCAGGTACAGTCCTGCTTAAAAGGGCTGGAGGAGGCGGATTGCTGGAGAACTCTCATGTCCGCCATCAGCACACCACAGAGAGACCCCACAGGTGTGGAGAAGGGGCAGGGCCTTCTTTTTCACAGCCAGGAAAGCCAAAATAAAGACTTGAGCGGGTGAACTAATCACAACTCAAAATGCCTTAGCTAGCCCAGTAGGTGTGGAACCCAGCATCTAAGTAGTGTGTTCTGGCCAGAGAGCACCCCCCTAGCATTGTCTGTGGTTCTTGCTTTTGTGGGCTGGAGATGAAGCTGTCATCATAAACTCAGAGGAAACCTTAAAATGTCTAGGGAGGGAAAGGAGTCATTCTAGTCTCTAGGCCAGAGCAGAGCTGGAATCCTGCCCCATCCCTGCTTTTTCCACATCAGAAAAACGGTCATGGTCAACCCTGGTTGTCTTTGTGAGGGTGCAGGAACACTGCCGTCAAAGTGATTCCTCTGTGTGTCCCCCCAGATCAAATCCACGTTAAAATTAGAAATCAATAGGGTTAAGATGGGAGAGTCAATGCTAAACTCAGAGCAGCACAAGTGAAGCCTTCTCTTTTGACAGCCTAGGCTAGGTCCACAGCCTCTCTTGCAAAGATTAAAGTAAAAGGCTAACTGACTGTGGTCTCAACTTTATCATATTTTCCAATTAGAAATTCTTCCTGTGGTAGATATCTCTTAGGAGTGTATTGTTGTGCACAGAGACACAGTATTTGGATACATTTATTTTTTATATTTTCTCCAGTTACATATTGCAACACATTTACCTTTAGGCAAATCTCAGAAAAATACAAACTCTTACTAATCAATGAAGTAACATGGATTTATAGGGAAGTGTTCCTGGAAGTGTGACTCATGAACTGTGTATATCAAGAATCACTGGGATGCTTATAAAATGAAAATATCTGAGCCCAACCCCAGACCTTCTGAATAATGATATGGGGGTGAGTGAGACTGGGGAGTCTGCATTTTAAACATGTACACAGTCATTCTTTTTTTTTGTTTTTTTTTTGTTGTTGTTGTTGAGACAAAGTCTCACTCTGTTGCCTAAGCTGGAGTGCAGTGGCCCAATCTCGGCTCACTGCAACCTCCACCTGCTGGGTTCAAGCAATTCTCCTGCTTCAGCCTCCCAAGTAGCTGGGACTACAGGCACATGCCACCATGCCTGGCTAATTTTTTTGTATTTTTAGTAGAGATGGGCTTTCACTATGTTGGCCAGGCTGGTATTGAACTCCTGATCTCTTGATCTATCCACCTTGGCCTCCCAAAGTGCTGAGATTATAGGCGTGAGCCACTGCGCCTGCCCACAGTCATTCTTATGAACATTATAAATTGAGAACAACAATAGACACCTCAAGCATAATTTATTTGTTATATAGAGATTTATACTCTCTCTTAAAGAACACATGAAGCATGCACATTCAAATAAAAATATACCTGTGCATCATGAGGTTGTGGTGAGGTTGAAATGAAGAAATCTTAGAAAAATGCCTAAGTCAGTGCAGAAAGCAGAAGTTCAATAGAGGTTATTTGAACCCCTATATGGACAAGATGCTTATCAATCCTCAACATTCTCATAGGTTTGCCTTTCTCTCTTAGACATCACCCATTTTAAAATTTATTTATCTTCTTAATTGAGACAGGGTTTCCCTCTGTCACCCAGGCTGGAGGGCAGTGGCACAATCTTACCTCACTACAGCCTCAACCTCCTGGGCTCAAAGAATCTTCTCTCCTCGGCCTTTGGAGTAGCTGGGACTACAGGCATGCTCCACCATGCCCGGCTAACTTTTTCTTTTTTCTTTTTTTTTTGTAAAGGCAAGGTCTTGCTATGTTGTCCGGGCTGGTCTTGAACTCCTGGCCTCAAGCGATCCTCCCACCTAGGCCTCCTAAAGTGCTAAGATTACAGGCACAAGCCACCTTGTTCAGCATCCATTCTTTGTGACTAAGTATTAAGGGAGGATCAGCATGATCTTACTTTGCTACTGTGTTTACTTGGACTGAGCTCTTTAGAAACAGTGGGACTCTCCTTGAGATGTTAATGTGGCTCTGACATGGGCTCTGTGAACCTGAGCTGAGCATTTCCAGTCACAGTAGCTACCACATAAGAACAAATAAAGGGAGGTAATAAAACCAAAGCAAATTGATTCATCTCCAGGCAGTACCATTAACTTGTGTCTTAATGCAATGCTCTGTCTACACTGAACATGACCAAATAGCTTCCTTTAAAGGTAAATGAATTTTATATAATTTGCAGCTAATTCCATTTAATTCTGCCCACATGAGCATGTGATAAGGGAATGTTAAACTGGTTAACAACACCAGGCTAAAAGGGGCGTTCAGGAGGAGCCAATATTTGATTTCCAAGTGCTGTGGCTCAACTCTGAGAAATCCAGATTACTATGAGTGTGTTGGTTTCTTGGTTATTTGCTTTCTGTTCTCCTAGCTCCTGAGTAAAGGGCAGCGAGAAAACACTAGGATCCCATCTGTCACAATGAGGCCAGTTACAACAATAGCAACTACTCTTTTTTTTTTTTTAATAAAAATCACTCCTGGTCTGACAAACTCCCTTTGGACTGCAGGGAATCAGGAAGAGTAAAAATACTAGAATCAATAACAACTTTGTTATCTAGTAACTTAAACAACCCTTGCCTGCTGGGATGGCAGAACAGGCTTTCTTATCTTGGAAACAGGAAAACTTTCTGGATAGTAAATTATTTTTCACCAAATGTTTCTAACTGCATTAGGTTCCTAGAGAAAGTGCCTAAGGTAGGAACCATGCAAAATTGTAATCACTTAGACATGTTATTTTAAAACATGGGAAAGAATTAGGTCTTGAAACCTAATACATATTGTTTCCTCTTTCTATTCAATAGAATGTCAGCTGGGCAAGGTGGCTCACGCCTGTAATTCCAGCACTTTGGGAGGCTGAGGTGGGTGGATCACTTGAAGTCAGGAGTTTGAGACCAGCCTGGCCAACATGGTGAATCCCCATCTCTACTAAAAATACAAAAATTAGCTGAGCCTGGTTGCATGCGCCTGTAATCCCGGCTACTGGGGAGGCTGAGGCAGGAGAATCTCTTGAACCTGGAAGGTGGAGGTTGCAGTGAGCCAAGATCACACCACTGCACTCCAGCTTGGGTGATAGAGTGAGACTCTGTCAAAAAAAAAAAAAAAAAAAAAAGTCAATAGTTGTATAATTATTTGAATACTGAAAACTTTAATTGGGAAGTTCTTATTAAATTCTGGATCATCTGGTCAACTTGATCTTCCTTCTTGTATCAGCGCTTGCCCCATGCTGTGCTCTCCTGAGAGCCTTCATCATTTGCATTGGAGTCTTGAGACTCAGGAAAGCTCTCTACTGAACAATCTACCTAAAAAGCAGCAGGGAGTGGGCCTAGTTTGATTTGGGTGTTGCACACTTATTTCTTTGCATGTAAGTAGTGATGATTCAGTTCAAGAGCTATGAAATATGCTTTATTTTGAAGAGAACCATCTTTCCTATAGTGCAGCTGCATGCAACAGCAACTAACTACATTATGCACACACCCACCAAAGAGATTATTGTGACCCGATTCATTTAGATAATTGAAGGGAAAGTAGAGGCTGAGAAGCTTTAAGGATCAAGTTTGTCTTTACTGCTCCAATTTGCCCCCATGGTTGTCAACTGTATGCTGAGCTTTCAGTACAAACCCTATCATTTTGTCGGAGGTGTTTGAACAAGAGCAACTCCATCTTCAATAGCGCCTGGGTAAAATGAGGCTGAGACTTACTGGGCTGAATTCCCAAGAGGTTAAGGCATTCTTAGTCACAGGATGAGATAGGAGGTCGGCACAAGATACAGGTTATAAAGACCTTGCTGATAAAATAGGTTGCAGGAAAGAAGCCGGACAAACCCCACAAAAGCCAAGATGGTGACAGGAGTGACCTCTGGTCATCCTCACTGCTACACTCCCACCAGCGCCATGACAGTTTACAAATGCCATGACAACAATAGGAAGTTACTCTATATGACCCAAAAAGGGGAGGCATGAGTAATCCACCCCTTGTTAGCATATAATCAAGAAATAATCATAAAAATGCAACCTGCAACCCTCAGGGCTGCTCTGTCTATGGAGTAGCCATTCTTTAATTCCTTTACTTTTCTAATAAACTTGCTTTCACTTTACTCTATGGGCTCACCCTGAATTCTTTCTTGGGAGAGATCCAAGAACCTTCTCTGGGGCTGTATCGGGACCCATTTCCAGTAACAATTTCACATTAACACATAAGAGATGTGTCTTTAAAGTCAGCACAGGCAGCTGTGTATAATATCAACAATATCTTCCACATATACAAAATCAAATAGTATTATCTTTGTTTCCCAGATTTTATGGCCAGCCTATATATGTAAACTGACCTAATTTCTATTGGTTTTTCTTGGGAAAGAAGCATACATGGAACTAAATTTCAACTTAGAGGAAGAAATTTTTTTTTTCTTTTTCTACCAGTGGTGTATTGTAAAACACAATCAATCAGTGTCGTCTACTTCATTTGCAAAGCAATTTGTTAGACTCTGCCAACATGGTCACAGTCAAACCTTGAAGTTTCTAAAAGTTAGAGATTGCCATGAATCCAGATAAACAGCAGTGTTTTCTTACCTTCCCAGCAAATTGTGACAGGTGATAACAAAAAGGCAAACAAAAGTCGCTAACCCCTAGCCTGGTGTAATCTGTCTCCTGCCCTGTAATTACACAGAATTGGGATTTTTCTCAAGAAAGTAGAGTGACGTTATTTACCTTTTTGTATTTATATGACTGGTAGCCAAATTTAAATATAGTAGCTAGAGAAATTCAGTAAGGAAAAGTACTGGGAAACATTAGAATTTTCCCCTCTTCCCCTGCTGTGTTTCCTTATGAACCTCTTCCCTGCAAGCCCCAGGTCATTTTTTAAGAGAAAACTGATCTTATGCCATCTACTATTTATAATAGTCTAGGATTTTGGTTTTGATTATTGCTTGATATGAGGAGAGAAAAGAACTGGAGATGTTTTCTGTATATTTCAGCTGAAAAAATAATTTAACAAAGTTGATGGTGTTTCAAGAGAGTTTTTTTCAGTATGTTGGGTGAAGAGCAGTGGAGAGGTCTTGAAAACTAGACAGCCACATGGCCTGACCTGTTCCTCATTCTCATGTAATTCAAACTCCGTTTTTCTACAAAGACATACTCAAAAAGAATCAGTTTTGTTCAACTTCTAAGAAAATCGGTAATTAGAGCAATAGAAATAACTAGCACCTTAGCACCAAATTTTGCCTGAAACTCTTACATCTGTCCAGTTCCTAGGTGTTTCACAAATTTTATATCCTTTCTCTTGCTCTCTCCATCCGTACGGAGCCTTGCAGCCCCCCTTCAGTTTACGGCAAGGAGTCATTATAGTTCTTCGTCATTTGGTGCCCTGCAGAAACACATTCTTTTCCAGCAGATGAGCAAAGGTACGGCTGACTCTCCATATCCCCAGGGGATTGGTTCCAGGACCCCGTCCCACTCCACCAAAACACCAAAATCCGAGCAGTCACAGGTTGAAAACGTGAGCTTGGCTCTCTGTATCCTCTGCTTCGGCATCCTCGGATCCAACCAACCGCAGATTGAAAATAATGTGATTGGTTGGATCCCCCCCAATGCAGAACCTGCGGATACGGAAGATCAACTGTACTAAAGTCACAGTTATGACTTCGTTGTTTTAGTTAAGTAGCCCTTTGAGATTATAGTGAGTGCTATGAATCATTTCTCCAGAAAAACACACACGTGCCTAAGTACACAATATTCTGCATGAGATTTTGGGGAATTCATAACCCCCACCCTCCCTTCCACAGTCCGTCTATCACCTGGAACCAGTCTGTGCCCAGCTTGTACTTTTCATCTCTACTTGTGAATTTTTGGTTGCTGCTACTGTGCACTCTCTGGAACTTTATAACAGTTGCTCCCTTGTAAATATTCACAAGGATCGTTTGTTTATCGGATTGGGGATATTCGTGCTGTACACAGGGGACTTATATGTTGGATAATTGTCGCTCAGTTTTCTTACTGTATCAAATGCTCCACAAGGGTAATAAACATACTGAAGGTCAAATAGTGAGTTTGGAAGATATGAAATAATAATTCTAAGATTAATTAGAAATTCATAGACTTACAGATGCTTTGAACTGTGACATTGATCTGTTGCCATAAGTGGTAGTTTGGCTTAAGATTGTTTTTTCCTTCCTTCCCTTGTCTAAATATCTACTCTGTGCCAGGCACTGTTGCCAGGCTTTGGAGATTTAGGAGAGTCAGACATGATTTTTACCCTAGGGGCCTTAGATTCTAGTAGTGGGAAGAAAAGCAAACACACACACACACAGACATACCCCACACAAAGCACACCACACATGCACCATACACATACAACACACACACATCACACAGACACCACACACACACAGCACAGCACACACCACACACAGCACACACACAACACACACACAAAACACACAGCACACACAACGCATATACAACACACATCACACACCTCACCAAGCACACACCACACACATACACACACCATACACACACACACCACACACACCACACACACATCACATACCACACACAACACACAACACACATGCATGAACATACACACACAGTAAAAAAACTCTAGATGCCCCCAAAGTGTGGCCCTTCCACCTCTGACTGGAAGCTGGTGAACACGTTACTCACACAGAGGCAGTCTGTCTCCCTTGCGGCCCAGGTTCCAGTTATTTCCTGAAAGCAGTGAGGGTATGGTAGGGCTTCACCACACACTCATAGTTTGACTTTGGACTTTTAGCTGACCTGTGTTTCCAATTTTGCGTCTGCTGAATGTCAGCGTGGTAAGTGGTTAAAAGGATGGTCCCTGAAGCTGGCCTGTTGTGGCTTGAATCTGGCATCACCATTTATTAGTTGTGTAGCCTTGGGGAAGTTTCCTTAACAAAGTTGTTAGACTTTGTTTGGCCTTGGGGAAGTTTCCTGACCTCTTTGTGCTTCAGTTTCCCCCTCTGTAAAGTGGGGATAAAGAAAAGTCTTCCAGCTGGGTGTCAAGGCTCTTGCCTGTAATCCCAGCATTTTGGGAGGCAAAGGTGGGAGGATCCCTTGACCCTTGAGAGTTCAAGACCAGCCTGGGCAACATAGCAAGGCCTCTGTCTCTATCAAAAAAAAAAGATTCGGCCGGGCGCAGTGGCTTACGCCTGTAATCCCAGCACTTTGGGAGGCCGAGGCGGGCGGATCACAAGGTAAGGAGATCGAGACCATCCTGGCTAACACGGTGAAACCCCGTCTCTACTAAAAATACAAAAATTAGCCGGGCTGGCGGCAGGCGCCTGTAGTCCCAGCTACTCAGGAGGCTGAGGCAGGAGAATGGCGTGAACCCGGGAGGCAGAGGTTGCAGTGATCCGAGATCACGCCACTGCACTCCAGCCTGGGCGACAGACCGAGACTCCATCTCAAAAAAAAATTCGCCAAAAAAAAAATTCGCTTGATTCATTGGTGTGCGCCTGTGGTCCTAGCTACTTGGGAGGCTAAGGCAGGAGAATCCCTTGAGCCCAGGAGGTGAAGGCTGCCATGAACTGTAATCATACCACTGTATTCCAGACTGGATGACAGAACAAGACCTTGTCTCAAGAAACAAATGCAGAAATGTCTTCCACATAGAGCTGTACTCCATGAGTTAATATGCGAAAAGCACTTTGAAAAGAACATGTCTAGCACCATGCCAAACTCTTCATTTATTCACATTGGACAAATCTTTGTGTAACACCTATTCTGTGCTAGGGATAGGGGATGCCACGGTAAACAGGTCACTTCTGTTTTAAAGACACATCTTGTCTAGTGAGAGAGTCAGACAACTGGAGAGGAAACTTAATGCAACAAGCTGGTCTCTGTGGCAGAGGTAATGTAGGCTATGATGGGAACACCGCAGCAAGGGTGCACCCCGTAATACGGGAGTGCTTTCCTTCCTGCTTCATTAATTCCCCAGCCTTCAGCTCCTTTAGGATTTTCCTCAGAGAGGTGTGTTTTTTTTTTTTTAACAACTTAAAAAAATTTAATGTGGTTGAAAGAACAAACTTTATCATTCTAACCATTTCTAAGTGTGTAGTTCAGCAGTATTAAGTGTATTCACATTGTTGTGTAACCAGTCTCCAGAACCCTTTTCCTCTTGTAAAACCGAAACTCTGTACTCATTAAACCACAGCTCCCATTCTCCCTTCCCCCAGTCTCCTGGCAACTACCTCGCAGGGTTTTATAACTTTCACACATGTTCTTCATCACATTAATTTCTCTCATGGGTTCCGCCTGGCTGGAGACTTCCCTCTGGAATAATCTGCCTTTTCCCTTCCTGTGGTTACTGCTATTTTCTGGAATCCTATGAAATCATGAATTTTGTATCTTCTAGAGAATAAACTGCAGTAAACTGAGCAGTGTTCTAGGAACAGGCATGTCGATCCCAGGGCTGATGGCGTTGGCTGAGTGCTCAGTGCTTGCCAATCCCTGTGCTCTGCTACGAGGAGGACACTAAGGGGCTGGAAGGCATCAAGAAAGGCTGTTTCATGTAAGTTACAAGAAAACGAGAGTGAGGAAGCACACACATACACGTACACACGTCTTAGAAATATTCATATCAGTACCCAACTTGTGCACATGAAGTGCGTCTAAGAGGAGCAGGCAATGCTTTACGAATAGGAATGTGGCTTTAGGAATAGGAATATGGCAACATGAACTATTAACCAGCACATGAGAGAATAAGGTTGTTAGACCAGTTCAGAGGCTGTTAGCATAACTGAGGTATGAAAACATGTAGTCTAGACTCATCATGGAAATGGAGAAAAAGGGAAAAATCCAGGATTTAGTAGCAAGAGACTAAAGGACTTGGCGACCAGTTGAATAGGAAGCAGAGGAAAAGATGTAGATGAGAACCAGTGTTACTTGATAGCTGATTTTGTGCTGGGCCCCGCTCTGGGCCATCAGCCCTTAGGATCTCACTGATATTCTATAGTATTCCTCTGAGTTAGGGACTATCAACCCCATTTTCCTATTAAAGAAGCGGAGGTTCAGAAAGGTTGATTAGCTTGGCCGAAGTCATCTGATGAGTAGCTGGTTGAGTCATATATTACCCAGAGTCTGTCTGACTCCAGAACACATGCTCTTTTATTACTTAGTGGCTTCAAGGTTGCTAGCCTGGGAGACTGATATGTGGACAGTAGAGGCAGTGTTGATAGAGGGGGCCAGTTGTCAGGGGAAGGTCATGCTTAGTCCTATTGAATATGCTGAGTTTGCAATGCAGGTGAGCAGTGTAAATCCAAGAGGCTCACAGGCATTTGGAAATGAAGGACTGGGGGAGAGAACACAGGGCAGGGCATGTAGACAGCTAAGTGTTCATTCTCTTATTGAAAGACTAAGTGCAAAAAGAAAAGAGAGTGTGATGGTTAATACTGAGTGTCAACTTGATTGGATTGAAGGATGCAAAGTATTGATCCTGGGTGTGTCTGTGAGGGTGTTGCCAAAGGAGATTAACATTTGAGTCAGTGGGCTGGGAAAGGCAGACTCACCCTCAATGTAGGTGGACATCATCTAATCAGCTGCCAGCACGACCAGGATATAAAGTAGGCAGAAAAATTTGAAAAGACTAGACTGGCTTAGCCTCCTAGCCTACATCTTTCTCCTGTGCTGGATGCTTCCTGCCCTCGAACATCAAACTCCAAGTTCTTCAGCTTTGGGACTTGGGCTGGCTTCCTTGCTTCTCAGCTTGCAGATGGTATATTGTGGGACCTTGTGATCGGGTGAGTTAACACTCCCTAATAAACTCCCCTTTATATCTATCTATCTATCTATCTATCTATCTATCTATCTACTATCTATCTATCTATCTATCTATCTATCTATCTATACATCCTATTATTTCTATTCCTCTAGAGAATCCTGACTAATACAGAGAGTGATGTGTAAATTCTTGAGGATATACTCACCTAGGGGGCAGAAAGGAGAAAGAGGAGTCTGTAAAGTCAGTAAAGGACAGTTCACAGGACTGTCATTTGGTAGGAAAACAGTACATTTGCTTCAGTATGAAAAAAATGTGGCTGTAGGGCTCCAGGTTCCAGATTGTCAGCTATGACTCAGAAAAGTCATTTAAGAGTTCTGAGTAGAAGCCAGGTTGAGGCAGGAGGATCACTGGAGCCCAGCAGTTCAAGGCCAGCCCTGAGCAACATGGCGAGACTCCGTCTCTATTTTTAAAAAGAGTTCTGAGTAGAGCAGTACACCTATCTAATCTCAGTGCAGGTACCACTGTTCACCCCATGTCCTCGACCTCTGTCTTATACTCACATCCTTTAGGTTCTCATTTCCTGCCCATGTTTCCGCTTAAGTAGCTCTCGAACCAGCCCTTCCTTAATGTCCTGGGCCACTGCGTTAGTGCAGACTGGGTCTCATCTGGGCTGTTGTGACAGGTGTCCATCAGGCCGCCCGGCTGCCTGCTTCTACTTACCTTAGCACTTGTACTTTTTCACCATTTTTCTTACAACGTGTTCTCAATGTAATGATGTTCTCAATCTAAAAATTGATTTTCTTCTACTACCTGGAGAGTAAAGTCAAACTCTTAGCAAAGCTCATCGAGTCCTTCCAGTTTGGGCAGCAGCCCAGCCCTCAGGTGGCTCTTTCCACAGATTCTCTGCTCCCCCAAGCATCACATACTCCAATCAAACAGCCATTCTCAGCATCTCCCAGGGCAGCCTGTCCCCTCAGAAGCCCCTGCCACTGCCTGGATTAGCATGTTTGATCCTGGCAAACTTCCGTTTGTCCTTCGAAGGCCAAGAAAAGAGCAAATGGGAATGGAGCAGAAAATATTACTCGATTCAGATTCACAGCCAAGAAAGAGACACTCATAATCCAGGCAGTTATGATTATTGGAAGATAAATATATAAGAGGAGCCACTTTTTAAAAAACATTCTTTGGCTGGGCGCAGTGGCTCACGCCTGTAATCCCAGCACTTTGGGAGGCCAAGGTTGGCAGATCACCTGAGGTCGGGAGTTCGAGACCAGCCTGACCAACATGGAGAAACCCCATCTCTACTGAAAATATGAAATTAGCCAGGCATGGTGGTGCATGCCTGTAATTCCAGCTACTTGGGAGGCTGAGGCAGGAGAATCACTTGAACCTGGGAGGCCGAGATGGCGCCATTGCACTCCAGCCTGGGCAACAAGAGTGAAACTGTCTCAAAAAAAAAAAAAAAAAGTTCTCTCTTGATTTCTCAGTTTGTATTCACTGCTGAGAAGCTGATGTCCACAGAAGAGTTTTCCCCTGTTTCCATTGTCCTCTCATCTGAGAAAACAAACTTCCTGCTGTCATATCAGTTGTCATCCTTATCCATTGCTCAGGACTTTGTCCACATGATGACATTCTCTGAATAGGACAGCATTCTTAAGGCCTGCATGGTGGATAGGAAGAAGGTTGCCATTCAGTTGTATCCTAGAGTGCAGGATGGGTGGTTAAGATAGGTCCCCAGAAGGCCAGCACACATGGCATGGCGCTGAGATTGAACTCGAAAAATCTGAGAACACTGTGAAAAACAGAAATGGCCCATCACACTAAGAACCAGAAGATCTGCATTTCAGCATTGGCTCTGCTAATTAGTCACTGTGATCAAAAGAGAAGGTGATTTAAAGGTGAGAGTTTGTGTAACATCTTGGACATATAATCCAGCAGCAATTTCTCATGTGGCATCTGGTGAAAGACTCTCCTGACTCCTGAAGAAATGACTTGAAACTCAAGAACCTGTGACCTTAATGAAGAATTAGTTAAGACTGTTGCCCATGGAGATGTTGCTAAGGTGAGAGACTTTGCCAAAAAGAGGACATGTGGCTGGAGCTATGCTTCCAACTTTAAGCAAGAGGAAGAGTGGGATGGATGCAGGGTGAGATGTCATCAGCCTATCACACTCACACTGGTGAGGAGCGGCTGGGTAAGAGGCAGTGAGGACCGGGAGAAAGAGAGCAAAGAGAGCACGGGTTACAGCGACCTGGGACCTCTGTCTTGTCTGGGAAATCTCCTCGATTCTTGCAAATGGAGCTAAGTCCCTTCAGCACCATCAGCTGTAGATCCCATCAACTTATAAGCTATGCCTAAAATAAATAAGTAAATAACCAACTATATAAATAAAATGCCACACCTTTGCAATTATGTTTCCTCAGTGCTCAGCACATAGCATGTGCTCAATTTTTGTTGATTCTCCTTCCCGCTTTCTCTTTCTTTTTCTTTCTTTCTTCTTTCTTTCTTTTTCTTTCTTCCTATTTCTTTCTTTCTCTTTCTTCCTCTTTCTTTCTTTCTCTCTTTCTATCTCTTTCTTTCTTTCTCTCTTTCTTTCTTTGTTTCTTTGTTTCTTTCTTATATTCAAAACTTCTGTGTGTCATTCACTATTGTGTAAGTTCTGGGGATTTGAAGATGAATTAGACACAGTCACTGTTATTGGTTGTTTTACTGTTTTGAAAAATTATTGTAAAAATGTGATTTATGTACTCATTGCTACTTTCCCCACACATTTTATCCCCTGGGGCAAAACAAGTGCTAGGCTCTGAGGATTGAAAGGGATTTGAAGATCCAAGGTTTAAGGGGGGTGAGGAGGCAGGGTGGGGAAAGAAGAGAGAGAAGCAGGAAATAGCTTTTCCAGGGATTGATTTTTAACACCCCCAACCCACATCAATAGATCCTTCAGAGAGCTGGTTAATTATCAATTTTTGTGAGAAAGCAAAGCTGCTTTATTTTTTTAAAGTACTTTGAGCACAAAGCACAGATTATACATGATTTGCCTTCAGTTCACGGAAACATTTGCATTTTGCTGAATCAAATGATTCATCCAGGTCTTCTGCAAGCTCTGTGTGCCCTAATGGTGCAACTGATTTTTTCTTTTATCTTTATCATCTTTTTTGCTTTGTTTCTCTTCCCTCTTTTGTTTTTTATTGGCCCATTAAAATTGATGAATATTTCTGTATTTTCCATTTCCCTTCTATGTAGAATTAGAAACTAAAGACTAAACAACTGCTCTTTTAGTAGTTTCCCTAAATTTCTTTCTTTTCTTTTTCTTTCTTTTTTGAGACAGAGTTTCACTCTGTGGCCCAGGCTGGAGTGCATAAGCCAAGTGCGATCTTGGCTCACTGCAACCTCTGCCTCCTGGGTCCATGCTATTCTCCTGCCTCAGCCTCCCGAGAAGCTGGGACTACAGGCGTGCACCATCATGCCCAGCTAGTTTTTGTATTTTTAGTAGAGATGGGGTTTCACCGTATTGACCTGGCTGGTCTCGAACTCCTGACCTCAAGTGATCTGCCCACCTGGGCCTCCCAAAGTGCTGGGATTACAGGTGTGAACCACCATGCCCAGCCCCTAAATTCCTTTCAGCATCCATTATGATTACAAAGTTTCTAATGGAGTCTAAAGTTACCCAAGACTGCTTCTCTTTCTAGAACAAGACAGGAGTGGTATTACACCTTGCTCATTGAACCAATCACTCTGTTCTTTGCAATTTTTATCTAGAGATTGAGTATCATCTTTTTTAAATCCCAGAATTAGGTTTTTTGATGGTTGATAAATGTTTTGTTGAATATACCAACACATCTTAGTGGTTTCCCATCTGACTGTCTTGCTTTTCTACCCTCCTCTCTGGGGTTACTGTTCTTCAGATGTTCTTTTAATAGTTGTGTGTTGGCCAGGCGTGGTGGCTCACGCCTGTAATCCCAGCACTTTGGGAGGCCAAGGCAGGTGGATCACAAGGGGTTAGGAGTTCAATACCAACCTGGCCAAGATGGTGAAACCCTGTCTCTACTAAAAATACAAAAAAAAAAAAAAAATTAGCTGGGCGTGGTGGCAGGTGCCTGCAATCCCAGCTATTCAGGAGGCTGAGGCAGATAATTGCTTGAACCCAAGAGGTGGAGATTGCAGTGAGCCGAGGTTACACCACTGCACTCCAGCCTGGGCGACAGAGTAAGACTCCATCTCAAAAACAAAAAAATAGTTGTGTGTTGGTGTGTAAATGCCCTTAGTCTCTGTAGATGTCAACGTGTTCTGATTTTTCCTTTACAGAATAATGGTCATTGTGCTGGATAGTCTCTGCATGCCTTTCCATATCTGCTTTTCAGCCTTCTCTTTTCTGTCCTGTGCTCTGGGAGGCTGCCTTCATGTCTTGCATTGACAGCCTCTTTCACTTTCTCCTTTACAGTAGGATTTAGTCAATGAGAGGCACCACAAGGAGATCAGATTTGCAGTTGAGATGGTATGGCACACTCATTCCTCTCTGCTCCTCCCCTCTAAGCAGAACTATAAACTCTAGAAACCATATAAGAGACACAAAGGACACCTATGAAAGGTGGAAAGAACACAGACTTGTTGGAGACCCCAGGACAGGAGGAACAACATAATGGCAGGGCATCTTATGGCTACCCAGCAGACAGAAAAATGTGACCCAGGCCCTGGAGTTTCCTGACCATTGTTTAGCAACAGAAGGCAGCCCAGGCAGCCTCATTCCTGTGCTGGATCAAATGGGAGACCCACTGACAACACAAGGTGAGCCCAGAGGCATTAGCAAGTGGGGTAAATCAGAAAATCTACTGACAATAAGTGGCCAGGGGACATGCTCTTCCTTGCTAGGCCAGAGACTCTCCTCACCCACTGAGAGACAGCAGGAGGCAGGACATCTCTGGCCAGGAAAATCTCATCGCAACAAGCAGGCAGCTTGGGAAGGCTTATCATTCCTCTGAGCCTGAGACTTCCCTCCTCAAGGTGGAGGTACCAGGTGGCTCAGTCTAGGGAAGTACCTTCCACCCTTTTAGGCAGCTCATACAGAGACAAGCAGAAGTTCTTGTAGCACTAGATAAACCAAATAGATCAAAGTAACACTGTAAAAGCTCGAAAAATTAATTTGTCCTTGGAACCAAAACCCATAAAAGTAGGTCAGAATCTGTGTGCTAAATCTAAACAGGGTGACTGATTGCTAAAATAAGAGATTTATTATTAATTAATAAATGATAACAATTTGTTAATAAGACCCAGAGATTTATAATATAGATACCAAATGTTAAGGATATATATATATCCTCATGTCTGTATCAGAAGGGATATAATTTTAAAACCACCCATCACGCTAAGAACCAGAAAATCACAACT
The DNA here is from genome assembly GCF_029281585.2 of Gorilla gorilla gorilla. NCBI lineage: Eukaryota > Metazoa > Chordata > Mammalia > Primates > Hominidae > Gorilla > Gorilla gorilla. The sequence goes on along the minus strand of NC_073238.2, from coordinate 42,220,898 downwards.
TGAATGAAAACAGACAATCAACTGGCACCAACACTGAGATGAATCAGATGCTGGAATTATAATACCTGTAAGAATTGTAAAGCAGCAATCATAAAACATTCAACAACGAATTACAGATTCTTTTAAAACAACTGAAAAAACAAAAATTTCATCAAAGAAGTAGTTGAAAAAGAACAAACTGGTAATTATATAACTAAAAAACAAAATAATTGAGATAAAAATCTTACTCATTTAGCTCAATAGTAGAAGACAGATGACAGAGGATAGAAGGAGTAGAGGACAGACCAATAGAGTTTACACAATCTGAGCAGCAGAGAGAAGAGACTGAAAAGAATGGGTAGAACTTCCAAGACCTGTGGGGCAATAATAAAAGATCCAACACTGGAATCATCAGAATCCCAGAAAGAAAGGAGAAAGAAAGTGGGGCTGAAAGCGTGGAGCTTGAAGAAATAATGGCTGAAAACTTCCTAAATTTGGTGAAATACATAAACCTACAGATTCAAGAAGCCAATTGAACCTCAAATAGAATAAAGTCCCTGCCAAGACACATCATAATCAAACGTCTGAAAACTAAAGACAAAAGCATCTTAAAACCAAAGGAACAAAACGAAAAAAGACATTAATTATAGGAAAGCACCCATTTGGATTTCTCATATGGAACAATGGAGACCAGAAGGAAGTGGTACCACATTTTTCAAGTAAGCGCTGAAAGCAGAGGATCATCAGCCACGAATCCTGCGTCTGGTGAAACTACACTTCAGGAATGAAGAGGAAATAAATGCATTCACAGATAAAGGAAAACTAGAAGAATGAGCAGATCTACCTTAAAAGAATGGCTGAGGGAAGTTCTCAAGCAGAAAGAAAATAATAAAAGAAGGAATCTTGGAATATTAGGAAGGAAGAAGGAACAATAGAGGAAAAATATGGATTCATCCAATTGACTATTCTTCTTAGGAATTTCTGTTTATTTGTTTATTTTTTTTGAGACAGTGTCTCACTCAGTCACTCAGGCTGGAGTGCAGTGGTGCAATCGTAGCTCATTCCAGCCTCAAACTCCTGGGCTCAAGTGATCCTCTTGTCTCAGGCTCCTGAGTAACTAGGGCTACAGCTGTGTTCCACCACACCCAGTTAACTTTTCATTTTTTGTAGAGATAGGCTCTCCCTATATTGCCCAGACTAGTCTCGAATTCTTGGGCTCAAGTGATCCTCTTGCCTTGGCCTCCCAAATTGCTGGGATTGCAGGTGTGAGGCACTGTGCCTGAATCTTCTTCTCAGGAAATTTATAAATCATATTTGATGCTTGAAACAGAAACATAATACTATCTGGTACTAGAGACAATAATATTTAAGAGTGTGGAAGGGAAAGGAACTTAAATGGAAGAGTGGTTTTCATACCTCACTCCAAATGATAGAACAGCAGCCCCAGCTACTTGGCAGGCTGAATGAAGCAAGATCACTTGACCCCAGGAGTTTGAGGCTGCAGCGAGCTACGATTGCACCATTGCACTCCAGCCTGGGTGACAGAGTGAGACACTGTCTCAAAAAAATAAACCAATAAACAGAAATTCCTGAGAAGAACAGTCAATTGTGTGTATGCATATTTTTGCTCTGTTGTTCCTTCTTCCTTCTTAACACTCCAAGATTCCTTCTTTTATTGTTTTTTTTCTGCTTGAGAACTTCCTTTAGCCATTCTTTTAGGATAGATCTGCTAGTTCTTCTAGTTTTCCTTCATTTGCTAATGCATTTATTTCCTCTTCATTCCTGAAGGGTAGTTTCACCAGACAGAGGATTCATGGCTGATGAGCCTCTGCTGTCTGCACTTGAAAAATGTGGTGCCACTTCCTTCTGGCCTCCATTGTTTCAGACAAGAAATCCAAATTGGAGTTTTCCATAGGTAATGTGTCTTTTTCTTCCTTTGTCTGGTTTCAAGATTTTTTTTTTAAATTTTACTTTTCAGGAGTTTGATTATGATGTCCCTTGGCCAGGACATCTTTAGATTTATCCTATTTAAGGTTCAATTGGCTTCTTGAATCTGTAGGTTTATGTCTTTCACCAAATTTGGGAAGTTTTCAAACACAGCTTGATAACATAGACATCATAGTGAGATCCTGTTCTAAAAAAATAAAATAAAATAAAACCAGGAATGATGTCACACACTTGTAGTTCCAGCTACTCAGCAGGCTGAGGCAGAAGGACCACTTGAGCCCAGGAGTTGGAGGCTACAGTGAGGTATGATTGTGTTACTGTACTTTAGCCTGATGGCAGAGTGAGACCCTATCTTAAAAACAAAAAACAACAACAGAAAAGTAAAATACTGATACCAGTGGAGAGTGATGACTCACATATGTATATTGTAATACCCAAAGCAACTAATAAGAAAACTATAAGAGAGATATACTAAAAAATGCTGTAAATAGAATCCTAAAGATGGAATATGAAAAAAATCTTCAAGTAGCCTGTAGAACAAAAAAAAAAAAAAAAAAAAGAAAGAAAAAGGAAAACAACAGAAAATAAAATAAAATAGGCCGGGCATGGTGGCTCACACCTGTAATCTCACTGTTTTGGGAGGCTAGGCATGAGGATGGCTTGAGGCCAGGAGGTCAAGGTTACAGTGCACTATGATCATGCCGCTACACTCCAGCCTGAATGACAGAGTGAGAAAAACAAACAAATAAAATGGCAAACTTAAGTGCTAATATATTAATAGTTACTTTAAATGTAAATTGTTAAAATTCATCAACTAAAAGGTATAGATGGGCAGAGTGAATTTAAAAAATCACTAAACTATATGTTGTTTACAAGAAACTAACTGAAAATTCAGCAGCACAGGTAAGTTAAAAGTAAAAGGTAAAAAAAGATACAATGCACACATTAATAAAAAAAGAAAAGAAGATATAGCTCTATCAATATCAGATAAAATAGACTTCATAATAAACTACTAGAGACAAACAAGGATATGACATAATGAAAAAGGATCAATACACTAAGAAGAGACAACAATCCTGAATTACACGCAGCAAACAACAGAGCCTCAAAATACAAGAAGCAAAAACTGAGAGAGCCTAAAGGAGCAACAGACAAATCCACAATTATAGTTGGGGATAGTAACACCCTACTTTCAATAGCTGTCAAAACTACCGGATGGAGAATCAGCAAGGTATAAAAGATAAAATATGGGCTGGGCACGGAGGCTCACTCCTGTAATCCCAGCACTTTGGGAGGCTGAGGCGGGTGGATCACCTGAGGTCAGGAGTTGAAGACCAGCTTGGCCAGCATGGTGAAACCCTGTCTCTACTGAAAATACAAAAATTAGCCATGCATGGTGGTGGGAGCCTGTAATCCCAGCTAGTTGGAAGGCTGAGATAGGAGAATCGCTTGAACCCGGGAGGTGAAGGTTGCAGTGAGCCGAAATCACGCCATGGCACTCCAGCCTGGGCAACAAGAGTGAAACTCCATCAAAGAAAAAAAAGATAAAATATGAACAACACAGTAAACGGGTTATCCACTGTGTAATTCCATTTGTATAATATTTTTAAAATAACAAAGTTATAGAAATGAGATTAGTGGTTTCCAGGGTTTAGGAGGGTGAGAGGGGTGAGATGCAGGGGAATGTGGTTGTAAAAAGGCAGCAAGATGAATCCTTGTGGTGTTGGAACTGTTCTGTACCTTGACTGTGGTATTGGATACACAAAGCTATGTGATAAAATTACACAGACATAAATACACAAGCACACACACACATACACACACACGACAAATGAGAAACATAACCAGAAGAATTTGAACAAATTTAAATTCTACTGTGAAATTAAAAGTTTAAATTTGAAAAGGCAATCAGATTGAGAGATTGAATAGAGGATACTTATTTTTCCTTGCTTTGTCTCAGTGGATTGCTGAATCCCTCTAAATGGTTATACTTCTTTTCCTGGAGTTGACTCTCTCTTGTAGTTTTTATTTGGGTTCTTTTTTTTTTTTTTTTTTTTTTGATGAAGTCTCGCTTTTGTCGCCAGGCTGGAGTGCAGTGGCATGATCTCGGCTCACTGCAACCTTTGCTTCGTGGGTTCAAGCGATTCTCCTGCCTCAGCCTCCCAAAGTGCTGGGACTACAGGCGTGAGCCACTGTGCCCAGCCTATTTGGGTTCTCTTTATTGTTATAGCTTCTCGTTATAGCTAACTTTGCACTGCTGTATCGTCCCTTGTTGTACATCTTTAGTTAAATTTATTCTCAGTTGATTTATTGATGTTTGTTGCTATAGCAAATTGCATCTTTTTTTTTTTATTTTTTTTTATTTTATTTTTTTATTGATCATTCTTAGGTGTTTCTTGCAGAGGGGGATTTGGCAGGGTCACAGGACAATAGTGGAGGGAAGGTCAGCAGATAAACAAGTGAACAAAGTTCTCTGGTTTTCCTAGGCAGAGGACCCTGCGGCCTTCCGCAGTGTTTGTGTCCCTGGGTACTTGAGATTAGGGAGTGGTGATGACTCTTAAGGAGCATGCTGCCTTCAAGCATCTGGTTAACAAAGCACATCTTGCACCGCCCTTAATCCATTCAACCCTGAGTGGATACAGCACATGTTTCAGAGAGCACAGGGTTGGGGGTAAGGTCACAGATCAACAGGATCCCAAGGCAGAAGAATTTTTCTTAGTACAGAACAAAATGAAGTCTCCCATGTCTACCTCTTTCTACACAGACACGGCAACCATCCGATTTCCCAATCTTTTCCCCACCTTTCTCCCCTTTCTATTCCACAAAACTGCCATTGTCTTCATGGCCCGTTCTCAATGAGCTGTTGGGTACACCTCCCAGACGGGGTGGTGGCCGGGCAGAGGGGCTCCTCACTTCCCAGTAGGGGCGGCCGGGCAGAGGCGCCCCTCACCTCCCGGACGGGGTGGCTGGCCGGGCGGGGGGCTGACCCCCCCCACCTCCCTCCTGGACGGGTTGGCTGGCCGGGTGGGGGGCTGACCCCCCCACCTCCCTCCCGGACAGGGCGGCTGGCCAGGCGGGAGGGCTGACCCCCCCACCTCCCACCCAGACGGGGCGGCTGGCTGGGCGGAGGGGCTCCTCACTTCCCAGTAGGGGCGGCCGGGCAGAGGCGCCCCTCACTTCCCCGACGGGGCGGCTGGCCGGGCGGGGGGCTGACCCCCCCACCTCCCTCCCGGACGGGGCGGCTGGCTGGGCAGAGGGGCTCCTCACTTCCCAGTAGGGGCGGCCGGGCAGAGGCGCCCCTCACCTCCCGGACGGGGCGGCTGGCCGGGCAGGGGGCTGACCCCCCCACCTCCCTCCCGGACGGGGCGGCTGGCCGGGCAGAGGGGCTCCTCACTTCCCAGTAGGGGCGGCCGGGCAGAGGCGCCCCTCACCTCCCGGACGGGGTGGCTGGCCAGGCGGGGGGCTAACCCCCCCACCCCCCTCCCAGATGGGGCAGCTGGCCGGGCAGGGGGCTGACACCCCCACCTCCCTCCCGGACGGGGCGGCTGGCCGGGTGGGGGGCTGACCCCCCACCTCCCTCCCGGACGGGGCGGCTGGCCGGGCGGGGGGCTGACCTCCCCACCTCCCTCCCGGACGGGGCGGCTAGCCGGGTGGGGGGCTGACCCCCCCACCTCCCTCCCGGACGGGGCGGCTGGCCGGGCAGAGTGGCTCCTCACTTCCCAGTAGGGGCGGCCGGGCAGAGGCGCCCCTCACCTCCCGAACGGGGGGGGGCTGGCCAGGCGGGGGGTAACCCCCCCACCTCCCTCCCGGACGGGGCGGCTGGCCGGGCAGAGGGGCTCCTCACTTCCCAGTAGGGGCGGCCGGGCAGAGGCGCCCCTCACCTCCCGGACAGGGCGGCTGGCCGGGCAGGCGGCTGATCCCCCCACCTCCCTCCCGGACGGGGTGGCTGGCCGGGTGGGGGGCTGACCCCCCCACCTCCCTCCCGGACGAGGTGGCTGCCGGGCGGAGACGCTCCTCACTTCCCAGACGGGGTGGCTGCTGGGCGGAGGGGCTCCTCACTTCTCAGACGGGGCGGCTGCCGGGCGGAGGGGCTGCTCACTTCTCAGACGGGGCGGTTGCCAGGCAGAGGGTCTCCTCACTTCTCAGACAGGGCGGCCAGGCAGAGACGCTCCTCACATCCCGGACGTGGCGGCAGGGCAGACGTGCTCCCCACATCTCAGACGATGGGCGGCCGGGCAGAGACGCTCCTCACTTCCTAGATGGGATGGCGGCCGGGAAGAGGCACTCCTCACTTCCTAGATGGGATGGCGGCCGGGCAGAGACGCTCCTCACTTTCCAGACTGGGAAGCCAGGCAGAGGGGCTCCTCACATCCCAGACAATGGGCGGCCAGGCGGAGACGCTCCTCGCTTCCCAGAATGGGGGGCGGCCGGGCAGAGGCTGCAATCTCGGCTCTTTGGGAGGCCAAGGCAGGCGGCTGGGAGGTGGTTGTAGCGAGCCGAGATCACGCCACTGCAGTCCAGCATGGGCGCCATTGAGCACCGAGTTAACGAGACTCCGTCTGCAATCCCGGCACCTTGGGAGGCCGAGGCTGGCAGATCACTCACGGTTAGGAGCTGGAGACCAGCCCGGCCGACACAGCGAAACCCCGTCTCCACCAAAAAAATACGAAAACCAGTCAGGCGTGGCGGCGCGCGCCTGCAATCGCAGGCACTGGGCAGGCTGAGGCAGGAGAATCAGGCAGGGAGGTTGCAGTGAGCTGAGATGGCAGCAGTACCGTCCAGCTTCGGCTCGGCATCAGAGGGAGACCGTGGAAAGAGAGGGAGAGGGAGACCGTGGGGAGAGGGAGAGGGAGAGGGAGAGGGAGAGGGAGAGGGAGAGGGAGAGGGAGAGGGCTGCAAATTGCATCTTTTTAAAAATCCATTTTGATTGCTGTTACTGGCTCTTGTACCTCTCTATTTTATGGTGCTGTGGATGTAATAAATGCTTGATACATTTTTGTTTATTCAAAAATTTATTTCTAGAATTTTTGAACATGTGTATGTTTTACTCCTGTACCTTGTTCTCTTAGTATTAGAAACCATTTACTAATCAAAGTGCTTTAAGAAAGTGAATGAGAGTGGATAAATTTTTAAATTCTGGCTATAATGTGGGAATTAGATTCATATACAAAGTTAATGATATTTCTTTGTGCCGATTCTTAGCACAATAGAGAAGAAAAGAAGAATAAATCTTTTCTTTTCTATCTAGAAATAAAATAGGGTCACTGTATGACATGGCTCATCATTATATTTGCTCAGAGAAACTAGAGGTCAAAGTTTACCTCCCAGAATAGTGTCTCAAGACTCACTGTTAAGACACACTGGTGTGGCTGGGCATGGTGGCTCACATCTATAATCCCAGCACTTTGGGAAGCCAAGGCAGGATGATTGATTGAGACCAGGAGTTTGAGACCAGTCTGGGCAACATAGCCAGACCCCATATCTACAAAAAAATTTTTAAAAAAATCCAGGTGGGGTGGTGCATGCCTGTGGTCCCAACTTTACAGCAGGCTAATGTTGGAGGATCACTTGAGTTCAGGAGTTTGAAGTTGTAGTAAGCTGTGATCATACCACTGAACTCCAGCGTGGGTGACAGAGTGAGATCCTGTCTCAAAAAAAGACACATTGGTGGGTCTCAATTTTCTTATAAAGTCACTCTCACTTTCTTGATTTTCAGTGTGCCTTAACAATGAGAAAATTCTTTTGCCTTAAATTGCACGTAACACTGCATATTCTCAAGGGATGCATATTCTCATTGTGTCATGTATATGAATATTATAAGTCTTGTGTGTCACGGGGGGAGTGGAGAATATTCTGTGCAAAGAGTAACCAAAAGAGAATAAGGGAGTCTATATCAAAATCAGGCAAAATAGACTGTAAGTCAAAAAGTTATAAGAGAAAATGAAGACATAAAAGTTTCCATACAGCAGGAAGGTATAACAATTATAAAAATTTATGTACCTAATAACAGACCATCAAAATATATGAAGCAAAAATTAACAGACTTGGAGGGAGAAATAGAAAGTTCTACAATAATGGAGACTTCCATGCCATACTCTCAGTAGTGAATAGGACAATTAGGCAGAAGATAAGTGAGAAAATAGAGGACTTGAATAGCACAATAAACCAAGTAGATTTAGCAGATATACAGAACACTCAATCAACAACAGAATATAAATTCTTCCCAAGTGCACATTGAACACTCTCTAGAACAGACCATAGGGTAGGCTACAAATTGAATCTCAATAGATTTTAAAAGACATACGTCATGCAAAATATCTTCTCTGACCACAATAGGATGAAGTCAGAAATCAATAACAGTAGAAAAACAGAAAAATTCACAAACCTGTGGAAATAAAGCAACATACTCTTAAACGTCAATGAGTTAAAGAAGAAATCACAAGGGAAACTAGAAAACACTTAGAGATGAATGAAAAATGAAAACACAACATAGCAAAAATTTATAGGATAAAGTGAAAGCTCTGCTAAAGGGAAATCTATAGCTGTAAATATTTACATTAAAAAAGAAGGAAGATCTCAAATAAGCAATGTAACATTAGAAAAAGAACAAAGTAAACCTAAAGCTAGCAGAATGAAGGAACTAATAAAGATAGAGATAAATAAAACAATTAACAGAAAAATAACAGATAAAATCAAGAAAACCAAAGGTTGGCTCTTTAAAAAGTCAACAAAATTGACAAACCTTTAGCTAGACCAACCAAGAAGAAAGAGAGAATAGTCAAAATTACTGGAATCAGAAATGAAAATGAGGATATTACTACTGATTTTACAGAAATAAAAAGGATTGTAGGAGAACAACTGTATACCAAGAAATTAGATAACCTGAATGAAATGGACAAATTCCTAGAAACACACAACCTACCAAGGCTAAATTAGGAAGAAAGTCTGGATAGACCTCTAATTAGTAAGGAGATTAAATCAATAATTAGAAATTTACCAAAAAAAGAAAAGTCCTGAACCAGATGGCTTCACTGGTGGATTCTACCAAATATTAAAAAAAAAAAAATCCTTCTCAAACTCTTCCAAAAAGTTGAAGAGAAGGGGACACTTCCTATTTCATTCTATTAGGCCAGCAAGACCCTGATACTGAAGCCAGCAAATCCACTACAAGAAAGGAAATCTATGGACGAATAACTCTTATGAATGTTGATGTTAAAATCCTCAAAAAATACTGGCAAACTGAATTCAGCCACATATTAAAATACTTATATACCATGTGGAATTTTTGGAATGCAAGGATGGCTGAATTGATTAATATGAAAATTAACCAGTGTAAAACACCACAGTAACAGAATAAAGAGAAAAAAATCCTATGATAATCTCAATCAACGTGGAAAATGTATTTAAAAATTCAACAGACTTTCATGATAAACACACTATAAAAACCAGGAATAGAAGGAAACTTCAATATAATAAAGGCCATATTAAAAAAAAACCTCACAGCTAATATCATACTCAATGGTGAAAGACTGAGTGCTTTGCCCTTAAAATCAGTAATGAGGCAAATATGCCTGCTTTTGCCACTTCTATTCAACATAATATTGGAAGTTCTAGCCAGAACAATTAGTCAAGAAAAAGAAAGAAAAGCCATCCATTGAAAAGGAACAAGTAAGATTACCTTTGTTCAGATAGATAGATCGATGACATGATCTTATATGTCATTCCTCAAAAACACTTTCTGAGCTAATAAATGAATCCAGCAACATTGCAGGATGCAAAACCAACACCGAAGAAAGAAGTTTCATTTCTAGGCACTAACAATGAACAATCCAAAAAGGAAATTAAGAAAATAATTCTATTTACAATAGCATGAAAAAGAATAAAATATTTAGGAATAAACTTAAGGGGCAAAAGACTTGTAAACTGAAAACTACAAAACATTGCTGAAAAAAATTAAAGAACATAAATAAATCGAAAGACATCCTATATTCATAGATTGGAAAACTTACTATTATTAAGACAGCAGCATGACATAAAAGCGATATACAGATTCAACACAATCCCTGTCAAAATCCCAAGGAAGATTTTTGCAGGAATATAAAAAGCCATCCTAACATTCATATGGAATATTAAGGGACCCAAATAGCCAAATTAATCTGGAAAAAGAACAAATTTGGAGGACTCATTCTTCCTCGTTTAAAAACTTACTATAAAGCAACAGTAATCAAAACAGTGTAGAACTGGAATAAAGACAGATATATATACCAATAAAATAGAATAGAGAACCCAGAAATAAGCCCTTGAATATACAGTAAATGATTTTTGATGAGAGTGCCAAGATTATTCAGTGGGAAAAGGACAGCCTTTTCAACAAACGGTGCTGGGAAAACTGGATATTCATGTTCAAAAGAATGAAGTTAAGTTTTTACCTTATATCATATAAAAATTAACTCAAAAAGAATCTAAGACACAAACAAAAGACTAAATAAACTAAAGAGCTAAAATTGTAAAACTCTTAGAAGAAAACATAAAGGGAAATCTTAATAACATTAGATGTGATAATGATTTCTTGAATATGACACACAAAGAATAGGCAAAAAAAGAAAAAAATAGATGAATGTGACTTCATCAAAACTGAAAACTTCTGTGCATCAAAGGACACTATCAAGAGAGTTAAAAGTCAACCAATAGAATGGGAGGACATATTTTAAAGCATATAGTAAGGGATTAATGTTCATAATATGTGAAGAACTGCAACTCAACAACAAAAAAACCGTGCAACTCCCTTAAAAAATGGGCAAAGGACTTGAATAGACATTTATCTTAAAAAGATATACAAATGACTAACAAACACATGAAAAGATGTTCAACATCATTAGTCATAGGGAAGTAAGGGTCCAAACCGTATTGAGATACCACTTCACATCCAGTAAGATGACTATTATATGTACATTGTAAATGGAAAATAACAAATGTTGGCGAAGATGTGAAAAAATTAGAAAATTTTTACGTTAAGGGTGAGGATGTAAAGTGGTGCAGCCTTTATGGAGAACAGTTTGGTGGTTTTTTAAAAAGCAAAACGTGGAGTTACCATATGATCCAGCAATTCCACTTATAGGTATACACCCAAAGGAATTGAAAGTGGGAACTCGAACAGATACTTGTACGCCAATGTTCATTGTACCATTATTCACAATAGCCAAAAGGTGAAAATAACCAAAATATCCACCAACAGATAAGTGGATAAACAAAATGTGCTGTGTGCATGCAATGGAATATTATTCAGCTACAAAAATGAATGTAATTGTAACACATGCTATAACATGGATGAACCTTGAAGACTTTATGCTAAATCAAATAAACCAGACACAAAAGGACAAATATTGTATGATTCAATTTATATGCGGTACTTAGAATAGGCAAATTCATAGAGACACAGAAAGTAAATTAGAGGTTACCAGGGGGAGACTGGAGACGGGAAGTTATTGCTTAATGGTTACAGAATTTCTGTTTGGGGTAATAAAGTTTTGAGAATAGATAGTGATGATGGTAAAAAAAAAGAATTCAGTTGTAGAAATGTATGCTCAATTTTGGTGTACATTTATTTGAATGAAGGAAAAGAGTATATTCTTAATTCAGAAAACTACTAAGTTCTCCCTTTATATTTTAACACTTGTTTGTTATGTCAGGGTTCTTATTGTTAGAAATAGTAACAAACTCTAGCTGATTTAAATAGAAATAAAAATAAATTTTATTTAGTTGATCTATGGGGGCTTAAGAAAACCTCAAGAAGAGCTAGGATATTTGGTTCAAAGGTCATCCATCTAGCAAGGAAATAGTAGCCCAAATCTCTTGGTTTGGTGAGAAAAATATTCGCCCTGTAAATACTAGGTGTTGCTCTTTGTACCCCTGAAGCCATTGTCATGGGACCAGAGCGCTAACATTACCACCTCTCACACAATAGTTTCGGGAACTTTGATCTTGTGGCAGCCTCACTGATACGAGAAAGATTTTCCTCTCATTCCCACTAGGCAGTAGTTTCTAATTCAAAATCTTCAGTGAGTGTATTTGACGGATGAAGTCAGAGCACAAACTCGTGCTCCAGCTGCAAAGGAGGGTGGAAAATAAAAACGTGGTATTGTCAGCTTTGCCTTCCACCAGAACTAGGAGAATAGATATTTCCATCATAGGAGAGGAATTCAGATACTAGATTTCTATAAAAGATGATAAATGTCCACTATAATTTTATTATTTACTTCTATGTTTTTACTTTTTGGTGGGGGGGGGGGGATGTTACTAGAGCTTTCAAGTTCTAAAAACAGACATTAAAATTTTAGTATAAATCTAGTTTACAAAATTATATACCTCTTGCATTACTGTTTTTTTCTTCATATAGATCTATAATCCCTTATCTGAGGCCAGATAGAATTTGAAATTAAGAAACTTTTGGTTTTCAAAATTGAGAATAAGAGATAAGATCTATAATATGGTAATAAAGTTTCACAATTCTTGTCTGAAACTCTTTGGCTTTTGTGGTTTTTTGTTGTTGTTGCTGCTGTTGTTGTTTTTTGTTTGTTTGTTTGTTTTTTCTCTGTTGCCCAGGCTGGAGTGTCACTGCAACCTCCACTTCCTGGGTTCAAGCTATTCTCCTGCCTTGGGCCCCTGAGTAGCTGGGATTACAGGTGTGTGCTACCACACCCGGCTGATTTTTGTGTTTTCACTAGAGACGGGGTTTCAACATGTTGGCCAGGCTGGTCTTGAACTCCTGACCTCAGGTGATCCACCCACCTCAGCCTCCCAAAGTACTGGGATTATAGGTGTGAGCCACCACACCCAGCTGGCTTTTCATTTTAAAGTGTTTCAAATTTTGGAATGTCTGGTAAAGGGGTCAAACACTTGCACATTTAGTTGTTAGTTGCATATAGGTTTCTGTTTTTATATTTTTTATCATTAAATATTCCTTCTTTGATGTATTTAATGCTTTAAAACTCCAATTCCATTTTACCTGATATTGATATTGCTACTTTTGGCTTTTTTAAAAAGCATAGACTCACAGGAAGTTGCAAAAGTAACACATCGAATCTTATGAACGCTTCATTCACCTTCCGTCCCCCAAAGATGAAATCTTATGTAACTGTAGTGCGATATCAAAACCAGGAAACTGACATTGGTACCACTTTACTGCTAACTTAACTACAGATGTTATTCAGATTTTGCCAGTATTTACTTGGATTTGTGTGCATGGGTAGTACTATGCAATGTAACCCACATGCAAATTCATTTAATCACCACCACAATCAAGATGCAGAACTGTTCCATCACTACAAAGGAACTCTCTTCTGCTATACTTTGTGTTTTCTTTTTTGACTTTCATTTTAGAATAGGGGGTACATATGCAGGTTTGTTACAAAGGTATATTGTATGATGGTGAGGTTTGGGGTATGACTGACCCATCACCCAGATAGTGAACATAGTAGCTGATAGTTTTCCAGTCTTCCCTCTCTTTCATCCCTACCCCATTTTGGAGTCCAGTGTGTATTGTTCCCATCTTTATGTCTATATGTACCCCATGTTAGTGCCCACCTTTTTTTGTTTTTTGAGACAAGGCCTCGTTCTGTCGCCCAGGCTGGAGTGCAGTGTTGTGATCATGGCTCACTGCAACCTCGACCTCCCAGGCTCAAGCGATCTTCCCACCTTAGCATCCCAAGTAGCTAGAACTACATGTGTAGGCCACCATGCCTGGCTTATTTTTTGTATTTTTCATAGAGACGGGGGTCCCCCCATGTTGCCCAGGCTAGTCTTGAACTACTGGACTTAAATGATCTGCCCACCTTGGCCTCCCAAAATGCTGGGATTACAGGCATGAGCCACCGCATCCTGCAGCTTCCACTTATAAGTGAGAACATGCAGTATTTGGTTTTCTGCTTCTGTTACCCCAGTTTACTTAGGCTAATGGCCTCCAACTGCATCCATGTTGCTGCAAAGGACATGATTTTGTTCTTTTTTATGACTGCATAATATTCAACGGTGTATATGTCACATTTTCTTTACCTAATCCACCATTGATGGGCACCTGGGTTGATTCTATGTTTTTGCTATTATGAGTTTCTGCTATCCTTTCACAATCTCACCCGCATCTGTGTCCCTGGCTACCACTAATTTGTTCTCATCTTTATACTTTTGCCATTTTGAGAATGTAAACTGAAGTCACACAGTATGTAACCTTCAGAGACTGACTTTCTTTAGTAAGTGTAATGCTCTTGCGGTTTATCTAAGTTGTTGCAGGTAGCAACAACTTTTTGTTGATAGGTAGGTATTGCATTGTATAGCTGTATCAGAGTTTCCTTAGCCATTCATTCATTGAAGGACATTTGTGTTGTTTCTAGCTTTTCACTATTATGAAAAAAGCTGTAATAAACACTTCGGTACAGGTTTTTGTGTGAGCATATGATTCCATTATTTTCTGGGATAATTGCCCAAGAATGCAGTTGGCGAGCCATGTGGTAATTATATATTTAATTTTATAAGAAATTTCCAAACTATCTTCCAGAGTGCCTGTACAATTTTACATCCCCACCAGCAATATATGAAAGATGCAGTTTTTCTGTATCCTTGCTAGCTATTTTAATAAGTGTGTAGTTAGTCATGTCTCACTGTAGTTTTGCATTTTCCTTATGGCTGATGCCAAAAAACGTATTTTTTCTTTCTTTTCTTTTTTTTTTTTTTTTCTAGACAGAGTCTTGCTCTGTCACCCAGGCTAGAGAGCAGTGGCACAATCTCAGCTCACTGCCGCCTCTGCCTCCCGGGTTCAAATGATTCTTGTGCCTCAGCCTTGCAAGTAGCTAGGGACTACGGGCATGCTCCACCATGCCCAGCTAATTTTTGTGTTTTTAGTAGAGATGGGGCTTCACCATATTGGCCAGGCTGATCTCGAAGTCCTGGCCTCAAGTGATCTGGCCCCCTAGGCTTACCAAAGTGCTAGGGCTGCAGGTGTGAGCCACCGTGCCGGCCCCTAAAATATATATTTTCATTTGCTTTTGCCATGCATATTTCCTTTTTGGTGAAATGTCTGTTTATGGTTTTGCCTACTACCGGTTTTCTAATTGGATTTTTAAGAAAACTGTCAAGTTTCGTGAGTTCTTTACATATTCTAGATTCAAGTCTTCTATTGCATACGTGGTTTACAAATATTTTCTCCCACGTGACATGTCTTTTCATCCTCTTTAAAATATGTGTACGTACACACACACACACACACACACACGAGAACACGAGATAGAGTTTGGCTCTTTGTCTCCACCTAAATCTCATCTCTAATTGTAATCCCCACGTGTTGAGTGAGGGAGGTGATTGGATCATGGGGCTGGTTCCCCCTACACTGTTCTCATGATAGTGAGTGAGTTCTCACGAGATCTGGTGGTTTTATAAGGCACTTTGCCCTGCCCTTGCTTCCTCTCTCTTGCCTGCTGATGTGTAAGGCATGCCTGCTTCCCTTCCACCCTGATTGTAAGTTTCCTGAGGCCTCCCATCCATGCAGAACTGTGTGTCAATTAAACCTCTTTTCTTTATAAATTACCCAGTCTCAGGTATGTCTTTATAGCAGAGTGAAAACGGACTAATACAATATATATATATTTTTAATGGAATATATTTTATTTTTTAAAGAAATATATTTTTTCTTTTAAAATAAATATATATTTATTTTTCTTTCAGAAAATAGCTCTGTTACCCAGGCTGGAGTGTAATGGCATGATCATGGCTCACCGTAGCCTCTAACTCCTGGGATAATGGGTTCCTCTCGCCTCAGCCTCCTGAGTAGCTAAGACCACAGGCATGTACCACCATGCCTAACTAATTTTTTTTTTATTAAATTAGTTAACATTTAACTTTTTGTTTTCTAGAGACGAGGTCTCACTATATTGCCCAGGCCGGTCTCAAACTCCTGGGCTCAAGCCATCCTCCCACCTTGGCTTCTCAAAGTCCTGGGATTATAATTAATTATTTTAGACATGAAGTCTCACTATGTGGCCCAGGCTGATCTTGAACCCCTGGGCTCAAACAGTCCTTCCACTTCAGCCTCCTGAGTAACTGAGATTACAGGCACAAGCCACTGTGCCCAGCTCTTTTCATCTTTTTAATAGGATCTTTCACAGAGCAAAAGTTTTACACTTTGATTAGGTTGAATTTATCAGGTTTTTTTCTATTGTGGATCATGGCTTTTGGTATGAAGTCTGAGAACTCTTTGCCAAGCCCTTAGTTCCAACTATTTTCTCTAACATTTTGTTTTAAAAATTTTATAGTTTTACATTTAAATCTACAATGCATTTTGAGTTGTTTCTGTATAAGGTGTGAGATTTTGGTGAAGTTTCATTTTTTTCCTTATGAATGTCTAATTGCTGCAGTGCCATTTGTTGAAAGACTGTCCTTTTTCCATTTAATTATTTTTGCACCTTTGCAAAAAAAATCATTGGGGCATCTTTGTATGGACCTATTTCTGGGTTCTTTATCCTATCCTATTGGTCTTTGTGTCTTTTTCTACCAATAACACACATGGTCTTGGTTCATGCAGCAGTAGAGTAGATCTTAAAAATCAAGTAGAGTGATTCCTTTCCCTTAATTCTTTATTTTCAAAATTGTTTTAGCTATTTTAGTTCTTTTTCATTTCCACATAAATTTTAGAATAAGCTTGTCCATTCCTACAAAAATATGTAATGGCGTCTTGATAATAAATGTATTAAATCTATAGACTGATACGGGGAGAACTGACATCTTTGTTATGTTGAGTCTTCTAATCCATGGACACAATGTGTCTCTGTCTCTATTTACGTAGGCCTTCTTTGATTTCTTTCATCGGCATGTTTTACTCCTTTGCCTTTTAAAAAGTTTACCCTTGTCTATGTTTTTGCCCATCCTTCAATTTTCAGCCATCCTTCCAACTTCGTATAAAGTATATTTCTTATAAAGAAGATGTAACTGAGTCTTTCTTTTCTTCTTTCTCAACTGAACCCTCCTTGTCTTTCACTCCCTACCTTCTACTTTACTTTTTCACTTTCTTATTTTACTTTTTGTTTTTTTAATTTTTGCTGATTGATCCAGTTATTATTATTATTGTTATTAAATAGAGACAGGGTCTTGCTCTGTCATCCAGGCTAGACTGCAGTGGTGTGATCGTAGCTCACTGCAGCTCCAAACTCCTGGGCTCAAACAATCCTCCCGCCTCAGCCTCCCAAGTAGCTGGGACTATAGGCATATGCCACCATGCCCAGCTATTTTTTTAATTTTAATTTTTGTGGAGGTAGGGTCTTGTTATGTAGCCCTGGCTGGTCTTGAACACCTGGGTTCAAGGGATCCTCCCGCCTTGGCCTCCAAAAATACTGGGATTACAGACATGAGCTACCATGCCCAGCCCATGACCCAGTTATTTTCTATTCTCTTCTCTCTCTCATGTTCATTTGGAAATTTGGCTATACTTTTCCATTGCACATTCCTATTCCTAATCATCATTCTTGAATACACGCTGCTATGCTCATATCCAAGATGATGTGTCAGCCACTATTATTTCTTCAAATGCTCTGTTTCCCCAGTGTTCTCATCTTCCACAAGAAGGACATTTAATGTCCTTGCTCCTTTATATTATGCCCATCCAATTTCCAATGCCTAGATTTGCTAAGATGAATAGTACTTCTAGTTCCAGACTATTATTAGATTCTCTCTGGCAGTATTTCTCATACTTAAAGGATCCTTAGTGTTCATAGTATGTATTCCCAGCCAGACTATCATCATTGATTTAGATTACCCATACATATTGCCAAGTTCTTCACCTACCACTGACTTCTTTTCTGTTACCTTCCTTTACAAAATTTCTTTTCCTTCTCCTTGCCCCAACTCCTCTCTTTCTTTTTAAGAGTCCTTTCTGGAAACTTTTCCTTAGGTGGGTTATGTGGATGATGATCACTGAATCCTTGCGTCCTAGAAAATATCTTTCTTTTACCTGAAGAAGTGGATCTTATCTTGACATGTTGTAGATTCTTGAGCCCTTTTCTCTTAGTAATTTGTAACCATTATTCCATCAGTCCACTGATTTCTGGTGCTGCATATGAGAAGTCCAGTGATTTTTTTTTCTGGATCTTGGGTTTTTGGTCTAGAAGCATGCAAAATCTATTTTTAAACTTAGAATTTTCAGATTTTACCACGATATGCCTAGGTATGTGTCTTTTTATTACCTCTCCTATACTGCGTAAGTAAAGGCCGCAAACAAGCAAACATTTCCTTGATCATCTTGTTATTACTCCTTCTTCCATCAGTTACTTTTTTCCCTTCTAGCGTTCATATTACTTGCTTATTGGGTCTCCAGGATCTGTCTTTTATGTATCTTTTTTCATTTACATATTTCTTCTCTTTGTATTTTTGTTCTAGGTTTTGAAATTATTTCTTCTGCTTGGTTTTCAATACCACAATTAAGAAAACCTCTATAGTGGCAAATCTGTCACAAATCTGTCATTTAACGTGTCCATATAATTTTTATATTTGCAAATAATTTTTGAAAAATTTCTAGAGAGTAGGTTTTATGATGTAACTAAATGTCTTTAAGTGTTCATTAAGATAACATTAGTTACTGTAGTAGATAACTCTCAATTCTCATTGCCTATGGCAGAGAGAACAGTCTGTTCCATATCGTCATTTAGGGACCCAGGCTGACAGAAACTCTGACATCTTTAATATTTAGTTTAAAAGATAGCTGGAGACATTATGAAAAAAAAAACACCTGAAACCAGGTGAGTAAATTTTAGGAATAATTGTTATTGGAAGAGAAGTAGAAGTGAAGATGTGTACCACAAAACATGGAGATAATGTCAAATAAATCCTTGCCTGCCTCTTCTACCTTCAAATGGTGTCTATGAATCCAGGTTCCCGTCTGACTCAGAGGTAGACAAAGTCTTGCTTCCACTAGATGTTTCCAAAACTCCCTATCTGTCCTTTTTCTTTTCCTACATTCTTCTACTGTGGACTACAGTATAGCATGGTGGTTAAGAGCTTGTGTTCTGGAGTGAAGACAGACCTAAGTTTAAATCCAGGCTCTGCCACTAACTAGTTTTGGGTTTTCTAACTGGTCATTTAACTTTGTAAGCCTTGTTTCCTTTAACTGCAAAATGGGGTAAAAATAATAGTGCCTACCTCATAGAATTTATTTTAGGATTAAATACAATTATGCAATTACCATACTTTAGCATAATGCTTAACTTGAATAAGTGGTCAATATATGTTAGCTACCATTAATTATTATGAGCAGCCAGTTGCCTGAAGGCTTGAATTATATTTTTTCTGCTGATAACTCCCAACCAATGTCCCCCGCTCTAACTGCTCTCCTGAGATGCCATATAACATTTTCCATATCCACCCGGACACTACTACTTGAATATTCTTTCAGAATTTAAAGTCTTCCACTGACTACCTCGAACTCGCCTTTTTAGTCTTAGCTCCCAGTCTGTTCCTGTGAACACACTTTGGCCAGCGTGGACACTGCTGACCACCTCCCCTTTGTTCCTTCCACCAGGAATCTTCTCTTGCCCGTTTCTAGTTATCCAGATTTATCTCATTCTTTTAAAACAGCTCAAATGCCACTTTTTCCTGTCTTCCTTAATAAAGGAGAACTCTCTTAACTCTTAATTCTTGTAAAAGCCTGTTTTATTCTTCTTGCTACTCACAGTGCAACTCATGACCATTAGCTCCCTCTGTCAGTCAGGACCCTCTCTGCTGCAAGAGACAGGATCTCAATGCAAATTAGCAGAGGGGAAGGTGTGGGCTCAGAGAACCTGGAACATGGAGGAAACGTCAGGTACAACTGGATCCAAAGCCTCAGACCAGGTTATCAGGGCATGCAGCCTTTACATCTAACTTTTGCTCCCTTTTGTGAGTTGGCTTAATTGCTACCTAATGCTAACTTGTTTCCTCTATGGAGGGAAAGTGGGCCTTACTTTGCCCAGTGCCATCTTTACAGCTTGTGCCTCAAGTGCAAGAGAAACAACCTGTCTGCCTCTAGCAGAAAAGTCCCTGGGGAGAACGCTGATTGCCTGGCTTGGTGGTGTACCATTCCTGTATTATTTAGGGGCCAGTGAGATGGAAGGGTCTGATTTTCCAAGTCTGTGTCCTGTGCCAATCCCCAGATGAACATGGGACGGGCAGGCTTGCTGGAAGGATTAGAGGACCAGCTAGTATAGTTCACTAGCCTCCTGCACTGTGATATTCCTGGAAGCTAGGAACTATGCTTTATCAGACAGCCCTGAGAACAATGTTTAGGAGAATGCTTAGTAAATTTTTACTGGATACATTTTACTAAATAAATAAATTATCCTATCACTGGATCTGGAGGTTCAGTTGGCTGTTTTTGGAACACAGTAGTCAAACTTTGGAAGAGAATTTAAAGTTCTTTGACATATGCATTATTCATTGGTGGATAGCGTTGATGCATAAAACCTAAAGATAATAACAAACCCTTTAAAGGCAACCACCAAAAACTCTTTTTACTTATTTGCAAATAGAAAAATTGACTTGTTCTCACTTTTAGGTAAAATTTCCTTGTTTAGAAAAATTTGTACACTGAGAGAAACTTAGTTGTATCCAGATCAGGGATAAGAATGTAAAAAAAAGGATTCAGTTATGATGATATTTGTACTACTAATTTTACTACAACAACGTGCCCTGAAAATGTAAATATGTCCTTCCAGAGGGAGGCGTGGTATGAAATGGGGGCATCAGCTGCTTTTCTTGGAGCACACTCTTTGAGGGAGAGGATTAATGATTAAGAAGTAGTAAACTTGGATGACAACTGCGGATTCGGGAAGCATGAAGGGTCGAGATGGTGAATGCAAGGGCAGTAGGTAAGCCCAGGAAAAGGGCAATGTGAGGAGAAAATAGGGAAGCTGCCAAGTGTAGGTTCAGGTGGCCACAGGGAGCCAAGGGAGAGCATTTCACTTCCCAATGATCTAAAGAAATAACTTGGAACTGAGGATGGATAAGGGTGACCTAGAAAGTAGAGAACTAGAGTAGGTCATCAAGGTACTGATTGTGTTAATGCCACAGCTACTTGCTCATTAGTTATTTAATTCCTTCTTTCCTTCACCCAGCAAGCACTTATTGAGTGCCTGTTATGTGCTGCGTGCTGAAGACACACACATACATACACTTTTTTTTTTTTTCAGAATCATTTGAGGATAAGTTACAGGTATCATGGCCCTTTACCCTGAACTACTAACTACTAAATATAAGCTACTAAATAATAACTACTTCAGTTTGTATTTCTTAAGAATAGGAATATGCTTTTACGTAGCCACAGTGCAGTTATCAACTTAACTTTACTGATACAATATTTTAATCTACTGCTCATGTTCCAATTTGGTCAGCTGAATGAATAATGCTTTTGATAGATTTCCTCTCTCCATTATGGGATCCAATCTAAGGTTAGGTCTCTGTCTCTTTAGCCTCCTTTAATCTGAAACATTCCCATAGCCTTTATTTGTCTTTCACTACATTGGGACTTGTAAAGAGTATGATCCTCCTCTCCCATTTTCCTAATAGAACATTCTTCATTTTGCATTTGTCTGATGTTTCCTGTGACCTTCTCAGGGTGTTACCTCTGGAGAGTCATGGTGTCCACCGATCCCTCATTAGTATTGTTCATTTCTATCCCCTGATGAAGGTGTTACCAGATTTATTCACTGCAACTAATAAGCTGTCTATGGGGAGACAAGTCAAAACTGTGCTTTCATCAAAATTTCCCTCTGGGTTTGGCATCCACTGATGATTCTTTTTTAAAAATTTTATTTTTAATTGTGGTAAAATACACATAACATAAAATTTACCATCTTAATCATTTTTAAGTGGACAGTTCAGTGATATGAAGTACATTCATGTTGTTGTACAATTATTACCACCATCCATATTCAGACCTCTTCATCTTGCAAAACTGAAACTCTATACCCATTAAACAATCACTAGCCATTTCTTCTGCCTTCCCAGCTACTGGTAACTGCCATTCTACTTTTCGTCTCTATGAATTTGACTGCTCTAGCTACCCAATATAAGTGGAATCATAAGTATTTGTCTTTTTTTTTTTTTCTGAGACAAGGTCTCGCTTTGTCACCAAGGCTAGAGTGCGGTGGTGTGATCTGGGCCCACTGCAGACCTGACCTCCCAAGTCTCAGAAGATCCTCCCACCTTAGCCTCCCGAGTGGCTGGGACCAGGCGTGTGCCACCACTCCAGCTAATTTTGTATTTTCTTCAGCTAATTTTTGTATTTTTTGTTTCATCATGTTGCCCAGGCTGTTCTCGAACTTCTGAGCTCAAGCAATCCTTCTGCCTTTGCCTCCCAAGTCCTGGGATTACAGGCATGAGCCACCATGCCCAGTGGTATTTGTCTTTTTGTGACTGACTTATTTCACTTAGCATCGTGTCCTCCATCTTCATGCATATTGTAGCACATGACCGAACTTCCTTCCTTTTTCTAAGACTGAAAACTACTGCGTTGTATTATGTACTACATTGGTTTATTTGTTTTTCCACTGATGATTCTTGGCTGATTGGATCTTTACCCTTGTGGTTGCAAAATGGTGATTTTACAACTTTGGAACACTCCAATCTCCACATTTACCAGTTGGCCCTCAACATTCCCCTGTAATCAAGAGCCTTCCTTCCTTCCATTTATTAATCGATGGCTCATGAAATCATGTTATGGCTGATGAATTTCCATTTTTGATGATCACATTTGTGTAAGAAATTGCTAATTTTGGTGATCAAAACTTGTGCCAAATTTGGCCGGTAGGAGTCCGTTAAATCTTGCTTACATGGCATGCAACCATTGTTTTAAAAAAGTACTTCTTTACTTTCTGGTATAACACGATATTCTAGACTCATCTTACATCTATCTTGTCAAGCCCTGGAATTAGCCATTTTTCCAAGATGTCCTAGTTCGTTTTAGTGTAAAATGGTAAAGAAACCAAGTTATGGGTGCTAGGGTGCTATTACTACTGGGGTGTCTTTGCTTCTTAGCACTTTCAGCAGACTGACCTGGGAGATATAGACAGGTAGTTACATATGTACATACACATACATATAAATACATGCACCCACGTGCACATGCATACATAAACACGTGCACATAATCATGCATACACGTATTTTAGAGAAAGTGAGTTCACATAATATCATTAATTCACACAGGATTATTTCTAGGCTTCTCATATTCCGTAGTGTATGTCCCCTCTTCTACTGTGAGAACTGGCTCCAACAACAGTAATACTTTTACTTATTTGCTTGATCCTATAATCTATCTAAAATACTTTCACAGTTGTTTTGCCCATACTATTGTCAGACATAAACCTGCTAAAAAGAGTTCAGGATTTGTTTGAATAGGATTTGTTTGTTTTTCATCCTCCCCTGCACCCCATACACTTACTCTGTTACAAATCAAGGGTAGATAGTCAAATACTATGTTTATAGATTACTTGCATTAACTCCTACCTCCCCCCTTTAGTGTTGCTATGGTATTCCTTTGACTAATTATTAGGTTCATTTGTTTGTTGGCTTTCAGCTTTAACTTTTTATTTCCTGTAAAGAGGCATTCCTATTGATTTACTTTTACTTTTGAATAATAATAAATTCTCATTGATTTAATTTTGCTTTTGAATGCGTAGAAAATTAACATGCTTTCAAAGCCAAAACTATACAAATAATTATATTTAGAGAATTATCATTCTCTCTTGCGTCCTTTCCACCTCTTTGGGTAATTGACTTCACTGTTTTTTTATCCTGTGTTTCTTTTTGTAATGATAAGCAGATACATGTATATTTTCTAATTTTTCCTTCTTTCTTACAGAAAAAGTAGCATACTATATATGCTTTTTTCTACTTTATTTTATTTTATTTTTTTGCTTAATAACATTTTCTGGAAGTCACTCCATGTGAGTTCATAGAGATATTCCTCATTCTTTTAAAACTTCAAGCTTACAGATTCTTTCCTTGGCATGTCCAGTCTATTAATGAGCCCATCCAAGGCGTTCTTCATTTCTGTTTATGTATTTGATTTCTAGCGTTTCCTTTTGATTCTTACATAAGATTTCCAACTCTTTACTTACATTACCCAACTGTTCTTGCATGTTGCTTATTTTTTCCATTAGAGTCTTAAGCATATTAATCATAATTATCTTAAATTACTGGTCTAATAATTTCAAAAATCTCTGCTATATCTGAATCTGATTCTGATGCTTGCTTTGTCTTTTCAGACTGTAATTTTTGCCTTTTAGCATGCCTTGTAATTTTTTGCTGCAAGTTGGTCACGATGTATTGAGTAAAAGAAGCTGAGGTAAATGAATATTTTATTTTATTTTATTTTATTTTATTTTATTTTATTATTTATTTTTTTTGAGACAGAGTCTCACTCTTGTTGCCCAGGCCAGAGAGCAATGGCACGATCTTGGCTCACTGCAACCTCCGCCTCCTGGGTTCAAGTGATTCTCCTGCCCCAGCCTCCTGAGTAGCTGGGATTACAGGCACCCACCACCATGCCCAGCTAATATTTTGTATTTTTAGTAGAGACGGGGTTTTGCTATGTTGGCCAGGCTGGTCTCGAACTCCTGACCTCAGGTGATCCACCTGCCTCAGCCTCCCAAAGTGCTGGGATTACAGGCGGGAGCCACCACACCTGGCAAATGAACCTTTTAGAGTGAGGTTTTATGTTGATCTGTGCTTACTCCTTGCTGTGATTGTGGTGTCCAAGGCTAAAATTTCCTCTAATGTCTGTTTTTGTCTTCTCTGTTGTCTTTGGGTTTCCCTAGAGAGTTCTTCTTAAATAGGTTCTGAAGTTTGCAGTTCTTTCAGCTGTAATCTCCTGCTATTACACAGAAGTCCTACTGATGTAGTTGTAAGGTGTTGGGAGAGGAAAGCCATTATATACAGTCCTGTGATCAGGTCTTGGTCTCTTAGTGGCCTGTGTTCCTGTGCTGTGACCTTCACAAGGACTTCTCAGTGACCCTGCTTAGGCAAGACAAGAAAGCTACAGGGGGCTGGAGCTTGGCATTTCTCTTTCTCCAGGTGTGTTAGGCTCTGATAAAACCCAAGTAGGTTAGACTCTGGTAAAACATTTTCTCTTGAGGCAGACCATTGTTAAGGAGAACAGAGTGCTCTAGGCTTATTTCAAAATGGTTCTTTTCCCCTTTCCTGCTGAAAACCTTGTGGGACCCCTGAAGGCACAACACAGGACAGTATGGGGGCACCCCTGAACCTGGGCTTTCAGGAGTTTTATCTCTCAAGCTAGTTCTTGCTCAGTCTCCAGCAATTAGTCCTTTACCCCATAAGTGTTGCTACCAGCTCCAGCTGCAGCTTCTGCTCCCTGTAAGGTGTGGTTTTCTGTGTCTTCCTGTCTGCCTCTCTAGTTTTCAGGGTAGCAGTTTGTCCTGGGACCTCAACTGTCTGAAGAATTTAAGAAGAGTTGTTGGTTTTCCGTTTACTCAGCATCTTTCTTTTCTTTTCTTTTTCTTGTTTTGAGATTGGGAGTGATGAGTTCCAAGCTCTTTACATGTCAGACTGGAAGCTGGGTGTCAGTGCCATTGATTTTTGCATGTTAATTTTATATCCTGCTATCTTATGAAATTCTTTTAATGTTTGGATTGTTTTATTATTGATTTTCTAGGGTTTTCCAGGTTTGCTATTATGTCATCAGCAAATAGACAGAGTTTTAATTTTATTTTTTTCCCTTTTATGTTTAATTGTTTTCTCTACTCCAGTTGTATTGAGTAGTACCTACAGAACAATGTTAAACCGTTGTGGAGACAGTGGACATTTTGCTTTGCTTCTGACATTAATAGGAATAGCTCTTGGGTTTCCCTATTAAATAAGATGTTGACTTTAGGATTGAATTTTGTGTATTTTGACACGCGTTTTCAAATGTGGTTTTAATTGTTTTTTACTATGGCAAGGTCAATAGATCAGGAGAAGACTGCCATTAAAAAGACAGTGTGGACCAGACACAGTGGCTCACACCTGTAATCCCAGAGATTTGGGAGGCAGAGGTGGGAGGATTACTTGAGGTGAGGAAGTCAAGACCAGTTTGGGCAAAATAGTTAGACTATGGTGCTTTTTAAAAAAAAAAAAAAAATTAGCTAGGTGTGCCTGTGGTCCTAGCTACTCAGGAAGCTGAGGGGGGAGGATCGATTGAGTTCACCACTCCATTCCAGCCTGGGAGACCCTGTCTCTTAAAATAAATAAATAAATAATAAGAAAAGAAAAGAAAAAAAATTATATCCATAGATTGCAAAAGGATGGGGTACACTATACCACATGGGAAAACACCAAGCCCAGACAGGAGGCAGCAGGGGAGGAGGAACTGGGGGCTGGAACCTTTATTGTGGTTTCTATGAGAAGGAATGGACAAGGCAGGGCAAACAGGCTGAGGCTCAGGATTGGCTGGTTTGAATAATTGTACCCTGAAGCATAAGGGCTGTCGCTAATTGTCTGGTACTTGGCCCTGGGGTGATTAGGGCAGGTGGATGGTGGCCCAGAATGTGAAAGCCTGATAAAGGAGGAGGTCTTGCAGGTGAATTGTTAGCTATGTCTAAGAATTAGCTCACCATGGAATGGGTAGTACCTCCAGGGTCAGCAAAGCTCCAGATGTCAAAGCATGAAAATAAAGCAAATAAAAATGATGAGTTCATGTCCTTTGTAGGGACATGGATGAAGCTGGAAACCATCATTCTCAGCAAACTATCGCAAGGACAAAAAACCAAACACCGCATGTTCTCACTCATAGGTGGGAATTGAACAATGAGAACATGTGGACACAGGAAGGGGAACATCACACACTGGGGACTGTTGTGGGGTGTGGGGAGCGGGGAGGGATAGCATTAGGAGATATACCTAATGCTAAATGACGAGTTAATGGGTGCATTATGTATACATGGCACATGTATACATATGTAACAAACCTGCACGTTGTGCACATGTACCCTAAAACTTAAAGTATAATAATAATAAAATAAAAAAGAAAATAAAAATAAAAAAAGAAAAGAAAGCAAATAGAAAGGAATGGTTAATGTAGCAGGCTAAGGAAACATTATTCCTTTTCTGTTTTCTCAAGAAGTTTTATGAATGGGTGTTGAATTGTATCAAAGTTTTTTCAGCATTTATTGAGATAATCAAATGCTCTATCTTACTAGATCTATTAGTAAATATTATGAATTAGATTAAAATATTTTCTTTCTTTTTTTTTTTTTTTAATTTGAGATAGAGTCTGTCACTCAGGCTGGAGTGCAGTGGCATGATCTTGGCTCACTGCAACCTCCACCTCCCGGGTTCAAGCAATTCTCCTGTCTCAGCCTCCCGAGTAGCTGGGACTACAGGTGCACGCCACCACACCCACCTAATTTTTGTATTTTTAGTAGAGACGGGGTTTCACCATATTGGTCAGGCTGGTCTCGAACTCCTGACCTCAGGCAATCCACCCGCCTCAGCCTCCCAAAGTGCTGGGATTACAGGCATGAGCCACCACACCCAGCTGATTAAAATATTTTCTAATATTGACCCATTTTCTGTTTCATGGAATAAATTTGGTCATACGGTATTAATTATTTTAATATGTCCAGACCCACTTTTTATATGAATGTTTTGCAAGGCCCGCTTTACTATTGTGAAATTATATTTACAGACAACATTATCTACCTGTATCTCAATAATAATACCATCAAAATATATTGCACTAAATTTAAGAGGGAGGATAAACAGAAACTAATTTGTTATGAACTGACATGTAATTTTATAAATGTTTTTATAAACATTCTGTAAATGCTTGAGCATGCCTACACTAGAAGATTCCATTTTTTAAGCCAGATTCTTGCACTTGTTCTTAGAATTATTATGAATGGGACAGCTACAAAAACAGATGGGTAATGATGTGTTGTATTGGCAATGTCAATGGCATAAATATGTCACCATCGGTGACATTGTTTTCCAAACTGTTGAATAAGTCTTGTTAATATCCAAACAAATCAAAGTGCAATTTTTGCCTTAATTTACACTATAGTTGCATGCCTAGAAATCTCAGTGTATATCAAATTGATGCAAAAATGTGTACATGTCTGGAGGAAAGAATTAGGTTCTAAACAGAGATAACTGTGAATATTTTCCACTCACATAAATGTTCAGTATGACATTCATCATAATGCAAGACTGTCTTATGATTTATAAGACATCTGGCATCCCTGGCACTCCCCCACCAAATGCCAGTAGTAGCCCCCTGACCAATTACTTCAATCACCAAACATGCCTTCACCTTGCAGACAATCACTCAACTAGATCACCTTTGTTGGCTCAGTCAGTGGTATTTCAGTTCTGCAAATACAGTTTGTGTCAGGGACATGTCTTTTATGCAGATGACTGAAAAATAGCTGAAACTTACGGACAAATGTTCATCTTCACAAGTAGTAAAAAAAGTAAATAAAAACAAAAACATACTATTTCCCTCAAACCAATTAATTATTGATCTACAAAAGTAACACTGGATAGTGCAAGGTATGAAATGGGCACTCTCACTTATTTTAATTGTGATTTAAATTTTAAAACAACTTGGCAAAAGTTATTCAATGCATCCATAGTCTTAAACTAAGTTATTCCATTTCTTGGGGTCTTTCCTAAAAAGACAATTTAACAAATACAGAAACTTATGCCCAAAATACCATTACCGACAATAAATGGTTAGGAATATAATTTTAAAAATTATCCCACATACGACTATTTAAAAAATCTAGGGATAATTTTTACAAGAAGTATGCAGCACCTGTATGAAAAAAAACAAAAACTCTTGAAGAACTTTAAAAAAGATTTGAGGCCAGGCATAGTGTCTCCTGCCTGCGATCCCAGCACTTTGGAAGGCTGAGGTGAATGGATCGCTTGAGCTTAGGAGTTTGAGACCAGCCTGGGCAACATGGAGAAACCCTGTCTCTACAAAAAAATACAAAAATTAACCAGGCATGGTGCCTGTAGTCCCAACTACTCGAGAGGCTGAGGTGGGAGGATTGCTTGAGCCCAGGAGGTCGAGGCTGCAGTGAGCCATGATCGTGCCACTGTACTCCAGCCTGGGCGACAGAGTGAGACCCTGTATCAAAACAAAACAAAACAAAACAAAACAAAAGATTTGAATAAAAGTTTCTGGCTATGGGGAAACTCAATATTGTAAAGCTGTCAATTTTTCCCAAGTTAATATGCATATATAATGACACTTCATTTAAAATTCCAACAGAATACTTTTTTTTAGAGAACATTATTGTATGTTTCTAAAATTTATCTAGATAAATACATGGATTAGAATTTTTTAAAGTCTTTGAAAAAAATTTAACCAGGGGAAATTTGCCCTAATAGATGGTAAAACTTGTCATATATTTACAATCAAACGGTATGATTCCAGGGCCAGAATAGACAAACAAATAAGTGGAATAAAATAGATATCCATATACAAATCTAAGTATGTTGAATTTACTATATGATGAAGATGACACTTTAATTGGGTTGAGCGACTAATAAATGGTGTTAAGTGGGTAAGCATTTGGTAAGAAAATAAAAATGTAGATTACTCCCTCGTTCCTTGTACCAAATAAACTCCAGGTGTATTAAATATTTTAAAAGAAGTAATTTTAAACTAGAAACAAATATAGATAAACATAGTATTGAGATAGAGAATTCCTTCCTAAGCATGATATCACAAGTAGAAATCATAAAAAAATCAACTACCTAAAAACTGAAAACTTCCAATACATTGAAAACCTCAAAAATCTCGACACATAAGACAAAGAATTAATGCCCTTAAAATACAAAGAGTTCTTACAAATAAAGAAAAAGACAAAAATGCTAGTAGAAAAAAGTTTAAAAATTGAATAGAAAATTTATAAAAGGAGTAATATAAACTATCATCAAGCATATGAAAGATGATAACTCTAACTCATAAGGTAGACAATAGGGAAGGCCGAGCATGGTGGCTCACACCTGTAATCCCAGGACTTTGGGAAGCTGAGGCAGGAGGATCACTTGAGGGCAGGAGTTTGAGACCAGCCTGGAGCCTGCTGCCTAGACTGGTCTCAACCCTCTCTTTACAAAAAAATTTTTTAATTAACCAGGTGCATGTGTCTGTAAGTCCTAGCTACTTAGGAGGCTGAGGCAGGAGGATTGATTAAGCCCAGGATTTCAAGGCTGTAGTAAGCTATGATCATGCCACTGCACTGCAGCCTGGACAACAGTGACACCTTGTCTGTTAAAAAAGAAAGAAGAAAGAAAGAAAGAAAGAAAATAGAGAAAAACTCCAGATAATAAGCTTTGTATATCATTTTGGCAAATATTTAAATGATTCTTTTTTTTTTGAGATGGAGTTTTGCTCTTGTTGCCTAGGCTGGAGTGCAGTGGTGCGATCTCAGCTCACGGCAACCTCCACCTCCTGGGATCAAGCGATTCTCCTGCCTCAGCCTCCCGAGTAGCTGGGATTAGAGTCATGTGCCACCACGCCCAGCTAATTTTGTATTTTTAGTAGAGACAGAGTTTCTCCATGTTATGCTGGTCTCGAACTCCCGACCTCAGGTGATCCGCCCGCCTTGGCCTCCCAAAGTGCTGGGATTACAGGCGTGAGCCACCACTCCCGGCCTAAATGATTCTTAATATCTAGTTTGTTGGAGATGTGTAGAAGTGGACATTTTTATATTTTATTGGTGGGTTTGTAAACTGATTGAACCTTCCTGTAGGTTAATTTGACAACTGATGGCAAAGCCTTAAAAGTCTGTATACTCATACTCAAAATTAAAAATTTGGTTTAGAAAGATTTTTTTGTAATATGAGAAATAATTTTGTTAAAATGTCAGGTGAAAAAAATTATATATTATGAAGGGCTGGGTACGGTGGTTCATGCCTGTAATTCCAGCTGTTTGGGAGGCCAAGAGGAGAGGATTGGTTGAGGTCAGGAGTTTGAGACCAGCCTGGGCAACAAAGCAAGACCCCATCTCTTTAAAAAAAAAAGTTATATATAAAGAGGTTTAAAATTTAGGTTTAAAAAAATGTAGGGAAAAATTTTAGATTGAAGTGTAGCACAATGTTAATAGCAATTATCCTTGGATGGTTGCATTATGGCTTTCTCATTCTCCTTTCTAAATTTTATAGTGCTGTACAAGTATCTTTATAACTAAAAAATAAAACTCATTATGTTTTAATAGATGCTGCTTAATGTAAGGGGGCAATTAATAAACGTTTGTTAAATCAAATTGTTCCCTGACTACCAAGCCTACCACCTTTTTAAAAAACATTTAGAATTCTCTCCTTCCGGAAGGGATTTAAAAACTGGTTCACTTAACACTTAATCCCTGGGTACATAGGAGTTGAGTAATTCATTAATTACCTAGGCTTTGGACTTCCCAGGAACAGAGAGAGAATTTAGACATCCAGGCAGCCTCCATGTTCTCTTGGCACCAAAGTCAAGTTTAAAAACTTCGTATATCTGCAGATATTTCTAAACCACCTGTACTTAGGTTCCATAGTTTAGAAGATATGTAGGTATTTTTCTTACATTAAAGTATAACGAATTTTTATACTTAGATTATTTTAAGTCTGTGCACGGTTTTATTGTAATTTCACAAGATGCCAATTTACACAAAGCTTTTTCTAATGAACACGTTAACGTCTAAAATTAACTATGGAAAGGGTTACTGACCCCACACAATGGTATAAATTAAACTCTGGTCCCTAACACTTTCAGAAAAGTACTTGTCAAAAAGGAAATTCTCATGAGCAGCTAGATTTTCTCACAGGGGCTCCTTGGGCAGTACATCTTTTTCCAGGTACCTAGGTAAGTATTTCATTTAGTAAGGTTGGTTTTGTGATCTAAATACCCCTGTGTCTTGAGTTTCTTTTCTCAACTATCTGGAGATTTTTCTTTCTTCAGCTCATAAACAAAACATGGCGCCACCTACTAGCGTTCTCTAGTATTACATTTCACCGAATTTTTTGAGTTTTTTAAATTTACCAAACACACACTTTTTGAACTCCAGTTGAATCTAGCATTAACGTTAGAACTCTGAAGATAAGGCAATAGTCCCTGCCATGAGCAAATTTTTAGTCTAGCTAAGAAGACAGACGTTACCAAAGCGTATTTGTGGCGTGTGGTGCTGGAGGAACGTGTAGTGAGAATATCTTAGCCCTGGTATTCCCCGTGGACATTAGGGAGACCAGACTCCAGACCAGAGGACTATTAGGAGGCTGCTGATAAAATAGCCTCAACAATCCAAACACAAAATTTCCTTTTTAAATTCAAAAGTAGTATTAATTGTTTAGTCATTAAATAGTTGGAGAAAAACTACCATATTTGACATTTGTTACCTGTCTTCAGCTCAACTGGAGATATCATATCAAATTATTCATTTGAACAAATATTCACAGTTGAGAGTCCAAAGATTGTCGCACATTATGAGGTCATCTTATTGGTGGCTGCTGCCAAAGGTTTTTAGCTTCCTAATATAACCCCTTATGAGTAAACTTAAATTCACTCTTGATTTCTACTTTTTTCTTGTTTCTGACAACTATAAGAGAATCTTGTTGCACTTTTTTCACAGGTCAGCAGAAGAATCAAGGGGGATGGATCACAAATTAAGTACCAGTGATTACAGTCGAAAGGCTGAGCGGTCAGTTATAAATGGGATCATCTGGATTTTGCATTAAGTGTCCGTTTCATTTTTTCATCTCTCCTCTACAGGTCTGACCAGATCGTTAGCCCATTCACACTTTCAGAAGCCTTAAACCTTCTCAGTCCAAAGGATAGACTCTAAGATTTCTTTCTCTCATTCAAGTCTCAGAGTTGTTGAAAAGATGTAAATAGGTAAATTTCCCAGGAGAAACTTTTTTTAGAAGAAACCTATTTAACCATCACCTTTGATACTTCTTATCAATCTTTTAATCATTTTTAGTTAAAGGGTCCAGGGGCGTAGGCTATGTTCCTGATTTATGCTGCATTATATTTTTGAGGTACATTCCTACTGCTATAGATACTGTTTATTCATTTTAACTGCTGTATTGTGTTCTGTTGTGTGACAGCACCATAACTTATTTTTTTGTTGTTAAATATTTACTCTAGCTGTTGTTAAGAACCACGTTGCTTGGTGGATTATTGCTTTTATAATATAAGTTATCCTTATATTCCTATTAATGCAGTATAGGTTAGTAGCTAAGAATCTTGATGGTGGAGCTAAGACTGTCTGGGTTTGCATCCCACCTGTGAATCTTCAGAGTTGGATCTTGGATCCCGGAATTTGGAGAGTTACTTAACTTACCAATATCTTAGTTTACTTACTCCTGCATAGATATTAATAGTACCTACCCAGTCATTTCTCTCAGTGCTTTGAAGGTATTACCTCATTACCTTCTGGCATTTACTGTTCTGATAAGAAGCCTATTGAAATTCCTTGGTAGATAATATATCTTTTTTCCTATCATGGTTTTGAGGATTGTACCTTTATCCTTAATGTCCTCAAGTTTCACTATAAGTCTTTGGGTGTGCAATTTATTATTTTTTTTTCCTGCTTAGTACACAACATGTATGAGAATGTGTTTCTTTAATTCTGAAAAAGTATCTGTGATTATTTCTTTAAATGTTTCTCCTCTGTCATGCCCTCCCTTATTTTATTTTGGAACTCCTGTTAGACAATTTTTGGAACATCTCAATCGTACTTCTAAGCCTTTCTAGTTTTCATTGATTTTTTAATTGCCTCTCTGTATTGCATTCCGAGTGAATTTCTCGCTGTTATTTTCAATTCACCAACTTTGTCTTTGACTATGTCAGGTCTAGAGCTTATTCCATTTGTTACACATTTTATTTCTATGGTATTTTTTATTTCTAAAATTTTTAATGACTTCTTTTAAAATACCATCTATTTTTGTTTTATTTCTGGTAGTTTTTCATTTTTAATTGATGTTGTATCTTCATTTTCCTCTAAAAATCTAAACATATTTATATGTGTTTTTGTCAGGCTATTCTATAATATTAATTTTATATGGAGTAATTTTTTTTTTTTTTGAGACAGTCTTACTCTGTCACCCAGGCTGGAGTGCAATGGTGCAATCTTGGCTCACCACAACCTCCACCTCCCAGGTTCAAGCGATTCTCCTGCCTCAGCCTCCTGAGTAGCTGGGATTACAGGCGCACACCACCACACCCGGCTAATTTTTGTGTTTTTAGTAGAGACGGAGTTTCACCATGTTGGTCAGGCTGGTCTCGAACTCCTGACCTCGTGATCTGCCCACCTTGGCCTCCCAAAGTGCTGGAATTACAGGCAGGAGCCACAGTGCCTGGCCTGGAATAATTTTTTATTCTGATTTTGTTTGTTGCTTTTCTTTTTCTTTATTTTTAGTGACAAGTTTTTCAGGGATTGATTGATCAATTATTTGTTTATTTGAACTGGTGAGAATAAACCTATTAGACAATAAAAGTTGTGCTGGGCTCTGTGTCTCACATCTATAATCCCAGCACTTTGGTAGACTGAGGGGGGAGGATCACTTGAACCCAGAAGTTAGAAACCAGCCTGGGCAACACAGCAGACCTCATATCTGGATGTAGTGGTGCCTCTAGTCCTAGCTACTCAGGAAGCTGAGGCGGGAGGATCCCTTAAGCTCAGAAATTTGAGGCCGCCATGAACTATGATGGTGCTGCTGCACTCCAGCCCGGGCAACAGAACCCTGTCTCAAAAAAAAAAATTAATTAAATAAATAAAAAAAGGTTATTGGAGAATGACACTAATTTAAAAAGGATAGAATATGATTGCTTTAAGCCCACAGATTTATTTCATGTTTTGATATTAAACAGTTTAATATGAAAAAGCAAACAATGCATTGTGCCTGTGAATATTCACAGGATATTTAATGGACCAGGAATGAGTGGAGGCAGGGAGGGAGGCCTGGAGCAGTGCATTAGGTACTAGTGAGTACTGTACTATGGCAGTCTGACATTACTGTTGCATTTTCTTATTACAAATCCATTATTGTCTCTTGGATTAAGTGAAAATTAATGACTTTTTCCTTCTATAGACACCTTCTGTGTGCTGCTGGGACTCAATATTTGGATGTCTTCATTTCATTTTTAACATTTTAGAACCATTTTGACCTTCCACCATCAAATGAATATGCTTATGTTCCTCATTCATGGTTTGGCATCTTTCCTCTTTTCATCTTTCCTTGTTTTCAGTTTTTACTTTTCTCCAAGTTATAATGCACACAAGAATAAACCAACTCCACAATTTTGTTGAGAAACAGCAGTCCTGTGCCCCCGCCTTTTTTCCTTTTCCTCAGTGGCAACCACTTCACCTCCTAGATAATTATTTTGGTATTTATGTCCAGGTCTGTAAATAATATAATAGAATGGTTACTTCTTGATTTTTTTTTTCAGTTTCAGCATTCTCTGTTGGTTCTCCACCGTGGTAAATAATAATAGCAATCAGTTACATAACACCCAGCATGTGCCAGGCACTCTACCGGGTACTGCCCACGTATTAATTTATTTAATGGCCATAACAGCTCTGAGAGGTGGATATTATTATTATTATTATTATTTTGAGAAGAAGTCTCGCTCTGTCAACCAGGCTGGAGTGCAGTGGCATGATCTCGGCTTACTGCAACCTCCAACTCCTGGGTTCAAGCAATTCTCCTGCCTCAGTCTTCCGAATAGCTGGGACTACAGGTACCTGTCATCGTGCCCAGCTAATTTTTGTATTTTTAGTAGAGATGGGGTTTCACCATATTGCTCAGGCTGGTCTCAAACTCCTGACCTCAGGTGATCCGCCTGCCTCGGCCTCCCAAAATGCTGGAATTACAGCTGTTGAGCCACCGCGCCTTGCCGCTGGGAATTATTATGAACACCATTTTACAAATGAGGAAACTGAGGAGCAGAGGGATTTGGTAATGTGCTCAAGATCATGCATGTGAAGTGGCTGAGTTGGGATTGAGACCCAGGTGTTTAGCTCCACAGCTTATGTTCTCAACTACTATGCTACTCTGTCTCCGGAGTAAGGATTCAGCTTTCTTTCCTTCCCCTTCCATCCCCTCATTCTTCAAATATAGTTATACCGCAATTTTGCTTAGATCAATATTCAGCATTTACGTATGAATCAGAGCCTCACTGTGACTTGCAGACCCAGAGCCTGAAGGAGAGTCATCTCCTTGCTTATGTGTCTATAGATTAGACACATAAGAAGGATAAAAATGCATAACATGTATGTCTTTGAGGGCTTGTGGTTGTTCTTTATGCAGCAAAAGCTGGCTGAGACATGTCTGAAAAGGCTTTATTCTACCTCCACACTTTATTAATAATTTGGCTGGGTATAATAGTCTAGGTTGGGAGTAAATTTCAGAATTTAAAAAACATTGCTTCATTGTCTTCAATCAATATTTGAGAAACCTAAGGCCATTCTGATCTCTAGTCCTTTAGGTTTGATATAATTTTTTTCTCTCTCTGTGGGATGTTCCTTTGTCCCCATGAAAATGTACCTTGGTGTGAATCTATTTTCAACTATTGTTGTCTCATGTATCCAACAAGCATTTTCAGTCGGGAAACTCATGTAGTTCTGGGAAATTCTCTTGGATTATTTTATTATTATATATTTTTCCCTCTGTCTCCTTCTCACTCACCTCATTCACCAGAAAGTACATTATTAAGGTGTGGTACCTCCTGGTCTGGTTATCTAATTAAAAAAAAAAAACTATTTCTTTGCCTGATTTCTATATCTTTAATTTTTTGGTCTTTTTTGAGGAAAGAGTTCCTTAGCTTTGTATCCATTTCTTCTATGAATTTTTCATTTCTGTTGTCGTATTTTTTAAAAATTTTCTTTTTGTTCTCTGTTTTTTTCTTTAGAATTAGCATTCTCAAGGGCAGGTGTGGTGGCTCACACCTGTAGTCCCAGCGCTTTGGAAGGCCCAGGTGGGAGGATCACTTGAGGCCAAGAGTTTGACACCAAGTCTGGGCAACATAGCTAGACCCCATCTCTTAAAAAAATTTTTTTTTAAGTTAACTGGGCATGGTGGTACACACCTGGTGTCCTAGTCCGAGCTACTTGGGAGTCTGAGGCAGGAGGATTGCTTGATCCTCAGAGGTGAAGGCTACAGTGAGCTGTGATTGGGTCACTGCACTCCAGCCTGGGTGACAGAGTGAAACTGTATGTCTTAAACAAGCAAAGAAACAAACCCAAAAACTAAAGAGGGAGAGAAATAGCATTATCCTCATCTCTTCTTATTTCATGGGTGCAATATCTTTTATTTTTCCAGGAAAACTCATGGTACATTTTTAAAACTTCTCCTCCTGCATAAAGCCTGTTTCCTCTAAGTTGATTTTTTTCTTCTTCATTTATTTTGCTCTATATACTTCAGGTTAGAAGATTTCCTCAGGTGAATGGCAATTTGACTGTCTGCCTATATTGAAGAATGAAAAGCTAATAGCTGATGGGAAGCTTCAAGCAATTAGGTAGAGTGGATTCACCTTAAGATCATCTGCCTGGGCCACTTTTTTGTGGATTATTTGGTGTCAATATCTTTAGAGTTTTCTTCTTGAAGTGGACATTTTCTCCAGAGAAAGTGTTCCAATCTCCTCCTGGCATCTCAGCATGCAGTAGGCACTTATTTATTTAATCTTCCTCTTTTCAATACAATATCCACATCCTCAATTCTGCCTAATATGTTTCAGTCCAAGATAGTCTGTTTCACTTTCTCCAGAGAACAAACCTTAAGTTTTTGGCTGGGATGTTGGGAGGGCTGTTGAATAGCTTTGTAAAGTAAGGAAGAGCATTTTGGTGACAGGTTTCTTTTTTAACATACTTTCAACAGTCTACCCTATTTGAGGTATTCCCCTGTGTGCACCCTGCACTTCTCAGGTTATAGAAGTAGCCAATTTCTGAGCCTTTTTGCAATGTGTGATGTAAATCATGGTAGTTTCTGGATTTCCTCACTATTGGCTCAGGCCTTGGTCTTATTTTTAAGTCTCTGAGTCCTTTCTCATTCTGCCTTAGAAATGCTGAAATTTTGTTCCTTGTCATTTCTCCCATTTTCTTCATCCTTATGGATTTACGAGTTCATAAAATATTATCTTAATGATCTTTAGAAGGAGGAGAAGCTGGGGTTAGACTCCGTCCTCTATCTTGAACCTTAAACTCTTGGCTGCTTTCTGGGCATTAGATTTCGTCATGCAGTTTGATTTTTATTTTTCAGATGCACTTGGAATAAAAAGGTTTTTTGTTTCCCTTTTATTCTTTTTCTTTCTTTTTTCTCCATTTCTTTCTTTCCCCTCCCTCCCACCCTTCCTTCCTTCCTTCCTTCCTTCCTTTCTTTGAGATGGGTTTTGCCATGTTGCACAACAGGTTGGTCTCGAACTCCTGGGCTCAAGTGCTCAAGTGATCCTCTTGATTCAGCCTCCCAAAGTGCTGGACTTACAGTTATGAGCCACTGCACCTGGACTTTTATTCTTATTTCTTAGAGTGGTTGCTTTAGAACCCAGCCACTGTGCTGTGAGGAAGTCACTTCACCAAAAGGCCCACATGTAAATGAGCCAACCTGAAAATGCCTCCTCTAGCCCCACTGAGTCACCTCAGCTGACACCACGAGGCATCCCCATTGAACCCTGTCAAATTGCAGACTCATGAATAAAAAATATGAGTATTATTTTAAGCCACAGTGGTTTGAGGTGGGTGCTACACAGCAATAACTGACTGAAACATCATTCCCTGCCTGGAATTTTTGTGACTGCCTTTCTCTGACCCTCTGGGCCCACAACCCAGGGGTAGCCTCTCTAATACTCTTTGCATAGATCCAGCAAGTGATTTGGCTCAGCTGCTGAAACAGGCTGGATCTGTCTCCCTGCTTTCCAAAGCCTGTACTTCTCCAAAAGCAGCGTCATCTCAGGCAACATTTGGTAGCAGCAGGGGCTCCAACCCACTCCTGTTTTTATGAACTAATACTTGCCCAGTCCTCCATTTTATGTACCACATGTTATTTAATTTTTTTATTTTTTATGGATACATAATGGTTCTACATATTTATGGGGTACATGTGAAACTTTGATACAAGCATATAATGTGTAATGATATCCATCACCTCAAGCATTATCATTTCTTTGTGTTAGGAACATTCCAATTCCATCTTTTAGTTATTTTGAAATATGCAATAAGGCCATGCATGGTGGCTCACGCCTGTAATCCCAGCACTTTGGGAAGCTGAGGCGGGCAGATTGTTTGAGCTCAGGGGTTTGAGACCAGCCTGGGGAACATGGCAAAACCCCATCTCTACAAAAAATACAAAAATTAGCCAGGTGTGGTGGCATGTGCCTGTTGTCCCAGCTACTTGGGAAGCTGAGGAGGGAGAATTGCATCAGTCTCCCTTGCCAGCTTGCTTCTAGCTGGGTTTGGCCAGTGGGAGACAACAGCAGACATTCACAGGGCAGGAAGAAAGAAAGCTGGGGAGTTTCTTCCCTCTCCCTCCCTGATTTGGGTTGCAATTGTTAGTGGATTCATCCCTCTACAGCTACTACTGCATACTAACTCATTCTGCAAAACTGGAGCCCTCTCTGAATTCTGGTAACACCGTTTCTTCCTCTTCAAGCTAATTAATATTATAGAATAGCCTGACAAAAACATATACAAATGTTTAGATTTTTAGAGGAAAATGAAAATATAACTTCAATTAAAAATGAAGAACTACCAGAAATAAAACAAAAATAGATAGTATTTTAAAAGAAGCCTCTCCAGGAATGGCGCTTACATCTTCACTCTCTTTCTCTCCATTGGCTCAGCCTCCTGTCCTGAGAAGGAACTTTCCCTGGAGAGGCTTGGTTTGAGGAGCTCAGAGGTTCCGAGCCTTGGGCAGAGGGAAGCGTGATTTCTGCTCTGACACTAGGGGGAAAGAGGGGCCGTAGGTGTGGCCATGAAGAGGATTGAGGATGTTGCCCCCAGATGAAGTAAAGATATTACTTCCTTAAAAACCAAACCCAGGACTTCATGTCAAGATGGACAGTTGGGTCATACTCCAAAAAAAAACAAAAACAAAAACAAAAGCAAAAAAAACCCCTCTGCTCCAAACACACAACAATATGCATAAGAGGTAAGAAGAAAAAAATCAAGTCAGCTGGGCTTATTATCAAGGTAAACATCTCCTTTCATTAGAATTTCCAAGTAACATGTGGAAATGGAGGTGAAAGGGGGGGAATAGTACAAATAAAGGAGATTAGTTGAAAGTCTGCTTAAGAAAATCTAATCCCTCCAGTCCTCCTGCGTTTGACTTGCAAAGTGGGGAGGGTAGCCAGAGCTGCTGGGCTCCAGCTCGGAAGCAGGACAGCAGCAGGAATTCCAGCACTGCGAGATAACAAGGGCCTTAAACGTGGTACATTGTCAAGTGAAACAAGACAGACATAGAAAGACAAATATCGCATCTTCCCACTTATGTGGGAGCTAAAAATGTGGCTCTCATAAAGAGAGAGTAGTGGTGGTTACCAGGGGCGCAGGGAAGGACAGTGGGGAGGGGGTGCTCAGAGGAGTTGGCTAATGGGTACAAACAAACAATTAGATTGAAGGAATAAGATCTAATGTTTGGTGGCACAATAAGGTGACTATAGTTAGCAATACTTTATTGTATATTTCTTTTCTTTCTTTTTTTTTTTTGTGGCAGGGTCTTGCTCTGTTGCCCAGGCTGGAGTGCAGTAGCAACACTGTCATTGAAGTCAGCAGCACTGAGTGGGGTGTAGAAGGCTGGAGAGCTGATCTGGGGGATGGCAAGTGGAGGACAACCAGCAGGGTATCTGACCCGGGTTTGGCCAAGCGTGGTCTCTATCGTCTTTTCCACCATGATTTCTATCCTCCTTTCCAGCATTATTGGTTAAGTGTTGGGCATATGATCTAAACTGGTCTAAATAGAATCCTCCCTGTGTCTTTTCCTATAGATCAGGATTTCTGGGATCAGGTGGTTTAAGAAGCCAGGGAACAGCTTGGTCACAAGTGGCTAGAGCTTGTATGTAAATTAAGACAAGCAGAGGCAAGCTGAGCTGAAAGGACAAGGAGAAGCAGAATTGTTGTAAGAGAGCATATCATTCTCTCTCTCGCTCTTTATACGTTTGTACTGAACTTGTTACTTGCACAGCCAAAGAGAATCTGTTTTCAGATCACTTTCTCTCTGAACCAAGCAAATGCTGATCTCATAGAGCGTTTTTGTTAAGCTTGGATTTTGGGGGTTAGCTGAGTGAGTTGTTGCTGATTTTCTGAAGAGGGGAGTGGCACTGAAGTCTCCGGTCACTGAATGATAATGGTGGCTTTAAAACTGCTTGTGTGGCTTCTTCATGGCTTGGGACTAGGGCTAAAGAACAATCTCTCTTTTTCAACCTTGAATTTTTCCCCTCAGAATTCTGATGTTTTTCTGAATCTGCAGATTTGACCATATCTGTGCCATCCCTTTGATTTCACAATAACATATTCTAATAAACTCATCTCCCCGTTTTACTTCTTTAAAGTAGATTTAGTTTGGTGTTTGCCCCCCTTTAACATTTTTCTCATTATTTTTTGTAGAGACAGCAGGGGTCTCACTATGTTGCCCACACTTGTCTTGAACTCCCAGCCTCAAGGGATCCTCCCACCTCAGCCTTCCAAAGTACTGGGATTACAGGTGGGAGCCAGTGCACCTGGCCAGTTTCTGTCCTTCTCATCTGAAAGATGAGCCTATCATCCATTCTGTGCCTTCAAATGCACCTTCTGAAATGATGACCCCAAATCTACATTTTCAATACCACAGCATCGCTTGAGAACTTGACACATCTTCAATTTCTTGCTGAAATCTCCATTTAACTATTTCTGGCATTTCTACCTCAACAACCCAAGGTTGAATGTATTTTCTTTCCCCCAAACCCTCTTCTTCCTGTAGTCTGTATTTTGGTGAATCCAGTCACCCAGCCTAGCAACACAGCCTCATCCTTCACATCTGTCTGTCCGTCCCCTCCCTGCCTGCCCCTGTCAATCACTGAATCATATTGATGTTATTTGACTTCTTAAAAACTTTAAACGTTTTTAGTGGATAGAGAATATATTCACATAGTTCAAATTCAAAAAGGCAAAGAATGGAAAATTTTTCTTTCTGCCTCTATTCGCTATCCATCTAGATCCCCATCCAGGAGGTGACCGATGTGATCAGTTTCTTGCATAGTGGATGCACTTACATTTCCTAACTAATTCCCAATGATGGACGAGGCCTATGGGTTTTGTTTTGTTTTGAGAAAGAGTCTTGCTCTGTCATTTGGGCTGGCATGCAGTGGTGCGGTCTCAGCTCACCACAACTTTTGCCTCCCGGGCTCAAGCAGTCCTCCCACCTCAGCCTCTCAAGTAGCTGAGACTGCAGGCACAGCTAACTTTTTCCTACTTTTTACTACAAGCCCAGATAACTTTTTTCTTTTGTTTTGTTTTGGTTTTTTTTTTTTTTAGAGATGGGATCTTTCTATATTTTCCAGGCTAGTCTCAAACTCCTGGCCTCAAGTGATCCTCCCATTTTGGCCTTCCAAAGTGCTAGGATTACAGCACTTTGGAAGGCTTATGGGTTTTGCTCTGGTGGGCTGGGTGGTGCTGAATCTGCCTCTGGTAATGTAACTGCCCGTGATCATGCAACTAGTAAGAGTCAGAGCCGAATCCAGGTCCATCCCAGGGCCATTGCCAGCCCTGAGGAAGAACCTGAGGGGTTAGCAGTCAGGTGAGGTGCAAAGAGCCCATGTCCTAACCCAGAGTGAGGGTCGTCCCCATCCTGGGTGGGGCTTAGGCCCTTCCAGGCAAAAATCACTTTGGAACGAGATTTCCCTTGGACCCCTGGGTGTCTTCTGAAGGAGTGGAAGCCTGTTGGCCTTCTCTGGTGCTGAGAACTGAGTGAAATGCTGC
Source organism: Gorilla gorilla gorilla (assembly GCF_029281585.2). Taxonomy (NCBI): domain Eukaryota; kingdom Metazoa; phylum Chordata; class Mammalia; order Primates; family Hominidae; genus Gorilla; species Gorilla gorilla. The sequence continues at coordinate 42,178,029 of NC_073238.2, read as the reverse complement.
AGTTTGAATTAGGGCCCGGGGCTATGTTTGAAATGTGTGTGAGTAGGTGGCTGGCTTTGAGCAACAGGCTTTGAAAAGGCTCCATCCCTCAATGTGTCTGGTCATACCAACCAGGTTTAAGCTGCCAGACCCCTGCTTTCCTGACGATGCCCGCACCAGCTGAGCCTTTTACTCAGGAGAAAGAGAGGGCCATTGCCTCTCTGTAGGACAGCCTGAGGCAACAGGTACACACAGCCGGGATGGATGGCAGGGCAGCGCCTTCTCTGACCTGACCCTCCTCTCTGGCCAGCAGTTGTGGAACTCTGGTGGAGAGAAATAATCTCTCTTTACGTCCCTCTTTGCCTTTCATTCCCATTTTTCTCTTTCTCCTGGGTCTAGGGAAGAACGAGAAGGTGCACTAAAGCATGTTGTGTCCCTGCTGCAAAATCCACTTATCACTCAAACCGGTCAGATTAGTACAGGAGAGTACCGTGCATTCATCTCATTTCCTACTGTGCATCACGACCCGGTGGGCATCCTCTCAGTCCTCTCTCTGGAAAACCAATGGCTGGATCCATTTTCTGGCCTGATTGCTTGGAGCCAGTTATAGAAGCTGAGGCTCCTAGGACCCTAGCCATTGAGGAGGCTTCCAGCAGCAAAGCTCAGGAACCGATCACGAGCCAGACATCTGCCTGGGCACTGAGGAGTTGCAGGGAAGTAACAAGACACAGCCGGCGAATCTGCAGGCAGCAGGAGAGCAAGCAGCTGCTCCGTATGCTACCAGCGTGCTCCTGCAGACAGGTGCAGCTGGTGGGGGAGCCAGCAGGGTGCTCAGCCAAGCCTGGGCCTCACCAGGGTGCTCCCATCAAAGACAGGGAGGGTGTCTATGAGTTGGCAATGATACAGGATGGGGCCAGAGAAGAGCTGGGAAAGGAAGTGCTGGGAAGGGAAGGGCATGGTCCTCTTAAATAATAATAAGGGGGGAAGGGCGTGGTCCCTGGCAAGCTCCACCCCCCCGCCCCCAGCCAGGCTCCCTCACCCGCACCCCCTACCCCCCGCCAGCCTGTGACCATGGACCTAGGTGAGGACAGGCATTTTTTATTTTATTTTATTTTTTGAGACGGAGTCTCACTCTGTCACCCAGACTGGAATGCAGTGGCACAATCTCAGCTCACTGCAACCTTCGTCCTCTGGGTTCAAGCGATTCTCCTGCCTTAGCCTCCCTAGTAGCTGGGATTACAGGCGCCTGCCACCGCGCCTGGCTAATTTTTGTATTTTTAGTAGAGACGGAGTTTCACCATCTTGGCCAGGCTGGTCTTGAACTCCTGATCTCGTGATCCACCCACCTTGGCCTCCCAAAGTGCTGTGATTACAGGCGTGAGTCACCGCGCCCAGCCAAGGACAGGCATTTTTGTTTTCCTGCCCAAATGTTGCTTTTCCCAAGACCACCGTGGCCTGCCACGCCCGCATCCTGTGCCTGTAAAAACCCTGAGCGGCAGACACATAGGTAGCTGGTCTTCCAAAGAAGCACATCAGCGGAGGAACACACGGGTGGCTGGACGTCGACAGGGGAGGAGGAGAGGACCGTCGGTAAGCTGAGCACGCTGGCAGGCCACCGACCCGCAGAAGGCCGTAGAGTTTGGCTGAGGCAGTCGGAGGAGAGTCCAGGCTGCCGAGTGGCCCGACTCCAGGGGAAAACCTTCCCACTCCATCCCCTTCTGGCTCCCCCATCTGCCGAGAGCTACCTCCACTCAATAACACCTTGCACTCATTCTCCAAGCCCACGTGTGTTCCGATTCTTCCCGTACACCAGGGCAAGAACCTGGGATACAGAAAGCCCTCTGTCCTTGTGACAAGGTAGAGAGTCTGACTGAGCTGGTTAATACAAGCTGCCTATAGAGCACCCGGTAGCACACGCCCACTGGGGATTCAGGAGCTGTAAACATCCACCCCTAGACACTGCCGTGGGGTCGGAGTCCCACAGCCTGCCTGTCTATGCTCCCCTAGAGGTTTGAGCAGCGGGGCACTGAAGAAGCGAGCCACTCCCCCATCGCACGCCGTGCGATGGGGACAAGGGAATTTTTACCATGGCAGCGAGACTAAGGTAGGGAGACGCGGGTGGGAGGCAAGAGCCCATCTTCCTAAGGGCCACCTGCGCTATGTCCCTACACCCTGCTCTGCAGGGATCAGGCTGCACAGAGCTGCAGGAGCAGTACCTGCTGACGCTGGCTCACTCTCTGCTCTATTTTTCTACTTTCCTCTTAGTGGAGTTCGTTGGTCTCTGGACCAAGGCACAAGGCCTCTCTGTGTACTCAAATGGTGGCTTAGATCTGATGATGAAATAGTTGGAGACACTTTGTTATTATTATTATTACCATAGTTTTAGCCTAAAGGTAGGGGTTAAGGGGTGGAAAGAGGCTTGTAGTTTTCATTAGATATTTCCAACATATTTAGTCAATGTTCCTCTTGTGTAGATGTGGCTTTTGATAGAGATTAGTGGTGAATAAGTTTTTATTTTGGTAGTAGTTAAAGCTTTTATGAGACCATCGACTTTCCTCCCTCTGTTCCTTTATAAAGGGTAATATCAAAATGAATAACCAATAGCTCCTTTCCTCAAAGGAGCTGTGGATTCAGGAGAGGAAACAAGAGGGAATGCAGATGACTGGAAGGTGGGGTTCCCAGGAGGGAGTCAGCAGCGTCAAAGTTCCAATCTAGAACATGGGTCGATGGTTATAAGGGCCTGTCTCTTCCAGATGAAAGATGCAGGTGCATGTCTGACTGTAGAACAGGGTTGCTCTATCAAGGCTGTCTTGGAAAATCTGGGACAAGTGGAGACCGTCATTATGGTACCACTAGAAACCCATTTCTAGCCAGTTGATGGAGGTGGACAGTCTCTTTTGTATGTGTAAAGCGCTGTGGGTGGCAGGGGCTGGGAATCTGCCCCCCACACCACTTTACAGCCACAAAAGAGGGTGAGTGAGGCAGCTCTGGAGCAAGGCTGCCTGGCTTTAAATCCTGACTCAGGCACTTAGCTGTGTAATCTGGTGTAAGTTACTTAACATCTCTGGGCCATAGTTTTCTCTTTTATAAAAAATGGTCATGAGTGTTTGTGAAGATTAAGTGAGGTAACACTGAGTAAGCACTGAAAATGTAATGTTTCATCATTATTAATATAGTCTTTATTTTCTCTGATGATTGGCCATGTACATAAATGTGAGCCAGACATACATTAAGTGGAAGCTAATTTTCACTCATGTTGACAAAAAATAAAGGAAGCAAAAAATAAAGCAAAGTTCCCCCAGAGTCAAGAAGTTAGGAAAAACTGGGGACAAGATAAGATGTTCAAGTGGCCATTAAACTTACAAAAAGATGCTTAACATCAATAACCTTTAGAGAAACACAAATCAAAACCAGGATGTTATACCAGTACACACCTATCAGAATGGCACCAGGAGGAAGACAGACCATACTGAGTGCCGATGAGATGGGATATGCATTGATAGAACCACTTTGAAAACCCTTTGGCAATGCCCTCTGAGGCTAAACATGCACACCCTATGACTCAGCACTTCACTCTTGGGTCCAGTTCATCAAAAGACACGCACTAGATTGTCCTTAGCTGTACCATTTTTGATAGACCCAATCTGGAAACTGCCCAAATATCCAAAAACAGCTGAAGGGAAAAATAAATCCTGTTGTGTTCAGACAAGTGGTTACTCTCCTCATTGTGGATGGATGACTAACTCAGCTACCTGCAAAAATATGGATGAACCTCACGAAGACGGTGTAGAGCAAAGGAAGGCAGAGACAAACTTATAAAGTTCAAAAACAGGCAAAGGTGTTTTATATTATTCCAAAGTAGGATCGCGGCTATATTTGGTGGGGAAAGGGTGTGGTGGTTAAAACAGAGCCTGGGATGGCTTCTGGGGCGTGTTCTGCTTCTCCATCTGGTCGCTGGTTACCTGGGTATGGACGTCTGTCTGCTGGTGAGTGGTGCCCTTCTCAGCGTATATGCTAGGCTTGAATAAAACATTGAAACCACGTGTGCCCTGTTATCCCCAGGCCTGAAACAGTTCCCTCACACAGTTTCATCCTGGGCTCTGGAAACAACAGCCATTCCTTCCCTGCTCTGCAAAGAGTGCATCTTAGGCTCAGCCCAGGGAATGAGGCCTCTTGGGGCACTGGTTTCTGCGGCTGGCGATTGGAATGATGGCCTCATTCACCATGGAATCCTTAATGGCCAGCCAGAAGCTGGGCACAGAGTGATGCTCACTGAATCACTGTGGAAGGAAAGGAGGGAGGGAGGGAAAGGGTGTTGAGTTGCAGCGGGGGAGTGGAACGCAGATTCTCCTGCTCGCACTGGCCTTGGGGTTTGGTCCAGCCAAAGCAGCGGTCTCTGGGCATCTACATGACGCGCATCAGTCACTGGGGGTTGCCATGCACAGGGCTGTCGTGTAGGCAAATGTGCAGTGTGTCTGTTTGTCCTGTATGAAACCTAAAATGTCATTCGTTTAACTCATTCACGAAGCCTCAGTTCAATCCTCACTTTGTGCCAAAAAGGCACAACCATTGGCCTTGAGAGGTGTGCAAAGTGGTGGCGGGGGGCTTCATTTTCCTTGAGGGGTCTGCAGGGTGGTGGGGTGCTTCTCTGCCCTTGAGGAGTCTGCAGGGGAGTGGTGGACTTCATTTTCCTTGAGGGGTCTGCAGTGGTGCTGGAGGGGCACAGCAAGGTTGCATTCCCGCCTACGTGACCACCTGCCAGCGCACGCCCTTCCCCTCCCGCTGGCTGGAAGGGAGGCCCTGCTGAGGAAAGGTCACTCTGCCGGCAGAGGCAGGTGTGGTGACGGGAGGGGGCAGAAGAAAGGAGGGTGTGGACGGAGGGAGGTCCAGGGTCCTTCCTAAGGTGAGTACGTGAAGAAATATGCAGGACTTAATTGGAAAGAAAATGAAGGAGGGAAAAGCCACCTATGGTTGCTTTTGCTGAGGCACAGAACAGGCGATTGCCATGGGGAAAGCCAGCCTTTAATTCATCATTTCCTTCAGCTGCCACCTCAGCCCCCTACCTACCAGCTTTTCCCTTGTATCTGTGTTTTTTCTTATATGCGCCTGGTTGCACTTTTTTTTTCTTTACAGGCATGTATACCCTCTTGTGTCCTAGGGAAACTGGTTCAGTAGCCTCGGATATCAAGAGCATCAGGCTAGTCTGACAAGGCAGAAGAAGTGGTGATCCTACGGAGTGTGGCTTAAGGGACGCGGGAAAGTCCTTACCACAAACAGAGCAGATCCGTGGTGTGCCTGGAAAGGCGACCTGCCGTTCCCGACCTGCTCGGTTGTGTTAGAAATTGTTCTGTCCCTCCTGTTTTCCGTGTCAGTGCCCCTTTGGAAAGGATTGTGACTGGAGGTGAGAGTGACTATCAGAACTCTGCAGGTGGAGATGTGGACAGTGAGAACATCCCTCTGGGATCCCAGGACTTGGGAAAGTGTGTGTAACCCATTGGTGGGAAGAGCAGAGGCTGAGACCCGGTGTTGCTTAGCTTGATACTTCAGGTGAATGTCACAGGCCGTGGCAGTGGTCTCAAAGTGTGGTCGCTAGACCAGCAGCACCAGCATCACCTTGGAGCTTCTTGGAAATGCAAATTCCAGGCTCCAGCCCAGACCTGCGGAATCAGAACATCGTGGTGGGTTTAGTAATCCATGTTTGAACAAGCTCCCCAGGCAATTCAGGTACCTGTCAAAGTTTGAAAAGCTCTAAAGGAAGGGCCATTTTCTGAACCAACTCTCCTTCACCACCAATGTTTTCTCTCCTTGGAAGAGAGACCAAAGCAGTGGTGTTGGATTGAAGCTCATGAACTCAGGACGTTTCCTGGAGCTCTTTGCCACTGGCCCCATCTGAGGAAGCCCGGGTCAGCCTGTCACTGTAAGAGCCCAGGTTCTGAAAACACACTGAATTTTGTTTGTCATCCTGGCTCTGCCACGTCCTGGATGTGGGAACCTGGACAAGTTACTTAACCTCTCTGGCCCTCAGTTTTTCCATCTGTAACATGGGGCTCAGAATAGAGCTGACCTCACCAGGGTCTCACAGAGGTCCTAGTCCCATACACATAGTGGGTGCTCAGTAGATGGGTCTGTTATTTATCATTCATGCAATTTCATCTAAAGTTGAAGAAATTACTAGATCTCAAGGAAATCGGCCTATAAGCCTGCCATGGTGGAAGGGGGTTGAGGGACCAAACAGCAGTGCTGACTGTACGTCTTCCAGCTCCAAGACAGCAGGTGCTACTACTCCCGATGGCTCTGAACGTTGTGGAAAGAAAAGCAAATATTAAACTATCTTATAAACGAGGCCAGGAGGTTTGAAGGCTAGTGAATTGCTTCTGCCCGTCTGCCAGGGATATGATGCAGCAGAAGGAATGGTGGGCACTAGGTCCCCCGGCCCCCTGTCTGGTGGGCCAGCAGCCCACACTTGTTCACTGAATGAAGAAACACACCTGGCTGGCAAGCCTACAAACAGAGCTTCCTCCCTCCCCCAACGATTCCCTACCCTCAGAATGATTTATGGTCATTCAGTTTTCATTTATAAAACTGACAGTATTCCAACTGATAAATATTGATATATGCGAAATTCATCAGCTGCAGGATAAAAGCCACTGGCCCCGTGGCGACATCTGGCCGCCTTGGGCAGACGTCATCCGCTCGCCCTTCACCCTATGGAACGCTGACTGCTCTTAGGTATAATAAAGTGTGTTTAAGGTCCACAGGATGATGACAATAGGGTTAAACTTAGCTGATTCCACAGCTGAGGGAGATCCCAGCTAGAGACATTTTGGATCACACTTGTGAAGACGTCCTCTGCAGTGAGGTCCTTACACAGCTGCATGGGATGGGAACAATAACAGGATAACAGATGACAGGCAGTCATTTGTAGACAGTCTGCAAAAGGGGTGGCTGAGATCTCTTCACAGAACACTGTCTGTGACGACAGTTCAGGGAGGGAACAGGGCATTGCCTTTTATCTGCAGATTTCAAAGTTCTTGACGTGAGTCAGTCTTTCCCAATACCTTGTAGAAGGCAATAGTCCCCATTACTCCAGACAGGAAGCCTGAAGGGCACGTTGGGCAATGGCACCATGAGTCCCAGAGGGACTGACCAAGGCTCACCTGTCCCCAAGCGTGTGTCTTGGCTGCCCTGTGTCTGGGCCAGCCGCTGGCATGGGGCAGGGAGCACCAGGAAGGAAATAGGGCCTGGCAGCAACAAAGCACACAGTTCTCTGCACTCTGGTTCCCAAATTTGGGAACTGCACCTGAATCACTCATCAAGTATGTTAAAGATTAAGATTTCTGGTTCAACTGGTTTCTCTCTTCATAATTTTGGTTCAGTAGGTCTGGGTTAAAGTGGGGACTAGAATTTAACAAATTCCACAGGTGATGATGCTACACAACCAAATTTGGCTCTTAAGAGTCAACAAATAAGGGACTCTGGAAGGAAACGGGATTGAGGGGGCTGGGGCCTTTGCAGAACCTGAATCCCACCTGCCACCAGCACCCATGGTCCCGGACAGCTCCACTCCACTCTGGCTGAGGATGGTCACAATTGTTCCTGCTTCCCTCAGCACAGTGGTTGGCAAGGTTTTTGGGGTCTTATGCTCTTTTGAGATGCTGATTTAAAAGAACCTCCCTGCAAAACATTCACATGCCTACACAATTTATTTATTTTTATTTTTAAATTTTATTTCAATAGTTTTTGGTGAACAGGTGGTTTTGGGTTACATGGATAAGTTCTTTAGTGGTGATCTCAGAGATGTTGGTGCACTTGTCACCTGGACAGTGTACACTGTACCCAATATGCAGTCTTTTATCCTCCCCACCTCCTCCCCCAAGTCCCCAAAGTCCATTATATTATTCTTATGCCTTTGTGTCCTCATAGCTTAGCTCCCACTTATAAGTGAGAACATACGATATTTGGTTTTCCATTCCTGGGTTACTTCACTTAGAATAATGGCCTCCAGCTCCATCCAAGTTGCTGCAAAGGCCTCTATTTCATTCCGTTTTATGGCTGAGTAGTATTCCATCGTGTATATACACCACATTTTCTTTATTCACTCATGGGCATTTAGGCTGATTCCATATTTTTGCAATTGCGAATTGTACTGCCATAAATGTGTGTGCAGGTGTCTTTTTCATATAATGACTTCTTTTCCTTTGGGTAGATACCCAGTAGTGGGATTGCTGAATCAAATGGTAGATCTACTTTGAGTTCTTTAAGGAATCTCCATACTATTTTCCATAGTGGTTGTACTGGTTTACACTCTTACCAGCAGTGTAAAACTGTTCCCTTTTCATCACATCAACACCAACGTCTATTGTTTTTTGAATTTGAAATTACGGCCATTCTTGCAGGAGTAAGATGGTATCACATTGTGGTTTTGATTTGCTTGATGGTATCACATTGTGGCTTGATGATTACTGATGTTGAGCATTTTTTCATATGTTTCTTGGACATTTGTATATCTTCTTTTGAGAATTGCCTATTCATGTTCTTTGTCCACTTTTTGATGGGATTATTTGTTTTTTTCTTGCTGACTTGTTTGAGTTCCTTGTAGATCCTGGATATTAGTCCTTTGTCAGATGCATAGTTTGCAAATATTTTCTCCCACTCTGTGGGTTGTCTGTTAACTCTGCTAATTATTTCTTTTGCTGTGCAGAGGCTTTTTAGCTTAATTAGGTCCTATTTATTTATTTTTGTTTTTGTTGCATTTGCTTTTGGGTTCTTAGTCATAAATTCTTCGCTTAAGCCAATGTCTACAGGATTTTTTTCTGATATTATCTTCTATAACTTTATGGTTTCAGGTCTTAGATTTAAGTCTTTGATCCATCTTGATTTGATTTTTGCGTAAGGTGAGAAGTGAGGATCCAGTTTAATTTTCCTACATGTGGCTTGCAAGTTATCCCAGCACCATTTATTGAATAGAGAGTTCTTTCCCCACTTTATCAAAGCTTTTGTATGCTTTGTCAAAGATCAGTTGGCTTGTAAGTATTTGGCTTTATTTCTGGGATCTCTATTCTGTTCCATTGGTCTATGTGCCTGTTTTTATACCAGTACCATGCTGTTTTGGTAACTATAGTCTTATAGTATAGTTTGAAGTTGGGCAATGTGATGCCTCCAGATTTGTTCTTTTTGCTTAGGTGCCTACACAATTTAGGCTGAGGTATCAGAAGTGTTGTGGGAGGCAGACTGAGCAGTGGGGAAGGAGGTTCAAGAACTTAGCCAAAAATGAATGGAAACTGAAAAAATTTTTTTTAAGTAGGTCTCTTTTCATCCTACTATCACTAATGTTTCTCAAAGGCTGCATGGCCATTTCCAATTTTTGAGGTCCCTAGTATATTAAAGAATTAAGAAATATGGGCCAGGTGCGGCGGCTCACACCTATAATCCCAGCACGTTCGGAGGCCAAGCTGGGAGGATCACTTAAGCCTAGGAGTTCGAGATCATCCTGGGCAACATAGTGAGACCCCATCACTACAAAAAATAAAGAAAATTAGCCAGGTGTCATGGTATGTGCCTGTGATCTCAGCTACATGGGGGGTTGAGGTGAGAGGATCACCTGGAACCAGGAGGTTGAGGCTGCAGTAAGCCATGTTTGTGCCACTACACTCCAGCCTGGGTGACAGAGCAAGACCCTGTCTCAAAACAGATTGAAAAAAAAAAACAGAAAGAAATTATATTGATAGGGTTTGGATATATTTAATTGGCACTCGCCATCCTCTTCCATCTCCTTCTAGTATTACCTTTCTGCATCAAAGGGGCTGGAAAGCGAAAAACCTTACTTTCTATGCTTCCTTCCAGCTGGACCTTCCACATGTGTTTGCACATGACCTGGAAGACAGTCTGAGGCAGAAGTCCCTGCAAATGCTCCTGGCTACTTCCTGCAGGCAGCTGATGCTGCTGCAGCAGAAGACTTTCCTATGTCTAGCTGCCAGTGTTCTGGGTGCTGGGGGCATCCTGTTCCTGGGATCACAGCTATGGTGGCATGTTCTAGAATTCAGAAATTTACCAAATCACTGGATGGACCAGAGGAGTGAGCTCCAGGTTGGGTTTCCAGAAGGGACTCCCAGAACTCTTCCACCATACAGGCCTCTCAGGGAGCTGCTCCCTCTGTCATGGTCAGTGAGAGGGGGAAGCAGGAGCCGCCATTGGGGTTGTTGAGTTCGTGGCTGCAACCCAGGGATGAGGAAGCTGCTGCTACACACCCATGAAGCTGATGCCTGGACATAAATCCCTACTGATAAGTGTTTACGACATTTCCAGCATGGTGCCGATACTGCATGGAAATGCTGCATGGAAAGTCCTTATACATCTATCTTTGTGCGTTTATGTGAGTATATCTGCAGATATTGAACTGCTAGTCAAAGTGTATGTATACCTTGATAAATATTGCTAAGTTACTCTCCAAATTTTTTTTAGAGACACTATGTTGTCCAGCCTGAAGAAGCAACCCTCCTGCCTCACCCTCCCAAGTAGCTGGAACTACAGGTGCAGGCCACCGTCAAAAGTGTTTTAATTCACACTGCCACCAACCCCTGACCTCACCTTTACTAACACAGAGTATAACCCAGGTATGGATTTTAAAATACCCACTAGATGGTTAAATAACAACTAGCCTGGTATGACTACTGAAGATCAGAGACAACAGAAGCCCATCAGCAAGAAAGACACACACCCCACCTATCCAGCAGACACCTGTTGGATGAATGCTTATATGTTAAATATCAGCTGTAGCATAACCAGTGTTTTTAATCTTTGGCAATGTGAGAGGCTCATTGTATTACATTTATGTTTCTTTGAGTATTAATGATGTTAAGAAACTTTCCTTGTGACACTTTTAAATCTCTCTTCTGAATCTTGAATTTTAAAAAGTTATGCAAACTATTCCAGAGTTTAGTTTCAATGCAATGCTTTAAGAGATTACTATGGCTCAAGGCTTCTTCTGGGTTCTGGAGATACAACAATTAAATAGAGTTCTCACTCACTCTTGAGTGTATGCCACTGCAGGAAAAGAGAGGCATACATACACACATACACACACACGGAAGGTCATTTCAAAGCAAGGAGCACCAGGATTTCCAGGACGAATTGAAATCATTGAATACTTTTTTTATAATACATGGGGGAAAGTAGAATGAACATAGAGTTATCAAAGAGGAAAGCCAATTTGTAAAGCTTATAACTTAAAAAATAATGGAGAAAATTGTTTCCGGGCTGTACAGAAATGCTTTATTTATTCCAATTGATATGTTTCGGTGAGCACGATGTGCAGGGCGGTTAACTGTTGCTGTGTGATTTCTTCTTTTTCCATGATAAATTTAGCGCTAGAAAGTGTCCCTTATGAAGAGACTGAATAGACACAAGAAAGGCTCCTTCCTCCTCCTCACCATGGTGGTGTCAGTGAAGGACTGCTAAAATAGAGATTTAAATAAGATTAAGAGCCCTATACCATAGTACCCTAAATGTCCAGGATATAGTTGAAAATTACTCATCATACTAGGGACTGGGAAACTAAGATCCAATATTAACTTGAATGAGAAAACAAGATCAACAAACACCATTAGGTACATGACACAGATATTGGAATTACCTAACAAGGACTTTAAAACAGACATTATTTTAAAAAATATATCAATGGACAATTTTTTTTTTAAGGGAGACTTCTTGCTCTGTCACCCAGGCTGGAGTGCAATGGTGCAATCTCTGCTCACTGCATCCTCCGCCTTCCGCATTTAAGCGATTCTCCTGCCTCAGCCTCCGAGTAGCTGGGGTTACAGGTGCCCACCACCATGCCTGGCTAACTCTTTTGCATTTTTAGTAGAAACAGGGTTTCACCATGTTGGTCAGGCTGGTTTCGAACTCCTGATCTCCAGTGATCTACCCGCCTCCGCCTCCCAAAGTGCTAGGAGTACAGGCGTGAGCCACTGCGCCCGGCCCCTCAGTGGACAATTTTGAACAAACTTAAAACAAATAAAAGAACAGAAAGTCTTAGCAAAGAAATAGAAAGTATAAATAAGAACCAAATATAAGAAAGACATGTAAGATTATAGGTGTGAGCCGCCGCACCTTTTATGAGGGGAAAACTTTTGGGGTAAGAAAAAAAATCCTTCTGCTGGCTTCTTGTTTTTAAAAGTCTTTGCGGAACTATACAATCTCCTTAGCTAACCACAGCTTCATGAGGCTTACCTTCAGAAAACTCACTCCACTGAATCCAAATCCCTGCTGTCCTGGCATTCAAGCACTGAGACAGAGGCTGTGATGTGTGCATTAACAGTAGCCAGGCAGCTTGGAGGCCGATGCTAGGACTCATCATTTTGAGATGCAGAGCCAGTACACAGGGCCACCAGGGGTCAGACACTGGTTTGTCCATTGTGGCCACCTGCCCTGGACAAGGTAGGGCACTCAGGACTAGTGTGCTAAAGGGCCTTCATGTCCCCTTTCAGGCATAGTATTGTGGGAGCCCTCATTCCTATGAATGATTGCTAATAGTACAAAAGTCTTTCAATATCTTAACCATTGGAACAGCCATTCTGGTATGCCCTGGCTGAATATCAGACTTGCCTGAAAGAAAGGTTAAAGATTTTGGTCTTGATTCTAAGAGCAATGGGAGCCACTGAAAGGTAGTGAGCAGGGAAATGACATGAGTAAATTTGCATTTCAGAGGTCACTGAGGCGGTGGGGAGGAGAAGGAGTGATCAGAATGGACATGGTCAACCATGAGGAGTCCTAGTCCAGGCAGGAGCAGATGGTTCAGACCATGGACCCTCGTGACTGTTTGGGATGCAGAGAATCAACAAAGTCAATGGCGTTGCGTTGGAGGTGGTGGAAGGAGACGATGACCTCAGGGTTTCCGGCTTTCCCATTGCGGTTGATAGAGAGAAGTTAAATCAACTGAAAAAAGGAACAATGGAGGAGAACTGGGTTTGGTGGGGAGAAGATCATATGGACAATTTTGGAGATGTTGAGCTTAAAAGGACTTTGGACATTGAAAAGATGTTAAGTACACAGCAGTAGGTCTACTTATCATAGGTTTGGAGCTCAGAAGAGCATTCTGGGCTAGAGTTGTGAACTGATGAGATGTCAATAATCAAGTCAAAAATGAAGAGGTGGACAGGATGAGATCAAGTATGGAGATGGTGGAGTGAGAAGATGAGAGAGACTCCAGGCCTGAAGAACTCCAAAAGTCAGTGGCTGAGCAAAAACAGGGGCAGATATGGAACATTTTTCCTGTATTTCCTCTTAGGAATTGAAATTTTAAGACATTACAAATACCACAAACATAAAATCCAGAAATTAGCATAATATTTTCATTAATTATTTACCTTAAACACTTCTATAATACTTTTCCCAGTAATTCTGGCTGCATGATCTTGTTTTTTTTTCTTTTCTTTTTTTTGAGACGGCGTCTCACTCTGTTGCCCAGGCTGGAGTGCAGTGGCGCTATCTTGGCTCACTGCAAGCTCTGCCTCCCGGGTTCACACCTTTCTCCTGCCTCAGCATCCTCCCAAGTAGCTGGGACCACAGGAGCCCACCACCACACCCGGCTACTTTTTTGTATTTTTAGTAGAGACGGGGTTTCACCGTGTTAGCCAGGATGGTCTCGATCTCCTGACCTCGTGATCCGCCTGCCTCGGCCTCCCCAAGTGCTCGGATTGAGTGCATGATCTTTATTTTGTCCAATGTATTGAGGCATAACTTATGTGCAATAAACTGCCTGTATTTAAAATAAGCAGTTTGATAAATGTTGGCCGATGTGAACATGAAATCACTGTCGCAATGAATATTCAGAACATTTCCATCAGTCCCAAAGCTTCCCTGCACTCCTGTGCAGTCTCTTTCTACCCTTGACCACGGATCTAGAGTTTTACACAAATGGAACCACACAGTGTGTACTTATTTTTGTCTGGCTTTTTTTCCCTCAGCATAATGATTTTGAGATGCATCCATATTATCATGCAGGTCAATAAGTCGCTCCTTTTTATTACTGATTAGTATTCCACTGTATGGAAACACCACATTTTGTTCAAGCACTCACTTGTTCATAGACATTTGGGTTGTTTCCAATTTTGTGCTACTATGAGCATTTTTGTCATGAGTGAGTGTTGAATTTTCTCATATGCTTTTTCTGCAGTTATTGAAATAACCACATTGTTTTTCTATTTTATTAACATCCTGAATTACAGTGGTTAATTTTCTAATATTGAACCAACTTTGAATTCCTGGAATAAACTTTACTTTGTCTTGGTATATTCGATGTAATTCTAGTTGTAATTATAGCTACAGTTGTAGGTAGATCAAGAGTTGGATTTGATTTGCTATACCCACTAGCCGTCACTTCCCATTCCCCTCTTCTCCAAGTCCCTGGCAACCATGAATCCACTTTCTATCTCTGATTGACCTATTCTGGGCATTTTAATAAATGGAATCATAGATGTGTGGCCTTTTCTGTCTGACCTTTTTTATTTATCATGCCTTACAACATGCTAAAAACGGTTTGCCCATGTTGCAGCATATCAGTACTTCATTCCTCTTTATGGCCAAATAATATTCCATCATGAGGATATGCCACATTTTATCTTTCTATTCATCAGTTAATGGATATTTGAGTTGTTTCCACTTTTCAGCTACTATGAAAAATGCTGCTGTGAACACTTTGTACAAATTTTGTGAGGAGGCCAGTTATAGTGGCTCATGCCTGTAATTCCAGCACTTTGGGAGGCTGAGATGGGAGGATTGCTTAAGCCTGGCGGTCTGAGACCAGACTGGGCAACATAGCGAAACCCCATCTCTACAAAAAATTTAAAAACGGCTGAGAGTGGTGGCTCATGCCTGTAATCCCATCACTTTGGGAGGCCAAGGTGGGTGGATCACCTGAGGTCAGGAGTTAGAGACCAGCCTGGCCAACATGGTGAAATCCCATCTCTAGTAAAAATACAAAAATTAGCTGGGCCTAGGGGCACATGCCTGTAGTCCCAGCTACTCGGGAGGCTGAGGCAGGAGAATTGCTTGAACCCAGGAGGTGGAGATTGCAATGAGCTGAGATCGTGCCACTGCACTCCAACCTGGGCAACAGACTGAGACTTCATCTCAAAAATAAATAAATAAATAAAATTAGCGGGGTGTGTTGCCACTTGCCTATGGTCCCACCTACTTGGGAGGCTGAGGCAGGAGGCTTGCTGGAGCCCAGGAGATCGAGGATGTAGTGAGCCATGACTGTGCCACTGCACCCCAGGCTGGGTGACAAAGTGAGACCCTGCCTCAAAGAAAAAAAGAAAATAAAAAACAAACACATTTGGTTTTCATGAGGATATGTATTTTCAATTCTCTTGGAAGTAGAATTGAAGTAGCTCTACTTCCTTGGAAGTAGAGCTGCTGGGTCATATGGTAATTCTATGTTTAATTTTTTGAAGACCTTTCAAACTGTTGTCCAGGGCAGCAGCACCATCTTATAATCCTACCAGCAATGTGTGAGGGTTCCAATCACTCTACATCCTTGCTAACTCTGTTAGGATGTGACTTTCTGATTGCAGCTTTCTTAGTGGGTGTGACGTGGTATCTCATCGCAGTTGGTTTGCATTTCCCTAATGACTCATGATGTTGAACATCTCTTCAGGAGCTTATTGCTCATTTGTATATCTTTCTCAAACTTTTGTCCATTTTAAAACTAAAATGTCTTTTTATTGTTGCCTTGTAAGAGTTCTTTATATATTATAGATACAAGTCTCTTATCAGATGTATGATTTGCAAATCTTTTCTCCCATTCTGTGGGTTGTCTTTTCACTTTGTTGATGGTATCCTTTGAAGCACAAAAGTTTAAAACTTTGATGAATTCCGATATATCTATTTTTTCTTTTGTCACTTTTGTGTCATATCTAAGAAGCCATTGCCTAAGGACCCAAGGATTTACTCCTATATTTTCTTTTAGGAATTTTATGGTTTTACCTTGAAGACACTACTCCATTTTGGCTTACGTTTTATATATGGTGTGAGGCAGTGGCTCAGCTTCTTTCTCTTGCATGTGGATATCCAGTTGTCCCAGCACAGCTAATTGAAAAGACATTTTTCTCATTAAATTATCTTGGCACTCTTGTCAAACTTCATCCTCTTTGCTAATTTTCTCAATTCTGTGTTTTTTTCTGCTCTCATCTTTATTATTCCCTTTCTTCTAGTTACTTTGGGCTCACTTTCTCTTCTTTTCCTAGTTTCTTATTGTGGACTCTTAAGTCTCTGTTTTTGTACACCCTCCCACCACCTGACCCAGTATAAGCATTTAAAGGTATAACTTTCTCTCTAACCACTGTTTGCTTACATTCCACAAATTTTTACCTTTTTCATTATCATTTAGTTCCAAGTATTTTCTAATTGCCGTCATGATTTCTTCTTTGACCTATTGATTCTCTAGAAGTGAATTGTTTCATTTCCAAATATTTGGTGTCTACTTATCTTATTGTTTTTAATTTCTATGTAATTCTGTTTTAATCAGAGAATAGGCTCTATAAAATATAAATCCTCTTCAATTTATTGAACCTTGTTTTATGGTCCAGCATATGGTCTATTTTGGTCAACAAACCACATGTGCTTGAAGAGAATGTGTATTCTGCAGTTGTAACTGGTAGATATAGATTCTATAAATAGCAATTATATAAAAGTGGTTAATAGTGTTGTTCAGTCCATCTATCTTTTTCTTGATTTTTTTCTAGCAGGCCTATCCTAAGATATTCATATTCATATTCATCTATGATTGTGGATTATTTCTGTCAATTTTTTCCTCAGGGATATTTAAGCTCTGTTACAAGACACACACCCACATACGATTCTTTGTCTTCTTAGTATATTAATGCCTTTATCCTTATAAAAGATCCTTCTTTGGTAATTTTTTTTCTCAAAGTCCATTTTATCTGATAACTAGATAGTGTGGGGTGGGGGAAAGGGAGAGGGTCAACAGAGCACCCTTCATCCCCACTGAGCGTAGAACCAACTGAGAGGTAAACCTAGCTGTGGGCAGATGGAGATTAAATGTCAGCGTTCGTGCTGATGAAGCCGATCAGAGGCTGTGGCCCTAGATTTGTGCCCAGATGGGCCTGTTAATACTTCCCTCAAAATTAGGTGGCCTTGCACATCCGGTCACTGGCCCAGATGGACAATAGTCAGCCTTTTCCTTTCACCCTCATCCAGGGCAGACAGCAGAAGGCAGAGGGCAGGTAGGTGGACGGACTTCTGAGGCAGAGTGAGGGGCCCAGAGGAGCCTGCCCAATTCTTCCTCTAAAGATCACCAGTAAGTGAAATGAAGAGGCCAGGGGCTGAGGGAATATTCTAGAGAGGGTTTCCACATAGAAATAAGGAGAATGTGCCCCTTCTAAAAGGTCTCTACAGCTATGAGAGCATGTGAGCTTACCCAAGAAGAGTGAAGGGTGAGGAAGGAGAGGACCTAACCGAGCCCTGGGGGCCACCAGCATTCAGAGGCTGGGCTGTGGAGGAAGGTCCCCTGAAGGATATGGAGAAGGGGTCCCCAGGGATGTCATGGAAGCAAAGGAAAGCATTTCAAGGCGGAATTGCCAGCTGCCAAGAGGCTGAGAAAGTTGAGATCCCCTCATGAAAGCCCAGGCTTGTCCACTGGGGTAGAATTTTGGCAAAGAATCTTTCAAGCCACACACTGAGCACACTTCTGACTTCCCCAATTATGGTAGAAAGGAGAATTATTTACCCTGACCTGGGAGGAAGATTTATAGGTTTATAGGCCCTTAAAATCACAGTACTCAGACTCTGTTTTCCTAATGGTGAATGGCAAAGAAAACAGCTTTCAAAAATAGACGCCGGTAAACGTGGAAGGCTAGACTCCTTCCTGTGGCTTATTTTAACTTTCATATAAGAAAACATAATCGTTGATTACCTTGGCAATATACCATGCCTTATCAAAGGGCTTTAAAGCACTCTCATTAATCCTTTCAATATACTTGGATAAGAGGTGAAAACAAATATGTGTATTTTAACCTCATCCTAGAGAAAAAGGAGAGAGTTGGAGAGAAGTCGAGGGCTTTTCTCCCAAAATCCTGGGGGATGACGTGGCATCAGCCGTGGCCTATAGTGCACAGGCCAGAAACTGCCCCCTGCAGCTAAAACACTGGAACAGAAACGAGGAAGATTCATGACTCAGCTGAAGAGAAGTGAAAAGGTGAGCAATTATATAATGAACAGAACATGTGTCATACAGTCCTCAAATAACAAACTCACATTTCAAACTCTTTCAGGGCAGAAATAATATTTTACCATTCTTTTCATTGTGACAGTCCCTAGTACAGGCTAAGACCTCAGTAAATATTTCCTTCTTGGCTGATGACACCGGTTGTCTCTCTGTGTGTATGGGAAGAGTATAGAGGGATGTGAATTTTATTCAGTATATAGAATAAGTAGTTTTCTAAGATTTTGTCCATGGAAGTGATGCAATCAGCTCAAATTTGACCAAAATGGTCTAGGCCCACTCTAGGTTTTCGGAAGGAAACCTAGTAGAAATGAGTGAGATGAGCTTAAAGTATAAAGGAGCTGAGAGCAAACAAAATAAAAGGCTGGAGTCTGTTTACTGCAAAATTATCTGTTTTTCCATGAAAGTATTTTGGGGCACCCATTTGTGCACTCACCCAACAAATATTTATTGAGCACCTATTATTATATGTCATTGTGCTGGGTGCTTGGCAGTTACAAAGATAAATGAGATGGATTTTCTACCTTGAATATGTCATGGTCAAATGAGGATACCCTGTAGATGTTCTTGACCAAATCATACTTTTTTATTTTATTTTATTTTTGAGGAGTCTCACTCTGTCACCCAGGCTGGAGTGCAGTGGCGCAATCTTGGCTCACTGCAACCTCCGCCTCCCGGGTTCACGCCATTATCCTGCCTCAGCCTCCCAAGTAGCTGGGACTACAGGCGCCCTCCACCACACCCGGCCCATTTTTTTGTATTTTTAGTAGAGACGGGGTTTCACCGTGTTAGCCAGGATGGTCTCGATCTCCTGACCTTGTGATCCGCCTGCCTCGGCCTCCCAAAGTGCTGGGATTACAGGCGTGAGCCACTGCACCCAGCCTTTCTTGACCAAATCATACTTTGGATGTTGGATGGAAGCAAATCAAAATGCTATGGCAACCTAGCAAGGTTTTTTGTAGACATAGACAAACTTATGCTAAAATGAATATGGAAAGGCTCAGGATCTAGAATAGCTGAAATAATCTTAGAAGGAGAAAGGTAGGCTGAGCACAGTAGCTCACACTGTAATCCCAGCACCTTGGGAGGCCAAGATGGGAGGATTGCTTGAGGCCAGGAGTTCAAGACCAGCCTGGGTAATATAGGGAGACCTCATCTCTACCAAAAAAAATTTTTTTAATTAGCTAGGTGCGGTGGCAGGCTTGTGTAGTCGCAGCTACCTGGGAGGTTGGGGTTGGAGGATTGCTTGAGTCCAGGAGTTCAAGACTGCAGTGAGCTATGATTGCACAATTGTACTCCAGCCTGGGTGACAGAGCAATATGCCTCATTTTAGAGATGCAATAGTCAAGACAGCATGTTATTGCTGAGGGATAGACCCCTAGATTCATGGAAGAGAACAAAGAACCAATAAATAGGTGCACACAGTATAACCAAGTTTTGACAAGGTGCAGAAGCAATTCAATGAAGGAGAGACAGCTGTCTTGGTCTGTTTTATGTTGCTATGACAGAATGCTACAGACTGGGTAATTTATAACCAACGGAGATTTATTTGGCTCACGGTTATGGAGGCTGGGAAGTCCGGGATTGAGGGGCCACATTTGGTGTGGTCCTTCTTGCTGCATCATCATGTAGGCAGAAGGCATCACATGGCAAGGGAGAGACAGTGACAGGGGGCCCAACTCGCTTTTATGACAAACCTATTCTGGTGATAATGACATTAATCCATTCATGAGGGCAGAGCCCTGATGTCTAAAGAGCTCCTATTAGACCCCACCTCCCAGCACGGTTGCATTGGGGATTATGTTTCCAACAGACAAACTTCAGGGGACACATTCCAACCATAGCAATAGGCTTTTCAGCAATGATGCTAAAGCAATTAGACATCCACAGGCAAAAAGAAAACAGGGAAAAAGAAGAACCTTGACCCAAGTCTCATATCTTATACAAAAATTAGCTAAAAATGGAGCACAGTGTGCAATGGAAAAGGTACATCTAGAAAACTTGTAAAAGAAAAACATTAGAGAAAGTTTTTGAGACCTAGGTCTAGGCAAAGAGTTATTATACTCAATTCCAAAAGTGTGATCCATAAAGGAAAAATTGATAAATTGGATCTCATAAAAATTAAAACCTTTTGCTTTATGAAAGACCCTATTAGGAGGATGCAAAGACAAGCTACAGATTGGGAAAAATATTTGTAAACCAAATATCTGACAAAGGACTCTGATCTGGAATACATCAAGAACTCTGCAAACCCAACAGTTAAAAAAAATCCATTTAGGCCATAGGCAAAAGAAAGGAATAAGCGTTTCACTGAAGAAGATATAGAGATGGTAAATAAGTACATGAAAAGATGTTCAATACCATTGGCCATTAGGGAAATGTAAATTATAGTCACAACGACATACCGTTACATATCTGTCAGAATAGATAACATAAATGTCTGTCTATCCCCACCAAATGGTGATGAGGAGAAAGTGGGCCTCTTACCATTGCTGGTGGGAATGTAAAATGATCCTACCACTCTGGAAAATGGTTTGGCAGTTTCTTAAACAAATTAAACACGCCTCTACCACACAATGCAGCAACTCTACTCCTGGGCATTTATCCCAGAGAAATGAAAAACATATGTTCACACAAAAATCTGTACCTGAGGTTTTATTTGTTATAACTGGAAACAACTCAGGTGTCCTTCAATAGGTGAATGGGTAAACAAACTGTGGTACATCCATGCCATGGAATGGTGCTCAGTAATAAAGAGGAACAAACTGCTGATACATGCAACAACTTGGATGAAGCTTAAGGGAATTATGCTAAATTTAAAAAATTATGCTAAATGATAGCAGCATAGTAGGCTTCTTTATACCAGCATCACCACACACACATGCTAGTGATGCATTGCGCTATGACACTATGAAGTTACTAGGTGATAGAAATCTTCAGTTCCATTATAATCTTATGAGACCACTACCATATTTGCAGTCCCTTGTTGACCTCAATGTTGTTATGCTGAGTATGACTCAGTCAGTGCTCTGTAGCCATATCCAGGAGTTCCTCCACCATGGATTCAACCAACCTCAGATTGAAAATATTTTAAAAGAAATTGTGTCTGTACTGAACATGTACAGACTTTTTTCTTGTCATTATTCCCTAAACAATACAGTATAATAGCTATTTTCATAGCATTTACATTGTATTAGGTATTATAAGTAATCTAGAGATGATTTGAAGTACATGGGAGGGCCGGGCATAGTGGCTCATGCCTGTAATCCCAGCACTTTGGGAGGCCGAGCGGGGTGGATCAAGAGGTCAGGAGATGGAGACCAGTCTGGCCAACATGGTGAAACCCTGTCTCTACTAAAAATACAAAAATTAGCAGGGTATGGTGGCATGCGCCTGAAGTCCCAGCTACTCAGGAGGCTGAGGCAGGAGAATCGCTTGAACCCGGGAGGCGGAGCTTGCAGTGAGCAGAGATCGCACCACTGCACTCCAGCCTGGGCGACAAAAGCAAAACTCCATCTCAAAAAAAGAAAAAATCAAACAAACAAACAAACAAAAAAACAAGTACATGGGAGGATGTTTGTAGGTTATATGCAAATTCTATGACATTTCACAGCAGGGACTTGAGTATTCATGGATTTTGGAATCCGAAGGAGGTCCTGGAACCAATCCCTTTAGATACTGAGGGACGACTGTCCATGCATGTGTATATATGAGACAACTCACTGGGGCACAAAGAGATAAGCAGCTTGCCCAAGGTCACACAGCTGTAAGTGAAGCTGCAATTTGATCTGCTTGTTTGGCTCCAGAAATCCAGGCTTTAAGTACCGTGCCGTACTGCTCATTTTCTCTTGTCCCAAATTGTAGCCCTCACTTCGCACTTTCAAGGCACAGAAGAACTTTTTCTCTTTTCTTTCTTCTTTTTAGTGTGAGCACCTACTATGAGTAAAACCTGGGCTGGTGGCTGGGGAAACATGAAGATGAGTAAGAGCCAATTCCTGTTCTTGGGGATTTAATAACATATTCAGGGGAAAAGACACAAAATAACCATTTCCAGGTAAACTCTGGTCGGGAGGGTGGGAGGAGAACCGTGGTTTGCT
This sequence comes from Gorilla gorilla gorilla, assembly GCF_029281585.2. NCBI lineage: Eukaryota > Metazoa > Chordata > Mammalia > Primates > Hominidae > Gorilla > Gorilla gorilla. The sequence goes on along the minus strand of NC_073238.2, from coordinate 42,155,712 downwards.
TTTGTGCCCAACACTTCACATTCCTTACCTCTTTCTCCCCACTGAGACCTTGAGGAGCAGCCTGAGCCAGAGGACCAGCATCCTCATCTTCTCTCCACCTCTTACTAGGGGGGTGGCTTTGGGCCAGTTTCTTACATTCTTTGGGCCACTTTAGTTTCCTTATTGAAAAATGGGGATAATAATAGTGGCTACATCTCAGTGTGATTCTGAGGAAACCAGAATTGTACATGCAGAGCACATGCACAGAGCAGTGCCTGGCACAGTCAGTAATTGATCAATGTGCGCTATTGTTGTTGTATATATTAGTTCTCCCCTGATACAGATGAGAGCTATCTCTAACTCAGAGACTTGCCACATCATTAAATTAGGAGTGAGAACTGAGCCTGGATAAGGAAGAGGAACAGGAATTCAACACAGTGAACACAGCAGGAAAGGCTTGTGCGAATGCTCTGGGCTGGAGATGTGTAAAGCATGTCCGGAGATGGGGAAGGTCCATTGGGCCAGGAAACCACAGGCTCTGCTCTCCTGGAGCAGGTGAAGAGTGCAGCAGGCCTCAGGGTGAAAGGAAGAGTGAGAGGAGTGGCCGTGCTGTGGAAGACTTTTCGGGTGGGTGTTCATCCTGCATGTACAGGGAACCAGGAGATATTCTGAGCAGAGTGCCATCAGCCCATTCCTGTCTGGGGAGGATGATGCAACCTGTGAGAGGAGGGAGGGAGGGAGAGAGACGGAAGGTGAGGGTGGGGACCAAGCAGAAGAAATATGGGTAACTCATACATTTGGTTGGTAGGAATGGGTTTCCAATGCCTCAGATGGGAATATGAACCTGAAATGTGTCCTGGTGACTCATGGCATCTTCCTAGATTAAAAACAAACTTTCAGAGACCACGGCTTCTGCTACAGTGTTCACTCCCTCACTGCTTAGGCCTGTGAAATGGTGATGACCCTGGATATAAGGACAAAACAGTGGAGACGAGTTCGAAGGCACTGGAGAGCCAGAGGCTGTGCTTTGAGCATTTTCCAAAGGAGAAGGGATCAGAGGGGGCTTTATCTATCACAAAAGACTTGATGCTTAGGAAGGGAACTTAAGAACCTTCAATGAGACACTATGCCTCTTTCTTTTAGAATTTTGTTTTTAATTGTGGTAACACATGCATATCACAAAGTTTACCATCTTAACCATTTTGATGGACAGTTCAGTGGCATTAGGTACATTCACATTGTTGTGCAACCATCACCACCATCATCTCCAGAACTCTTTTCATCTTGCAAAACTGAAACTCCGCACCCATTAAACAGCAGCCTCATCCCCGCCACCTCCTCCAGCCCCTGGAAACCATCATTCTCCTTTTGTCTTAATGAATTTGACTGCTCTAGGTATCTCATGAGTGGAATAACACCATATTTGTCCCTTTGTGACTGGCTTATTTCACTTAGCATGATGTCTTTAAAGTCCATCCATGTTGTAGCATGTGGTAGGCATTCCTTTAATTTTAAGGCTGAATAATATGTCATTGTATGTGTATACCACATTTTGTTTATCCATTCATTCATTGATGGACATTTGGGTTATGTCCACCCTTGACTATTGTGAATAATGCTGCTATGAACACATACAAATATCTCTGCAAGTCCTTGCTTCCAATTCTTTTGCGTATATACCCTGAAGTGAAATTGCGGGATCGTATTGTAATTCTATGTTTAATTTTTTAAGAAACTGTCATTCTGTTTTCCATAGCAGCTACACCATTTTACATTCCCACCAATAGTGTGCTCCAATTTCTCCACATCCTTGCCAATATAGATTTTTCTGTTTGGGCTAGCATTAAGCATGTGACCAGAACATAACAAGTAGCTGAAGAACCCATCCACCATTTACGTTTATCATTATTTTTTCCTCTGGATGAATTAAGTTAGAAAGAAAGGAGGTATTGCTTTAGCTACTAGAGTTTAGCACTTAAACACTTCTTCATGAAATTCCAGTTACTCTCAATCAGAGTAAAATAAAACCATGAGGGTTATTTTGAGCCAATCTTCAGGGTTTGAGGTAATGATAGTAATATTCTAAGAGTTCACATTTATATAGGACGTGTTTGTGCTTGGCACTGACCAATCACTTTCTATATATGACCTCATTGAATCCTCTCAACACCCTTAGGAGACAAGCACTATGATCACCTCCACCTGAAGATGAGAGAATTGGGGCCTAGTAAGGTTGTGGCTTGTGTAAAGACACAGAAAGTTTGCAAGGCAGTGTCCAAGCCCAGCCTACACCATCACACTGCATTCCTACAAAAAGCCACACCCATCAGTAGGTGGACATTACCTGTGCAAAAGATGTACGGACAAGAATATTTAATGCAAATGTGTTATAAAAGTTTAACATTGGGCCGGGTGTGGTGGCTCACTCCTGTAATCCCAGCACTTTGGGAGGCTGAGGCGGGCAGATCACCTGAGGTCAGGAGTTCTAGACCAGCCTGGCCAACATGGTGAAACCCTGTCTCTGTTTAAAATACAAAAATTAGCCGGGTGTGATGGAAGGTATCTGTGATGCCGGCTATTCAGGAGGCTGAGGCAGGAGAATTGCTTGAACCTGGGAGGCGGAGCTTGCAGTGAGCTGAGATCATGCCACTGCACTCCAGCCTGGGTGACAGAGCCAGACTCCACCTCAAAAAAAAAAAAAATGTTGAACATTGGAAAAAGCTTATATGCCCATCAATAAGGGTTTGATTAAACTAATGAAGGTGCACCCATGAAGGGAATAGTTATGCATCTGTTAGGAATTATGATGTAGATATATATTAGTTGACATGGAAAAGTGTTCAAGCTATATTGATGACCAAAAAAAAAAAAAAAAAGTGGTTGCAAAGCAATAAGGATGCTGTGATCCAGTTTTAGTAAACTGATATAAATTTGTATTGATACAAGTTTTGATATATAAGTTTAAAAGTCTGGAAAATTATAGAGCAAAAATATTAACAATGATCGCCTTGATGTGGGAGGATTCCCGGCAATTAAAATAATGGCATTTTCTCAATTTTCCTTACAATGTTTATATAATACAGAATAGAATGAAAGCTTAACAACACACACCACCAACCTTTCACTAAAAGTTTCCCTTGTGCCCCAGACTGGAAATCAGCCCCACTGCATTCAAAGGTGCTGTGACTTTGGACAAGTTCCTTCTCCTCTTTGGGCCTCCTTTTTAATCTAATAATAAAAAGGCAGTTTAATTTCGAAAGTTTCTTCCAGCTCTAACGCTCCTTGATTGAATGACTCCCAATCCCGGCGGAGGTTCTTTAAAAAACGGCCTACTGGGATTTACATGTGGGTAAATGGTCTCTTCAGCCCGTTTTCTTTGATCTAAGTTAGTGCATTGCACCAGAGTTGTGTCAAATCACCCTGGGAAAAAGTAGCTTTTCCCAGAAAGACAAATTTTAACCAAAGTAGCTTTTCCCAGAAAGACAAAATTTAACCTAAGACATTAAAAAAACCAACCAAACAAACAAAAAGCACTACACACTGAACAGACTCCACAAGCCAAGCAGAAAAACAAAAAACAACGAACTACATCCCCCTTCCCACCCTTACCCCAGACTCTTAGCTTCTTTCTGAATATCGCATGTCACCTGTACACCTGAATAGTCATAGTAGCTGGCATTTATTTTTACGGATGTCCATAGAGTCACTTATAGCATTTTCTCCCACAGAAGCACAGCGAAATCACAGCCGAGCAGAGGAGGGCAAGGGAGAGGGCCGCCCCAGTCTGAGAGCTGCAGGGTCTGGCTGGAGCTGCTCCCGGCCAGCGGACTTCACCCGGGGGCGGCCTGCTCTATTGCGCCCTCTGCTGTTAGTCCGCCCCAGGCTCCGCGCCGGCCTCTCCTGGGTCCGTGGGGCCTGCGGGCTGCGGGGATCACCGAGACCCACGTTCCCGCGGCCAGCAGCCTTTCGCTCTGCTCAGAGGAGAGGCAGGAAGGCATATTGCTGTTTCCCAGTCGCTTTTTACACCTGCCTCCTTCGGATAAACCCAAAAATCTTCCTTCAGAGAAGACCGCCCGTATTTCCCGTTATTGGGGGGTGGAGGTGGGGGTAAGGGCGTCATAGGGAGAGCCTTACTTTCAACATTCTGCATTATGAAACCAAGGGAAACTTTTTTTCCCAACAAGTGTGAACATTTTTTTTCAAGATAATTAAATCGTTTATTGATTACACATGATAATGGATGACACACAAGCTTCATTCCCATCTCTAATTTTATCTGGTAACGTTATTCAATTAAGATATATTGCATAGGATGTGCCAACAATCACTTTTATCACCAATAATTCCACGATTTTGCTTGAGTAATCCCTTTTAATGGTGAACTTCAGGTCACAACAGTAACTATCAGTTCAACTACACCAAGGTTTCTGAAGACAGTGGCTTCTCCGCCCAAGCAGGTTGCATATAAATTCCAAATAGAACCTGGCATCACCCTGAAGGAATTCTAACTTCACACTGTTGGGAAAATTTACCGAGATAGCTTCAGAGTAGACTAACTTTACACAGCACATTTTTTAAAAAAGACATTTATTCAGCGTCACCATCAGACTATTACATTTAGCAATCAACAGCATGGGTGAAAAAAAATCTACATTAAAACCCTTTGTTGGAATGCTTTACACTTTCCACAGAACAGAAACTAAACTAACCTCTTATACAATTAGTCACAAATACAGTCCTCAAGTTTTTTGCCCATACACATGAGTATTTGTCTAAAACATGTCTTGTTTGTAGCAGCTAGGCCTTGCCACCACTGTGCTTGGCTGAGTTCACAAATCTCTTGTAACCTGTAGCTTCCTTGTCACTTCTCTGGCTCTCCCCTCCTGCTAAGCTTTGTTTACTAATTAAAATCTTCTGCCACAGCCATAGCTGCTGCTGCTACTGGATCCACCATAGCCACCTTGGTTTCGTGGTTTGGCAAAGTATTGGCCTCCACCACCACAGGGGCCAGAGCTTCTGCCTCCAAAATTTCCTCCCTTCATGGGTCCAAAATTTGAAGACTGATTATTGTAATTGCCAAAATCATTGTAGCTTCCACTACCTCCAAAATTGCTTCCGCTAAAAAATATGGAACGCTTCACGAATTTGCATGTCATCCTTGCACAGAGGCCATGCTGATCTTCTCTGTATTGTTTCAATTTTAGTATATGTGCTGCCAAAGCGAGCACAAGTGTGAACATTGGCTATGCTTCCCAAATATCTTTACAGCCCCACTCTAAGGGGACTCTGTCTTGGAGAACCAACTGTTCTAGAATTTTCTCACCTGCCTCCTGCAGCCCCTCTCCCCATTTCTTCTCCTAGGGAGTCTTCCAGATGGTGCAGTTCACCTAGGAACTGCATGTCCACTTGCTGAGGGTGTGGCAGGAGGCAAGTCACTAAACCTTTATGAGTGAATACTGTCAACCTTATACAGCCCATTCATTTCTTCACTAATTCCATCCACGTCAACTCAACAACTACTCCAGCTGACCCTGGGGCTTGGTGCTGGGGATACATCCCATACAAAAGGATGCTTTCCTTCCTGTCCCAAAATGTATCACCCCCCGAGGGATCATACACAATGATACACAAATGGTTGCATGTAAATGCAAAGAACATGTTGCAATGAGAAAGAATGATATAGGTTGTGAGCTCACAGGAGGAACATTAAAGCTGAGCCTGCAGGATAAATAAGAATAAACCGGTGAAAAACGCTGAACCATGACTCTGAGATGGGAAGGTGGCATAAATTCCAGGAGAGGCATGTGGCTGGATCATCAGGAATGGGGAGAGCAGAAACCCCAAAGGAGGTTGGAGAATTAGGCAGAGGGCAGATTAGGTGAACCCTGGAGGGCCAAGCTAATAATTTTGAGTCAAATTACAGAGTGCAGTGGAGAGCCCCTGAATTTATTTTTAGTAATTGACATGATCTGAGGTGGGGTTTGCAAGGATCCTTCTGGCTGGTGTGACAGGAGGGAGGCAGGGTGAGGGCAGGAGCCTTGGGGCTGAAGATAGATGGGAAATTGGTTCCTGGTGGTAGCAGTCCAAGTGGCAGGAAGTCGCCAGCCGCAGAGCATGCTTTGAAGGCAGAGTGGAGGACAGGCTGGCATGTTGCCTGTGGGGCTAAGGAGGAGAGAAGTGTTCTGGATAGCTTCTCCATCTCCATCCCTGACAGGTGGAACTCAGGGAAGAGCAGTTTCAGGGAGTAGCTCTAACTTGCATATAAAATCATGGAGGTGAAATTAGCCTGCCAGGGCCTGCCTGAATCGGAAGCTCTGTCGTAAGTGGACTGTTGATCCGTGGTCACAGAAACGTTGCTGTCTAGGGAGGCGCATCTGATGCCAACTGGTGTATTCATAGCACTTGATGAGGGCGTTTATTGAGTAGTACTGTTTTGATGTTTGGGATATTTAAAAAAAGAAAATTGAGAAGTGTGTTTTCATGTGACGACTTTGCATTTTAATTTTATTTTTAAATGTAAACATTAAGGAAAACATGCATCTAACTCTGGTAGAAGAACTAAAATGAAAACGGAACCTAGGAATGGGATAGTGGGTGGAGGAGGGAGGAGGCTTGTCCAAGCCAAGTCAGGAATTGGGCCAGATTCGTTACAGCCTTTGGAAATCGTAATCAAGTGACAGTCTCTCACGCTTTGGCATCAATACAGCACTACTAGGGCCATGAAGTAAGAGTAAACACCGGATGCATATGAGTCATGGCAGCTTGCACTAATCTTTGAGTAGTAATTGAGATGATCTCAATATAGTGAGAAGACCGTAATGTAATATAACCGAGATGCCTATAATAATCGCCATGCCACCATGACAGCATCCAGTCAGCTGAGGTCGGCGACAAACAGAATCAGCCGGGGCTAAGGGGGGCAGGGGCTCAGGCCCACCTGCAGCCCACCCGTCAGCACCCCTGTGTGGCAGAAGCTCTGGGGAGAGCCTTTATCCTTTGCTAGCTCCTGGGATTTTAGGTAGGTGGGGGAGCAGGAAGGGAAGAAAGAGCAGGGACTGCTGAGTTCCAAATAAGTTCCAGGTCCCCATGGGAGCAGAACTGCTCTTGGTTGCCTGTGAGAGGTTCTCCCGGCTTTGGGGGAGCCTCCGGAGCTCCTTGGGGGGGTCCTCCCAACTTGGGAAGGCTTCCTAGCTATGGCGGCCACGCACAGGCAGGGGGCGCTGCTACTTCACAGTTTCAAAGCCGGACTCCTATTCAGCGAATGCCTTGGTGAGTTTCCTGAGTTCTCCGAGGAGACGCTGGGAGCCTGCACACCCAGGGTGTAACTGCCAACGCCTGCAGAGACGGAACCTCCTCGTGCCGTCCGTGGAGCCCAGAGCTGGGCTTTCCTCGGCCCACTCACCCCTGCCTGGCACTCTGTCCTAAAGCTTCCCCTCAAGGAGACAAAGACATTGACACTATTTTATCCTGAGCTCCTGGCTCATTGATCTCATGCTGCAAACCAAGCAAGTGGACGCGCTCCCCCTAACGGCTCTGCTCTTTAGTCATCCTTTCCTAACAAAGTGAGTGGCTGGGGCTGGCTCCATCAAAACCTGCAGTAGGAAGTACCTGATTTGAGCAACTATTCGTGGTTGAAGGGTGTGCAGAATGCCTTGAGCTAAGAAGGGGAACTTTCAAACAGCAGGTGTGTAACAGTTTTCCTGTCTGGAGCCAGCTGCCACCCAACCCCAATCCCACAAAGCAGCTGAAGCTCAGAGGCACGTTTCCTTTGCAGCATGGCATCGGGGTGGGTGAAGGTGGGACCTGGGTATGTGTGCATAGCAGGGGAATTTCTAAGGAATTCACGACACTGGGGATTGGTTTTTCCTTCCTGCTAAGACTGGGCTGGGACTGAGGGCCACTGCCATCGTGACCCTGCTGCTGGTGCCCTCCTTCACTCTTCCTGTGAGTCTCATTCTCTAGGCAAAGGGGACTGTACTTAGAGAGGAGTGAGTTACCCAGGAGCTCACCAATCTCTCTTCCTTCCTCCTCCTTTCTCTCCTGGGCAGGATGTGGTGGGCATTGGGGTTAAGAACTATCCCTACAGAAGCTCCAGGTTAGCCTTTCCCATGGTGGCATCAACCTGGAGTCCCCGCCAGCCCAGGCATAGGATGTCCATTGATCCCAGAGCCAGCGGGCCCTTGCCTCCCTGGAAACTCACCGGCCTCCTAAGACAGCCCAGACAATCTGCGCC